>NC_142504.1:76030245-76341079 GCF_057876585.1 Rhinolophus sinicus | reverse complement strand
ATAATATCCAGTTTTTCAGGGTCTCAGCGATTCTCTGACACATGTAGCCATTTTGATGAAGTGGCTTAAGACACTAAAACGCAGTTTCTTTCCCTGTCTTCCCCTCCCCTAGCCCACAATCCTAATAAGCCCAAAGTAATTTTAATCCATGGCTTCACGCAATTGCTCACGAGTGCTTCCATCTCCTAAGTAAGCTATCCTCTGGGGCCTAACCCTGGGAGCCTTCACTCCTCATCCCTTACGTACAAAATCATGTGGGTACCAGAGGCCAGGGTGACGGGGCTCACCTGGGAGGCAGAGGTGAAGTCCATGTACTGGTGGCACTGCTCGCAGTGATGGAAGGTGTTGTAGGCCGCATACTTGGTCAGCATCATGGACACGGTTGCCCGTTTCCTGGGCTCCTCAGCTTTGGATTCCTTCCTTGCTTCTGTGTACAAAGGGGCCAAAAACCTTCCCATGGTATGCACGAAGCCCTCAGGTTTGGGAGAAAGTCCCCAATTCCCTGAAAGGGCTTCTCCACGGATTCTATAATTTATGCCCTGAGAGGCATGCATGAAAATTAAGAGGTGATACGTGCGCGTGGAGAAGGGAAAAGCAGAGAATGACTTGAGCTGCTGTCAAAGTTCAAACTGCCACCGGCCTCCTGCCCCTAAAGATTTAGGTTCGTCCTGACCAGAGGAGACAAACCTGACTCCACTTGCACTGACCTTGTTTAACCACTGCCAGCTTCTCAGTATACACCAGGCTCATGAGACTGTACTTGGGATCGTGCACACTGATGTCAAAGGGTATTTTACTGAAGCTCTCGATGTCAGGCCAGGGCTCTCCCTCTGACTGGCTTACTTCGCTGCTTTCACTGTGATCTAGGACAAGAAGAAAGTGTACAGAGCTGGCAGAGACCAGCTTCCCAAGTGTCAGGGACAAGAGGTTTTATGAAACATAGAGCACAGGTGAGGAGACAAAGGCATTTCTGGAAAATGAGCTCCCAGGTCCCAGGGTGGAGGGAACCAGAATTGTCCTTTCAGACGCATGCTGGGAGGGATGCTTGCCCTCGCTGGCCCCCAGCGCTACCTCTACACACCTAGTCCACAAACTCCCACAGCTATGAGATCGACTAGTCTCCCGCCAAGCTCCCCAAATTGCCTTAAAAGCTTGTTTAATTTTGTATGATCTAAGTTCTGTCTTAGAGTTTTAGTTGTGGGGTTTTCAGACACCGACAGCCTGAGATTTTAGGGATGCACTGATCAAGATTCCCAGTGTCTGCAGCATATCAGCATCACGAAGGAGCTTATGTAAATCCTCATGCGTGGGCTACACCCCCATCTCCTTTATTACCAGGCACCTGTTGGGTGTTTAAAGCTCCTTAGTGCAGTTCCGATATGCAGTCAAGGCTGAGAACCAGTAGCCCTGGGTTTGAATTCAGGTTCTGCCCCTCACTACTCACACCTGCAGGCACCGTCCTTAACTCTCAGGTCCCGATTGTTGTAAGAAATCCAAGTGGTGTGTATAAAGTGCTCAGACAGTGGCGGGCCCGTGGTGGGTATGCAACAGATGACACTTGTTCTTATTAACAAAAAAATGTATAAGATCAAAAAGCTTCACAACTTTCGAAGGAGAAAGGAAGAAACTTTCAAAAGAAAGCCTAAAGACTAGAAGTACACCTCTTATTATTTTAACACACTGCTATTTATTTTTATATCCCTGAGCTAAAGTTTGCATTTTATCTAAAAGCTAAAGCTTCTTCTAGTTTTTTTTTAAATGGTGTCATTGTGCGTCTCCAGAGCACCATGGCATTCATCACACTAAAATGGAGAGGGAATGAAGCCAAACTAACAGCACTTCTCAGTACCAAGGCCAGGCTCACCTGTCATTGGCTGTGTAGACTCTTCACAGCTCATGGCACAGATTAAGGCCCAAGAGCCCTGCTACGGGATCTGACTAGAAAATTAAAGGCATCGCTCTCTGTGGTGCCAAGGGGACTTGTGGAAAGTTGTCGGGGTGAAGGGTCCCTCACTCCTTGTTTGCTTGGCTCTGCCTTTCCCTCTTAGTTCCACCCATCCAGGTGGCCATGGGTGTTTTGACACCAATCATGAGCTCAGGTCCCCTCTGTGGTGGGCCTGGTGCAGCTCTGCTGGGGACACAAACAAGGAGTTGTGGCTGGGAAGATGGGAGGGGCGGGGGGGAGAGAGAGGGAGGGGCACATGAATTGGTAAGGAATGGAAAAAGGAACAAAGTGATAATCAGTGATTAAATATGGCTGATTTTACATAGTCTTGCTCTGGACTGAACTAGTCCCTTGGGCTTGTCACAGAACTGGTCAACTACTGAGGAAAGGCAAGTGAGGTGAGATCTCCAAGGCTAACTGGATAGAAGATGCCAAGGCCTTTCCCTTTTTCTGGATTCATCCTTGAGGGGCTTGAGAAGAACTTCTGCCTGGTTACCACTACTGCCAGTCCCCCATGCCCTTCCAGCAGACAGACAATTGGTCTGAGGTGTGAGGCCATAGTTTTGAGGCCACACCGTCCTTAGCCATAGAGCTAATGCTGGCTGATCCCTGCTCTTGCCCACGCTAGCCCTGCTGGGCAGGCCGCAGAGCAGAACTGTCCCACAGGTGACAGCTGGGGGCACAGAACGAGGAGGGCTGGAGAAGATTTGATGAAAACCATACCCCACAGCCCTGATGGGCACTAGCCCCTTCATCTCACTGCAAATGTGAAGGGTTTGTTTATGACCCAGGTTCTGCTCTGCACACACAAGCTCTCATTTCATGCAAGTAATCCACATGCTGTCATGCCGACGGAGCCTGCGGTTACCACAGAAGACACACCGACTCACCAGCAGAGGCCTGAGATCCGGAATATAAAACATGCCCCAGACCCTTAAGCAGTAGAACACCACAGTCACATTTTAAACCTGAATAACTTAACCATCTAAGCAGAGCCCCATAAAATGCCTCTTTGCCAGTGTCTCACTGCAAACTGGGGGGCTACGGGGACCAAAGAAGGGGAAGGCTCCACTCCTGACCTCAGGAAGTTAGCACAGGGCCGCGGTTTACTTACACGTATTTGCCACACATTACCTTGAACCTCGCAGGAACCCTGTATGTTAGGTGTTACAGAAATCCCAGAAGGCAAAGAAGACCCGGTGTGGGGACAGAGCCAGGAGTGCAGTTTCCAGGCTCTCGGCCTCACATAGAAAGGTGCTCACTCGGGTAGTACATGGCCATCACTGTGATTGGATGGCCATCAGCTGTGGCTAGTTGGCTGTCAGCTGTAACCAGTGAGCCATTGGCCACTAATATAACTGCTGTGGCTACGCTAGCAGAAAATGGGGGCTAGCAAGAAGATAGTGGCTGAGCCTGCAAGCAGCGCAGTGAGGGTTGAGAATTGTGTGGCTCTTGTTTCCTGTTTCTCCAACCCAGCCTCCAGCGAGACTATAGTGGTATGACTCCCCTACCTATGGCTCCGTGGGTGTTCCTTTTTGGCCTCACCATGTCCTGCGTTCTTATGTGGGGAGCGGGAACTGAGACCCCGCAGGCCGCCCTGCACGACACCGGACTTGGTGTTAAGGTGTCGCCTCTTGCCCCTGTCCCGCCCAGGTTCAGAACTCACCCGTGTTGATCTCTCCCTCATCATACACGTCCACCTCCAGTAGCCTGATGAGCATGCGGAAGAGGATCCTAAGGAACTGCAAATAGGAGCCAGTCTTTCCCACCTGGTGGAAGCATTTTTGATTGGGGAGGGAGGAGAGAAAAGAGATTTCACACCTGGGCCCTTCCATATCTCCTCCTGCTCTGAGAGGCTGGAGTGTGGTCCTCACTGCTCTGGGTCACACCCCACCGCACCCCGAGAGCATCCGTGGCTGCTTCCCTGCTTGGGGACCCCAGCCTGGGACAGGGCCTTGCCCCTGCCCTACCTGGGGCGGGCCAGTCAGCAGCAGCCGCCGGGGATGGCAGGCCCAGGCGCCGGAGTTGGGGTCCGGCTGGTTGCTGTAGTCGGCGTGGTGTTGCCGAGCGGAGGTCCACTGCCTGTAGTAAAGGGACTGCTCCTCGCTGCTCATGTCCTTGTGTAGCAGCGGCCGCAGGGAGCTCACCCAAGCCACGTCGGCGTGGGGCAGCAGGGACGAGGAGGACGGCAGCTTGCCTCCCCGCTGGGAGCCCAGGAGGCTGTAGGCTGCCTTGGAGAGGATCACTATTGGGGGCAGGGCGGCATGCAGGCCCCTGCAACCTTGGACAGGACCGCCAGGCCACGGGAGGGCCCGGGGTCCCGAGGAGGAGGAGGAGGAGGATGCCAGCGAAGGCTTAGAGGTGGTGCTGCTGGCCATCGGGGGGCCCAGGGAGTCACACTCCTGCTTCAGAGTCTCCCCAGTTCCCGCTGTGCCTGTGGAGACCCCTTCATCCAGCCCCACGCTGTTGGCTGAGCTCTGGAAGCTGGGGGTCAGGGGCTGCTTCTGGGACTTGTCTGCTGCGCTGGAAGAGCTCACCCCATTCTCCATGATGGAGCCTGAAAGAGGACAGACAGAGCCCGCCCTGTACTTACCCTGTTACCCATGCTTACATGAGTGCCCTGGGCTCCTGGCACTTTTGGGAAGGAGGGAAAGGCCAGGAAACCAGCTGGAATGCGGCTGTGTGTGCCAGCTACAGAAACTGCTGGAAACCTTCCCTTTGCCCTCCCTCTCCATGCATCTCCCCACTCCCCTGCCCTGGTTCTGGCGGGGATTGGCCAATGGACACACTAGCAGGAAACGGGGTATTTACTCCCTGGCTCCCTGCCCAGTCACCAGGGTGGGCTGCCTTTGGCACATGTCAGGCCAGCTTCTCTGGGTCCCAATAACTGCTCCCTCCCCTGGTTTCTTCAGGCCCAGGGGTGGTCAGGGCACCTGGGGTTAACTACACCACCTCTCTATAAACAGTCCCGTGATAAAACTCTCCTCCATTACCGTGTTTCCCCAAAAATAATACCTAGCCAATCAGCTCTAATGCGTCTTTTGGAGCAAAAATTAATATAAGGTTGGTCTTATTTTACTATAAGACCGGGTATATAATATAATATAGTATATTACTATATTATATATAGTATAATATAAGACCAGGTCTTATAGTAAATATATATTATATATAGTATAATATAAGACCAAGTATATATATTATATATAGTATAAGACCCGGTTTTATATTAATGTTTGCTCCAAAAGACGCATTAGAGCTGACTATCCAGCTAGGTCTGATTTTCGGGGAAACACAGTACCTCATTCCAGAATCCTGTCCACTACAGGCTCCACATTCAAGTCCTGCTCAAGTGGCACTCGCCACCTCTGGGGTCTGAGGGCTTTACACTCCTGGCTGTGGCTAAGCTGCCCAAGCTGTAGCCTCTTCCATGGACACCCAAACCAGTGTGGGGAATGTCTCCATGCGGAGGGCGGAAGGCATAACCTCCTCCCAATGAGGTGTTGCTCTCGCCCAGAGACCCCTGCACATTTGGTCAATTTGCTGCAAATGTGTTTTTCCCCAGTAGGAAAGCCTCTCTTTGGTTTGAGGACACCCCAAAAAAGCTCATTACATTCTGGGCTGAAAGCCCTCTCTCGGCTCAGTGTTGCTTCCCAGGCATGTAGGTCAAATCCCAGCCCTGGGATACTGTAGAGTAGACGAATAGTAACTGGAGGTTACTGAAACCAAGTCACTCCTATTGCTCATGTGACTTCTGTGTCGTGCCATCTTGTATGAGAGCTTGCCTTTCCCCTCACGGCCCTGACCATCAGCATCCACATGCCTGCGCACTTTGGGCAGGGAGCCTCCCGAGGACCCCCTGAGTGAACCCAAGGCCTGGGGGCGGGGGGGATGTGTGCTCAAGTGTCCTCGAAGGGAGGGAGCCTCTCACCAGCAGAAGGCAAACCATTACCTTTGTGTGAGTTAATCAGAGCAAGGCCAAGCATATGTGAGCCTTGTGGGGCAGTTCTCGCAGTCAGGGGTCGGCCTAAAGAGCCACAGGAAGCAAGATGAATTCCCCACCCTCGCCTCTCCCTCACCAACACTGGTATCCCAAAGCTCCTAGATGTGACATTCCCCCTCCCGCCTGGTACGCTTTCCTATCCTCTGAACCTCTCACCTTTATTTTGAACTGGTCTCAGAGAGAAAACTGGGGAGCCTTTAGAGGAGGAGAGGCGGAGGGAGGTACAGCTCTGACCCCTGGCTGAGGGGGACCCGCTGGGCCTCACGCTCTTCTAGGCTGAGGGTCACCATGAAAAGGCAGAAAAACCCAGATAATGGCCTCTTCAGTTCCCACAGGGAAACATCTAACAGCAATTGAGAGAATGAACAGAAAGACTAGTGCTGCTCTGGGACATGAACTGGTGTGTGTGTTTGCGTGTTTGTGTCATAGTGACAGAGGACGGAGACGTGGGAAGAAGGAACGGTAATGGTGGTTACCTCCCGTTGTGGGATTTTCATTTCTGAGCTCTACACTTTGTTACATTCTCCAAGTTTTCTGTATTAAGCTTTATTACTTTCTTAGTCGGAAAACAATGAAATAGTGCTGCATTTGCTGTAATACAATTTATCAGAAGAAAATTCACATGGAGCCCTGTCAGGCTGTATAGTCTCGCTGCAAGGGGGGGCTGGCAGCCTGCGTGGTGGTCATCAGTCAACCAGCAGCCCCAGCGTAGCCTTCAGGATACAAACACTTGCCATTAAGTCCTTAGAAAATTTTCTTTCTTTCCTTATTTCCTTGCTTCCTTCCTCCCTCCCTCCCTTCTCTCTCTCTCTTTCTTTCTTTCCCCTCCCTCCCTCCCTCCCTCCCTCCCTCCCTCCCTCCCTCCCTCCCTCCCTCCCTCCCTCCCTTCTCTCTCTCTCTCTTTCTTTCTTTCCCCTCCCTCCCTCCCTCCCTCCCTCCCTCCCTCCCTCCCTTCCATACAAACACGTTGTGCCAGGTACTAAGCCAGTTAGCACAAACGTACAGCTTCAGGATTTGGAAGGACTCTGTACAAATATCAGATGCATAATATTCTTGAGATGATAGGAAGGGAAAGACGAGGGAAAATGGTACAGGCTAAGGCTAATAAAATGTATTTACTATATTTTTCCTATTACCAAGCTCTTCATTAAATGTTTATCCAGAGTAGTATTTTGCGGCTGTTCAACAGTCATGTTTAATAGTCGTCTCTCCCGGGGACCTGAGGTCCGGACAGGCTGCCTGAGTCGCTGACAGCTCCTCCAAAAGCTTGAGGGGCTCACTAGAGGCCGTGCCTTCCACATGCCTACCCACCTCCTCACTCCTGTCCCTCATCCCTTGAAAGAGAAGAAAGGACTGACCCGAGGTTCCAGTGACGGCGCTGCTGTTGCTCGGGGGCCTCTCCAGGTCGATCAGCAGCTCCTCGGAGTCGTTCTCACTCACAGTGGTTCTCTCCTGCTCCTTCCCACTCAGGTCCAGGGCAACAGTGGACCCCCGGATGACCTCTTTTGAGACATAGCAGCATGCCAGACCCACCTCCTGCTCCAAGGCCGTGCGAGTTAAATAGCTTGAATCAATTAACCGGAGGTCACAGTACTTCAAAGACCTGCACAAAAGGAGTGACGTTTCTGGTGAGCCCTCTGGCCCTGCACGCGGGGTCGGTGTAGGGCTGCATAGCTGGGTGTATCACTGCCATTAGCATCGTGGGTCTCAGTGCCATGTGATCATTTAAACCTCAGCTCTGTCACCTCCTAGCTGTGATGACCTCCACTAGTTACTTCATTTTCTCCATGTATAAAATAAAATAACAGTGCCTGGCTCACACGATTATTGTAAGGAATGAATGGGATGACACACGTAAGGCATTTGCAGCAATGCCTGACACACAGTAAGCATTCGATTAATGCTGTTGTGGTTGTCGTCCAATCTGCAGGTCCTTGAGGGGGTTGGGAACAGCAGATAAAGATACTTCATCCAAAAAAAAAGAAAATAAAAAAATCCTGGTTTCAGGCTGATGCTGTTCCTCTCTGCCTCTCTGGCTGCCCTGCTTTAATGTATAAACACTTCTCAATGTGGCTATCTGCCATCCCCAAAACTGCTACGTAGGTGATCTCTGGAAAGTCAAAAGAAGAATCAAGGAAGGCTATATTTCTTATATGTCTGAAAAAAACCTAGTTCTTGTTCCACCTGCCAAACAAATGAGATGCTTGAACATTAGCCAAGTTTTAACCATCAGGTCAGCTGGGTAACTAATGAAAAATGAGAACTAATTATTCACATTGTACCTGGGAAAGGTTTCTCCAAGGGGATCTTTGCCAGTTAGTATCACAATACAAGGCAGACCTTCTAAATCTTGGTATGTCCGAGGGATCCACTCTTCTGGTTCATTTCCTCGCCAGGTCTGTGGAAAGGGACCCAGATGATAAAATTAAAACTTATTTAAGTTTCTACCTTTAAAAGATTTCTAAGTCCAGGTTTTATACACATTTGTGCTACCAAATGACTTCCAGTAAGTGTGTGTGTGTGTGTACATATTTTAATTGCTACTAAAAGGCATACACAAAGCGCTCTAGAAGAATGTGGCCTTTAATTTTATCTCAACAGGGTAAAACAGGAGATCTTGGAACATACTGTGTTTCCCCGAAAATAAGACCGGGTCTTATATTAATTTTTGCTCCAAAAGACATATTACGGCTTATTATTAGGGATTGTTTCTTATTTTTTCATATACAACAATCTACATTTATTCAAATGCAGTCATGTCATCTTTTTCTGGAACATCGTCATGACGTATTAAATGTGTCTGTCTGGCTGATGATCTTAACTGGGGCTTATTTTCAGGATAGGTCTTATTTTCGGGGAAACACGGCACTTCATGCATTAGCCACACTGGCCAAAGAAACATACAGTGTGAGCTATCCCACCAGGGTGCCACCCTTAAAGAAACCCTGATGATACGACCTGACTCAAGGCTCTTAAATATACTTTCTAGATATAATGGACTGATTGAAAAAGACAGTTTCAGTTGTGAATTATTAATAAAAGAATCTCAACAAATCTCCATGAAATCATGAATCTCCATGAAAACAGACATTTTCACCAAGAAAATCATGAAATTAGCCTCCCCTGATGGTTATTTTTCCTCTTTCTCCCTTTATTGACTTTCAAAATAACTAAGTAATAATTGGCTTAGGGCCCCAAAATGTCCCTCTTAAGAAGGCTAAAAATATAACCAAACTCGGGCCAAGAACAAACCTGTCCCTTCCTTAGAAGAGTACTGTAATTAGCTTATGATTTCATAAAGAATCTGTTAAGCATTAACTTTTCATATACTGGGGGTGCCAAAAAATGTATACAAGACTTATATTCATCTTTTGTTATCGGTATATATTATTACAATTTTAATACAGTTTTTTCCTTTCTTAAAATGCATAGATATTTTTGGCACCCTCTGTATATTAACACATATATACATATATACACATATGTTTATCTTTAATAAATGGAAAGTCAATCATGAAAACATGAATATATCAATGAAATGAAAAAAATCTCACCAACTTGAAAGATGTTCAAAAGTGGAAAGATCTTAAGATTTTTCTATTGTAGAGCAGAAAAAAATAGGACTATCAAGTAGACAAGGTGGTTTCTACCATTTTTTATAAAATGTATAGCATCTAACTATGCTTTATATCAGCTTTCTAGCAGAAGTTATAAGAAATGAACTGACATTTATGATAATGCTTTAAGGAACAAAGACTAAGAAGTAAGGTGTTAAGTAACGCATGCAATTTTATTTTAAAATAGACTGGTACTTTCTTTGCTAAACATAATATAGGATAAAAAGAAATCTAACAGGCAAGGAGTAATATGATAGGGTTGAGTAACAATTTGCTGATGTCTATAAATACCAGTTTTTAGAAATAAATATACCCACAATTATTCAAATGTATGTAATTTGCAAAACTGGAAGAACTGTAACCTTGTTGCTCAATCATTTATCATATATTTGCATACCAAGGGGAAATCAGTGGATCTATATAACTATAAGTTTGAGAGACTTTTCTTGTCTTAGAAAATCAATATATAAAGATTTTATTTAAATATTAGAAGAAAGGTCTCTATAAAATTCAGTTCACACATTTGCGTGTCAAAGGGAACCATAACATTACCTGATTTAAACAATTCTGGGAATAGGGTTCATTTTACTTACAGCCTCCACACTGGACTGATATTCCTGACACTGGGATTCTCCCTAAATGTATTTTATCTCCCAGAAACCATCTGTAGGCCATGGTTCTACCAAGAATAATGAGGGTGGGTTACAATGACGGGATTAACAGATGTTATATTTTACTACAAAAGGAGATTTATTTTCAAAAGATTATTAAACAAATCTTGCTTTTACTCCTGACCAACAAGAGCTAGCCAAACCACTGTCAAATGCTTTTGTTACATTGCTACTTCTGAGGAGTGACGGCTGCAGCTCCTAGAGGGACTGACCATGCCCCAAGGATGATGTCACTGCAGAGGCAGTTAAGACAACACAAAAGACTGAGTGAGCATTGAGTTCAAGGAAAACCTGGGGCTCCAGGCCAAGGAAATCTAATGAAAGCTTCACAGGTCTTCTGGAGGAAATGATTTATTTAGATTTAAACCTTGCATCCTCCAAAAAGCTTGTCATCAGTTTTAAGTTAACCACAACACAGAACAGGATAATTAGAGGGAAGCACAAAAATAGGACCATCTAATAGAAGAAGAGGCATTGGATTTTATCCAAGACTAGAGATAAAAGGCACAGCCATGCCTTCCTGACAATGGTAAAGGAAGTTGGTATAACTAGAAATAAACAGGTGAAGCAGAGCCCACCTGGCAAGTGGCCATCTTGCTTAAATTAAGACGTGAACATTTCAATGGGATGTCATATTTTCACTTCCTCATAAATGGAGAGTTTTAACAGGATTTATTAATAGGATCCAGTGGTTTTGAAAATATGGAAATCTCTTTTGTGTGGTTGGTGTCTGGCAGCTACTCATAAAAATTGAGCAATAACGGCTTGGAGAAGTCATTACTTGAGACCCGCTTTGTGTATGGCAGTCTCAGAACAGCAGCTGCACAGACCGGTCACCCTCTACTAAGACCCCTGCAGGTGATTCTGACGTGCTGGTTCAGAGCCTCAGGCCTTGATCGTGGTTTTCAAACTATAGCCCAGAGGGGCAGATTATTAGGACCCACTGATTTACACTGACTTATTTAGTAACTGGCACTTTTAAAGGGTCTGAACAAATGACGTGAGAGTCTATAGGTAGCTACACTTGATCAGTGTCAACGGAGGCCCAGAGAAGACCCTGTAGCTTCACATTCTTTTCAACCATCTTCCTGCAACAAGTGTGGGGGACTTTAGAGTGGTGCTAATGGTTTCCCTTTCTAGATTCTTCATCATTAGCATTATTCAAATTGTCTCAAGACCTTTGTCTCTATGAGTTAGACTGTAATAAGAGTTTCAGGACACTTATTTGTTAGTCATGCTAGGAATTCTGCTGTAACGTGTCCCATGAGTATAATTTAAAATGGTGAACATCACATCTATATATGAAATATAAATGTTACAACTTCCACTAAATATAGGAGTTTCTATTTTTAGATTTATTGTTCCTGTCACTCATCAAGCTAATACATGGTATTTTGTTTGCATTTTGGATTATTCAGTTTAAGTTGGCTAATAGAATACAATGCAAAGGTTTACATTTGCAAAATGCTTTATGAACACTAAATAATAATCCCAGTATTAGCACCCCTAGAGATGCTACAAGTCCACTCTTTCACTTTGCAGATGAGAAACTGCAGCCCTGGGTTAAATGCAAATCCCCCAAGACTACTTGATTCTTTTCATAAAATTTGTGCCAAACTAGATTTTTTTAATACAATTTAGTTTCGTATTTAGTGTGCTGGGTGCAGATACCATGTTAGTCTGACTCAGACATACAGTATCTAGCTAGCTCAGTGCTGTACTATATATACACAGATGTTTTATTAAATGTTTCTTAATGGCTAGGACACACTGGATTATAAATGTCCCCAGAAAAACCTGAGCAGGCCTAAGGTAGGGAGTTAGGTTAGTTGATTTAGAAACTCTCCCCCTCTGCTGTCTAACAGGAGGGGTTTAGGGAAAGCAGCCAGCCCCTGGCGCTGTGCTTGCTCATGCACTATGTCCCTATCCAGGATGCTGGGATGTCTCGGTCCAGGCCAAATCTCAGTGCTGAGGGTCAAAGCAAGTTTAAAAAAAAACAACAAAAAAAAACAAACTGTGGAAGAATCCACATGCAAGAGGGCTTGGGATAGTTCTGCATGAGTACTGAAGATAAAACAGAATATTTTACCAACTCTAGATGAGCCAACAGTCAAGACGGACAGAAGAGAATCAGTGAATTGACGATACTTAAAGACCCCATAGAGGTCTGAGAGAACAACTTTTCCTTCCTTCCTTCCTCCCTCCCTCCCTTTTGTTCTTTCTTTTAGAAAATAGATGGCCATGGGCTAAATGCATCTCAAACAAGGTCAATAAACATGGGGTCAAACTGGGTCATCTCATTTTTACACGGCAGTTGGAGAGCATGGAAGACTAAATGCGGGCACATGCTAAAAAGGGGGGCTGACAGCATCTTACTCAGCTGGTCCCAGTTAGGAAAGTGAACCTGTCCCTTAGTTGAGCATTAACATTGTCATGAAGATCAGATGGACACATGTGCAAAACCCTATTAAACTCCGCCTCTGAGCCACCCGTGGGATTCCCAGAAAACAGAAACAAACGGTATTTCCAAGGAGAAGCACGTGTCCATTGCTAACCTTCAATCGCGCCACAAAGTGAGTTGCAACACTGACTTCAGAGGCAGGGTTCCCGAGGATGATCTCGAAGCGGTACTGCAGCCCCAGCCTGTCGCGCACTTCCTGCAGCCGCTCCTTGGCAAGCATCGCCAGCTGCACGGAGGGCACCCTGATAATGAGCATGTGTCCCCTGCCACTTTTGGTTTTTCCCGGGGAGCTGATGAGGTCATCCATAATGCTGAGTGTTTCTGGGGTGCTGTGGTCTCGGAGTGACGCCATGGTGGTGAGAGCCATCAGAGCCTCCGAGTACTGCTGGATGAGAAGGTAGCAGCGGACGACCATGCTGTGCAGCCTGGGGTACCTTCAACAGGACACAGGGAGCTAGCACTCGGGCCGCAGGGCCGCCTGGGGCAGTAAGGTCTGCGCGGCAGCCATGCAGACCAAGCGTGCTGGGAAGGGGGTAGGGATCAGTGATGGGCTTGGGTTCCACAAAGACCTCACCGCCCACATCACTAGCAGGAAAAGTTGACCTTGCAACGCCTGTGAGTCAGAACCTGTTAGGATAGGCAAGCGAGTTAAAGAGCTTTAGGGATGGTCTCATGACCCCAGCTTCTCCAAGGGTGGTCTGTGGACCAGCAGTAGCATCTAGCAGCAACGGCTCCTGGGATTGTCAGAAACGCCAAATCCCCCACCGCAGACATACCACATCAGAATCTGCATCCCGACAAGAGCCACGGGTGATTTGTAGGCACATTAAATTTTGAGAAGCACTGGTCTAGTCAGGTTAATTGTCCTAACGGATCATCCCTGGATCCTAACCTTTTGCTGGTGGCATTGGGTTAGAATGGCGGTACTCTCAGCTTATTTCTTTGATACTTAAGATTACAGCAAAGGAAACTGAGATTTTAATATCATGTCTGTAGAGTATTAGACATAAAAAGAGTAATTATTATTACTAATTTGAGATTAGCCTCACAGCAGTAACTGTATCTTCCCACAAAATGTGCCTTGGTGCTGGAGAAAACTTGGAGCTGGAGAAATAGCACCCCCTAGTGGTGTAGCCTCCTATCACCTGAGCCCTGCTCAGGAAAGGGAGCCTGGCAAGGAGCTGGAGTGTCCTGGCTTCCCTCAAACGCCCATAGTTACAGCACTACCCTCACCTCAACCCCCCGCCTGGACTACCAGGTAAGAGGATCACTTTGTTCAACTTGGCAGTTTTTACAATTACAGGGCAGGCAGAAAATAAATCTCTCATCATGTGCTATTCCTCAGAAAGCCGGGCTTGCTGATAAAATGAGCACAAATGCGCGAAGAGGACCCACTTGCAGGCATAAAGAGGTCCTGGTCAAGAAAGTAGGCACTGGGAAAATGAGGGTGAGTTTGTGAACTGTCTTTCTGGTTGCCAGCTGGTAGCACATGCAGTAGCCTAGCAGCTGGTAAGCCAATGAAGGATTTCACCTTTGTCCCACTTTATAATTCTATTTAAAGTAAAACAAGTGGTTCACTGTCCTTTCACAGAAAAGCCCAGTTTCAAATACCAACTAGGGTCATCAAGTGAATCGTGTGGTTTTGAAGTACTTCAGAGTTGGAAAGGATCATAGATTCCCTGGATTCTGACCACTCCACCTTCTCATAGGAGAATGAGTTAAGGGGCTGAGAGGAATTCAGCTACTTGCCTAAGATCATGCAACTGCTCAGGGACAGAGCGGGGTCTAGATTTCACTCAGGTCTCTGACAATGTCTTCTTACATTGCGAGGATTCAGTAGATTGGGGAAAAGTGAAGAAGTCCTTAGGTTCAATCAGTCCTCGGCCCGTCCCTTCAAGTGTTCAATAAATCATAGCTATTATTAGCCTGGGGGAACTGGGTTGGGGGAAGTAAGCACAGATGATCCATGTTTAAAGCTCAATGTTTTTTGCTGGGCCATGTAGGAAAACCAAAGTTAGAACAAACGATTACTTTGATATATAAGTGTTTAGATTTCACATTCTGAAAGAAACATGAACATAGAAGTGAATAATTTTTCCAATCTATTGTTCGCATTAGACTGTAACTGTAGTTTTGTATTACCAAAGCTGTAATAGAAATTGATGGGATCATCCATTAAAATACCAGTTATGAATCTCTGATGTTACTGGAAGGAAAGATACATTCCAAGCTGGCAGATGGAACGGGTGGGTGGGAAACACTTAAAGGGAAGACACATGGGCTGATTTTGGAAATCTAAGCTCACATGTGCTGTGACAGGATTAATGCCAGTGTCAGTTAAGTCCTCAAATCCAACAGCTGCAAAAATATAAAATCCTACTCCTGACGCAGCATTATAATTTGCTGGGTAAGATGCACCCACCTGTCCTCGTTTTTAATTCTCTTTCTTTTTTCTTAGCAAAGTTACATGGCAGGTTGTTACATAGACGGCTTGTGATGGACTGGAGCCAGTTTTAACTACAACTGGTGCCCCATCATTGGATGAGCAGACAGAATATCGTTGGGGAGGGCAGGGAGGGACTTCTACTAGGTCAGGCAAATTCTAATGCTTCTCCCTACTCTTTGAGTCCATGATTCAAGATCAGAGAGGAAAATACAGGAAAACCCTTTACTCTTCCAGAGTTTGACCTGGAACTGGGGGATAAAAAGAAGGCAGAGAAGAGAGAAGCGCCATGATACTTCACTCCCAAGGTTGGGGACTGGAGAACGGACACTAGGAACTGAAATCGCTTAAATGATCTGATTGTGCCTTAATTTTCTCCAGCCTACACTTCAAATCTCTCATAGTCAAGTTTAGTTTTTACCAGGCCATTGAAGGGTATTTGCCTGTGGAGGACAGAGGAGAAAAAAGGGAACAATGTAAAAGCGTGAAGCATGCTTGGGAGATGATTCGGGGCATGGAAAGTGGTTCTAAGTCCTACTGTTAGTCACTAGTTTCCTTTGTTGGTCTTGGATGATCATAGAAAACTCATGTGCATAAAAGGTCATCTTAGGAAAGGCTATTTTTATTCTGCCTTCACATGTCAACTGCACAGCCGGGGCTCCACCAAACTCCTGTGACACTAACACAAAGGACTTTGGGCTATTTTAGGTATACAGCTAAGGGAAAGATTGAAGGTTTTTACTTACCTCTCTAAGAGTGTGTTCACCATTTTTTCAAAAGTCTCGTCACATCTCAGAAGTGGGCTTGTGATGCCCCACTGTAGAGACTTACTGTACTCATTCAAGCCGAAGTACAGCTTCTCCTCACAGCTCATGTCCTCCTGATTCAGAACACAGAGCAAAACTCAGTGAGGACAGAAGAAAATATGTCTTGTTTTCTAGGGGGAGAACAAACCCTGTAATAGGTTATTTCTTAGAAAGTTAAAACAATTGTTAATAAACAAGTGGGACTAGAGCAAACTAAAAAACTCCTGCACAGCAAAGGAAACCATTAACACAATGAAAAGGCAACCTACGTAATGGGAGAAAAATATTTATAAATCCTATTATCTGTTAAGGGGTTAATATCCAAAATATATAAAGAACTCACACAACTCAATAGCAGGGGGAAAAAAGAAAAAGAACCCGAACAATCCAACTAAAAACTGGGCAGAGGAACTGAAAATTTTCTAAAGAAGACATATGAATGGCCAACAGGTACATGAACAGATGCTCAACATCACTCATCATCAGGGAAATCAAATCAAAACCACAATGAGATATCACCTCCACCTGTTAGAATGACTATTATAGAAAAAAACAAAAAAACAATAACAAGTGTTGGTGAGGATGTGGAGAATAGGGAACCCATGTGCCCTATTGGTGGGAATGTAAATTGATGCAGCCACTATGGAAAACAGTATGGAGGTTCCTCAAGAAATTAAAAGCATAGCTACCATATGATCCAGCAATTCCACTTCTGGGTACATATTCAAAGGAAATGAAAATAATATATTGAAGAGACATCTGAACTTCCATCTTCACTCTTCACTGCAACATTATTCACAATAACCAAGACATGGAAACAACCTAAGTGTCCATCATGGATGAATGAATAAAGATACATATATATGTTTGTATATGTATGCATATATATGAATATTATTCAGCCATGAAAAAGGACATCCTACCATCTGTGATAACGTGGATGGACCTTGAGGGCATTATGCTAAGTGAAATAAGTTAGACAGAGAAAGACAAATAATGTATTTTACAACCTATGTGTGGAATCTGAAAAAAAGAAAAAAAAGAAAAACCCAACCAACTCAAACCCATAGAAACAGAGTAGAATAGTGGCTGCTAGGGGCTAGAGGGCTGGGGAAATAGGGAGAGGTTGGTAATAGGGTACAATCTTGCAGGTATAACATGAATAAGGCTTGAGGTTCTAATATATAACATGGTGACTACAGTTGAGAACACTATATTATACAATTGAAATTTGCTAAGCAAGTAGAAGTTAAATATTGTTATAAAATATGTGTAAATAGTGAGGGATGTGTTAATTAACTAGATGGGAGGAAATCCTTTCATAATATATACATATATCAAATCATCACAATGTACACTTTAAGTATCTTACAGTTTTGTTAATTATACCTCAATAAAGCAGATAAAAATGTTTCATTATATAATCTGTTACTAACGCTAAAATAATCTCTGAGGCATAACTGAATTTTTTTTTTAGTTCAAATAAACTTAATATGTTAATAGTGGAATGTTGACATTGCTATCTTAGGACAGAGGGTAACTACATAGATTGACTTATTTTCTCTTTCTTTTGTTCAGACATTTTCAGAGGAATCACATTTTTTAGGCTGGTACCATCACAAGGTCCGATTTTTTTCCCCCTCTCAAAGCAGATCTCTCTATACTGATACATATGCTATCTATAGAACTCTCTGGAGATCGACAAACTGAAAAACTCAATTACAGAAAACTTTTCTGGTATCATTTAATGATGATAATTCATAAAAGTTTATTCTTTTACAAACGAAATTTATTTTAAAAGTAGAATATACACTTTTCCACCTTCTTAAACACAATGCACAGTATTTATCCCCCTTTTTGATGACTCAGTCATCACTATGGAAATGAATAACTATTTTGGGATGTGACACAGATTCCCTCAGAGGATCCTGAGATATCTGACAAGCCGCTTGTCCTTAAACTCAGCAGCCCCAGAATACTCAATAAGCTTTTTGAGTTCATGTATCTGGTGGTTTTTTTTTCTTTCCTCTTTTGTACATAACTTTTCCACAGTCATTTCTTCCTGTTATGTTTGTTGCCTGTGCATTTTCATCTCACATTTATTTGTTATTTATTATGTGTTGACATTTTTCTTTAAACACCCTCCAACTCATTTCATAAAGGTAATACAGCAACTTAAAATGTGTAAGATAAAAATGAATTAGGCAATAAGAGGAAGAAAAAGCAAGGATAAGAGAAATAAGATTGGGCCAGGAATAAAATTAGTTCTCTCAAAAATACATATCAGAAATATCTGCATGTTTTGTTAGAAGTCGGCTACAAATATGGTTCTGAGTTTTTTAGTAACCAACCCATCCAAAGAGATGAGCAATTGTGTGATTTATAAGGTCTATAAGATAAAAATAAAGTACTATTTAATTGACACTTTTTAATTTTTTGAGGTCCCCCAAACTAGGAATTCTGCTTCTTGAAACAGGGTCTTTTTTGAGAGTAAATATGCTTTATTTATGTTCTTACAAATAAAGACCTGAAAATGTTCTTAGAAATCCCAGAACCTTAGAGCACAGATTGAGTGACATCTATTGTTTATTTGTTTGCTTGTTTTATGCTAAGTTCTTGGCTGTGTTCTAGATAATTATGTCAAATAAGTCATTTAGGATGAAAAAAGTCATTCATCTGAGTTTTTCTCCTTATCTGGAGCTGGCACAGAGTTAGTGGAAAAGTTTTATTTCGTATGAGCTTGATCTTTAAACTCCTTCTCATCCTTGGTCTTGTTTCTTTGGGAAAATATAAAATCCTCCTCCAAGCCTGCTCCTTTTCCTGATGCAGCATTTTAACTTGCTGGTTAGGATATATCCACCTATTCTCATTTTTCTTTCTCTTTCTTTTTTCTAAGCAAAATTATAGGACAGGTTGTTAAATGATGGCTTGTGATCAACTGGAGCCAGTATGCGTTTTAAGAATCAGGGCTCCTAAAGCTAAGAATTAGAAGTGAATAGTTTCACCAATTTGTTTTGTTTACATTAAACTGTAACTATAGTTTGTATTACAAAAGTTGTCATAGAAGTTAAGGGGACCATCCTTTAAAATATGAGTTATGAAACTCTGAATAACGTTACTCTAAAGAGACATGATCATGCTAAGGAAAGTAAGTCAGATGAAAAAAGTCAAGAGTCATGATTTCAGTCATAGGTGGTATATAAAACTGAAAGCACAAATGAACAACTAAGACAAGCAAATACTTATAGACACAGACAATGGTATAGTGGTTACCAGAAGGAAAATGGGATGGGGGAGGTAGAAGAAGATAAAAGGGGGTCAAATATATGGTGATGGAAGGAGACTTCATTTTGGGTGGTGAACATGCAATGCAATATATAGATGACGTATTATAGAATTGTATACTTGAAACGTATATAATTTTATTAACCAATGTCACTCCAATAAATTTAATAAAATTTAAAAAATTAAATAATAAAGAAACATATATCACCAAGTATCACAAATCATAAAATGATTTAGTGAAGCCTTATGTCTTTGGGGAAAATGTTCCATCTCTTTTAAAAAAATTCCTCCCCCCTCCAAAAGTCCTGTCTGTGCAGTGACCCCACGCTGCAACTCTCCCTGTGTTTTCACTGCTGTCTCTGCTTTTCCTCCAGCCAAACACTCTGCTGTATGGACACTATTCCCTGGAAGGTCACCAAGGACTCCTGAAGCCAAATCCAGTGGCATTACGTGTCAGTCCTCAGCCTCACTGCCCTCGTGGAAGTTTTCTTCATTATTTTCTTCCATAGTTTTATCCACACAAGCTGCTTCAGTGATGACTGTTTTGAAAAATTATTCCAAATCCTCACTATAAAACCCCACTCCAAACTCCAACTTTGCATGTGCAGTGGTGCACTCACTTCAGTCTTAGCTCATTAAGATCCGTCTCATCTGCCCTCCATGATCAATCTTCCTCCTGACTTCTTAACTAAAGGCAGCGCCTCAAGTATCTCTGACTCTTCCCTCTTCCTCAATAAACAAATCCTAGAAAAGTTACTATTTCTTCCATTCTTTTTTATTGTCAAGACCATTATTCTGAATTCAGGTATTTGTCAATTCTAACCCGAATTATCAGAGAAGTCAGATGACTGACCTCCCCATTTCTATCCATGCTGATTTAGCCTCTATAGTTAATGAACTGCCTTAAAATGCAGCCTGTCAATATCTTCTAAAACTGAACAAATTTGTACCCTATGACCCATCCATTACACTCCCAGATATACACCAAACAGAAATGCATACATATGTCTACTAAAAGGCACGTGCTAGCATGTTTCTAGCAGCACTGTTTGAAATAAATGAATAGGATGAATTGATGAATTGTGGTGGAGTCACTCAGTATAATCTATATACAGCAATAAGAATGAATGTTTTATGACTCATGCAAAGTATAGAAGAATCTCACAAATAATGTTGAGCAAAAGAAGCCAGATACAAAAGAGTGTATACTGCATGACTCCATTTATATAAAGTTCAAAACCGGGCAAACCAAACCTATGGTGTAAGAGGCCAGAGAGTGTTGCCCTTTGGTAGGGGAGTGCCCGGCTTCTGGGGTGGTGGTAATGTCCCATTTCTTCATCTTGGTGCTGGTCCCATGGGTGTTTTCAGTTTGTGAAAATTCACTGAGCTGTACATTTACATTGTTAATATAAAAAAATTAAAGAAATATGTATATTCTGATATTTCCAATAATACTATCCCTTTGATAAAAAAATGTTAATGCCTGTGTAATAAGTGTACACTTTGCCAGCCTGGCACTCGGTGCCTCCATATGTATATTTCCAGGTTTCTTTCCATCCCACTAAGTCGTCTCTGAAAAAAGCTGGTGTTTCCTCCTCCTGTGGCTCCGCGCAAGCTGTCTGCTGCCTGGAGCGGCTGCTCCCCGTCTGTGCGCTCTGTCCTCCCCCTGTTCCAAAGCCCATCTTCAGTGCTCTCTCCTCCGTGTCACCTGTGAAATGAATGGGACTTCTTCCTCCTTTCAACTCCCAGAGCATTTCGGTGTTTTGAAATTGTCTTATTCTATTTTGGTTTTGTTTAATGGGTTTTTTTGTGGGTTTTTTTTTGACAAATAAAAATTGTACGTATTTAAGGTTATACAACTTGATTTTTTTCTTTTTTTTTAATGAGATATAATTGACATATAATATATTAATTTCAGGTATACAACATAATGATTGGATATATGTATATATTGTGATTTGATATATATATAGTGAAATGATCACAATAACATCACTATACATAGCTACAATTTCTTTTTCTTGTGATGTGAACTTTTAAGATCTACTCTCTTAGCAACTTCCAAATATACCATACAGTACTGTTAACTATAGTCACCATACATTATATTACATTACGTCACCAGGACTTATTTATAAATAAAAGTTTGTACCTTTTGACCACCTTCAACCATTTTGCCCACCCCCCACCCCGGCCTCTGGCAGTCACCAATCTGTGTTCTCTGTCTGTGTCTTAGTCTACTTTGGATAAGAGTGACTTTGATGTGCACTTGCTTTGTCCTCTAAATCATCAGCTCTCTGCGTGTTCTTGGAAAGCTGACACAAGCTGAAAGTGCTTAATGATATTTTTTGAGTTGAATTTCTTTGCTTTTCCCAATTACTCCTTCTTTAGGACACTGGCATTAGGATAACTAAAGGAGGCTAATTGGTAGGAGCTTCTCCCCTAAATGGCTAAAGGTGTTGTTATAAATTAGATTCCATGTTTTTACCTTTCTCTTTACCATCTTAATTTCATAGGAATGATTAAAAAAACAACACTTTAATTAGAGTATAATAACTCTCCATCTTTCAATTATTTTGAATATAATCCTGGGTATCATATCTTTAATCCATAAATACTTCACTAGATAGCTCTAAGATAAGAACTTTAAAAAAATATAACCACAATACCATTATTATTATACCTAAAAAATTAACCACAATCCACAAAAACGACTGTTAATGAAAATCATTTTAAGACTCTTTGTCTTATTACT
Organism: Rhinolophus sinicus; assembly: GCF_057876585.1. NCBI lineage: Eukaryota > Metazoa > Chordata > Mammalia > Chiroptera > Rhinolophidae > Rhinolophus > Rhinolophus sinicus. The sequence continues at coordinate 76,319,093 of NC_142504.1, read as the reverse complement.
TCATGTCAGGAGAAGATAAAGGGCAGAAGCTGAGTCCTTCTTCCTATCATGGGTGTGATCCCTCTGGAAAGACTGAAGTAACAAGGTAAATTAGGATAGTTCTCTTTTCCCTGCAACAATGTATTGAAACTTCACATTTCGCAGGAGAACTATCTGTTGGATTAAAAAACAATTTTTCCTTTCCTCAGTTCTATTGGCAATCCATTCTGTGTCAGGCAACTCCTTGGGAAGCCCACAGTTTAGCAGCCCTACACTGGAGCAGCAAAGGAACTGTGGTAGCCTCTTGTCTCACCCATGACTTGACCACCCAGTTAATGGACGGAGCTGAGATGGAAAAGATACCAACAAAGTAAAAGCTCAAAGCAGCCTGGGTGTGATAGTGAACACACGAGGTAGTTCTCATAAGGGAGAAACTGTTGACACCCAGGCGAGTCACTGACCTGAGCTTGCTTTACTGCAAAGAACAAGCCAATACTCAGAGAAGAGCCAAGTCAGGGAAACTGACCTACTTCATGTCAGAATAAAATGCATTGGATTCATAAAATAATAGTCATTCTTGTGTAAGACATTTCTGGCATATTTTACTTAAACCTGTTTATTTAAAAATATCCAACATGTTCAATGTTTTAAAATGAAGGATCCATTGCTTACTGGTTAATATTTTTTTTTTTTATGAAACTCTTATTTCTTTTCTTTGATAATATATTTAGCATACAGTTTATAGGTGATAGAAAATATTTTTCAGGTATTAGAGATTGGAGCCAAAAAATATAAAGACTTGAATATGTACAATGTTGCCAAATCTATTCTTAACTCATTAAACGCTACTACTAAGTAAACTAACGGTACCATCATCCTGTTTCAACCTGAAATATGTGAGAACTGATTAAAAGGAAAGATCCAGTTCCTGGGGAGAATGAAATAATTAACAGTGATACAGATCACTAAGACTAAAACATGACAGAGAAGCCAGCCAAGAGGACAATGAAATTTCCAGGTCTCAGATTGAAATTAATCAGTTAAAGTCACAAAGATAAGTTAGGGTATTAATGATATAGTCAGATAACATCACATTTTGGGGGGACAACTATATAGGATGGATAATTTTGTATCTACATGGTAACCAAAAAAGAACCACCTAATCAAATGTATATACGGGTCTGACAATTAAGTTCATGAACTTGTTACAACGATGTTGCTAACCTTTTTTGATATTAGAGGGATTATTCATTATGAATTCGTACCAACTGGACAAACAGTTAACGAAGTTGACTATTTGGAAGTGCTGAAAAGGCTGCGTGAAAAAGTTAAATGACCTGAACTTTTCGTCAACAATTCATGGCTCTTGCATCATGACAACGCACCAGCTCACACAGCACTGTCTGTGAGGGAGTTTTTAGCCAGTAAACAAATAACTATTAGAACACCCTCCCTACTCATCTGATCTGGCCCCCAATGACTTCTTTCTTTACCTGAAGATAAAGGACATATTGAAAGGAAGACATTTTGATGACTTTCAGGACATCAAGGGTAATACAATGACAGATCTGATGGCCATTCCAGAAAGAGTTCCCAAATTGCTTTGAAGGGTGGACTAGGTGCTGGCATCAGTGCATAGATTCCCAAGGGGAGTACTTTGAAGGTGACCATAGTGATATTCAGTCATGAGGTATGTAGCACTTTTTCTAGAATGAGTTCGCAAACTTAATTGTCAGAACTCTGTTCTTGAAGGACACTGCTCTAGTTTTTGGTCTTATGATAACTGTAATTCTATGAAACTTTTAGAAGATAAATCATTATGTTAGTTAGATTTTTTAACTCCTGTGCTCCATTTTACAAAGCCATGACCATCTTTCATCACAAGATTCTGCACTGGGGAACTAAGAACATCACTGTATCAGAGAGTAGAACAGAGACTCACCATGCTGTCCAGCTGTATCCAGTGAACCTCATTGCTGGAGCTGATTCGGGACTGTTGGGTCTGTAGAGTGTATGGGAAGGAGCTAACCTGGAGGACCAGGAGGTTGAAAGCTTCCAGAACTTCTCTGCAATTAATGACTCTATCAGCCAATCCATGACTAGGTTCACCATGTGATAAAGAGCCCGAAATGACACTGTAAAAATATTGAAAGTCACATTAAATTTCCTAATTTAACTGATGAAACTCAGAAGCAGATATCAAAATGGAGGTAATGTTTTGGCTCTTATCTTTCTAGTTCTTTTTAATTGGGATGACTTTAAAATAAACAAACAACAAACTTTAATTAGAATGTAATACCTCCCCATCCTTCAATTATTTTGAAAACAATCCTGGGTGTCACATCTTTCATCCATAAGCACTTCACTAGCTAGCTCTAAGAACTCTTTAAAAAATACAACCATAATACCATTATTATACCTAAAAAATTAACTGCAATCCACAGGAATGGATGTGCAGATTTGGAAGAGAACAATTGATTTTGGAAGGCCAAAATTACACTCCTTCCCCATTTCAGACAGATTTCAGGGATTTTTTTTTTTTCTTTTTCAGTTTGCACCTGCTAGATATACCTCAAAGTGTAAATCCAATGATCCAAGCCAAGGATATCTAAATCTGTAGTTGAGATGGATCACTTTAGTTTGAAAGCTTACCTGAATGAGGGAGCTTCTCCGTCCAAACATGATGCTCATCACCATGCAACGATCTGAACCTCCAAAGAGAGGCCCCAAGTCTGCGTGTGATCCTCGCTATATTAACACCCCTCTCCTTCCTCCCTCGAGGCTGCTAGACTGTGCTGAGGACTCCTCCTACCCCCTTCCCCATGACCAACATTTTCATATCTCTGAATCATTTTTAGTTGTGTTCAATTTTGGTGTACCAGGTGGCCACGCAACTGCAAACCCAAATATATATGCCCTGGGGAATTAAATATAAAGAGATCCAAAGCATAATCCTCAGAGCTATTTCCCCAAACTTTCAAAGACTAGATATACAAGGTCAGTGAGCTATTTCTGCTTATAGAATACTAGCAGTAACTGAAGAGGATGTGGGCAAAATTTCTTTCCTTTTTCTTTCTTCCTTTCCTCGCTCCCTCTTTCTCCTCCCCTTTCTCCCTCCCTCCCTCCCTGCTTTCCTCCCTCCCAGCCTTCCTGAAAAATCTAACTAGTTAGTTATGCAAGATTTTACTTATACCTACATATAGCTCTAGATTTTAGATTATGGAGTGCCAAACATGTTCTGGCTTCCAAACAAGTGCTTTTGCGATTCTGACATTTCTACTAAAGACCCAAACGCTTCCAGATTCCTAACCTCATTGTGTCCTGAAGAAAATAAAATCTATAAGTACTTGATGATATGCAGTACGTGAGGACTACACCCCCCCTTTAAACTATTTGCCCTATTGATCCATAGGAGCAAAGATAATGCCTATCGGATCATTACTGTAATTTGATCTGGGAGCAAAACTGGCTCCATCATGCCACACTTACTGTTCTTTCTTTATAAGCCCACCGAGAGATGGCATCTCTACTGCTGTTAAAGGTGAGAGAAGAGCGAAAGGCAAGGAAAAAGAGAAACAGCAGGAAAGGAAGCAAGAGAAGAGAAGGAATAAAGAAAAAAGGAAAAGAACTGGGGAGGAGGAATGGTGGTGGAAAGCAAAGCAAATGGCCCTTCTGGGAGCTCATTAACCTCAACCACCTTGTTGCCACTCTTTCTTTGAAACAGTTGAGTTCCCCAATATGCTTAAGATCATATTTGTAACAGGAATGTGTAAATTCACCACAGTATATTTAAAACAAAATCAACATTAAAGCGGTAAGAAAAAATGAAAGCGCATGGAAAGGGTAGGAATAAGTTATCAATAAGAAGGTGCCAAATGCTAGGGTCCCTGGGTTTTCAAATTATCACCTTTTAAATTATTTATTACATAACCACTGCTGCTGTAGAAGAAATACTGTATTTGCTCACTCTGAAGCAATCACCTCGTTAGTTCCACATGGCAGTTGTCATGAACTAGCACAAACAGTGTGTATGGGTTTTGTTTCACTCTTCTCATGAAAACTTCAAACTTGGTTTGAATCTCATTGTCTAGACGAACAACATATTTCTCTGCTCTCTGATAAGCTGTCCCATTTTCCTCCAGACCCAAGTCTACAAGGACACCTGCCAAGAAGAAAAAAAGAGTTTACATTTTTATATACATATATAAATGAGGTAAACTTCAGTTCAATGTCAACTGATACTGGGTACTAATCATATAGAGGTTTACAGAGCATATATTTTTCTTTTTTCGTATTCCCCACCACAATTTTGAGGAGGAAATATCAGATTTCCTTTTCTTTAGAACATCCCACCCCACCCCCACACCTCACACAAATGACAACAGAGAACAATCTAGTACAGTAAGTAGAAGCAGTAGAATATATGAGACCTCTGTTGATTAAATTCTATTTATATATGAGATGCTGTTGCTAACAGCTTCTACAGGCCACTCAGAAAAGCAAAAATCTTCGAGCTACTGCTCTTGGCTAAATTAACATAATCACAGACTTCCTTACCGCAAATTTAGCAATAAAACATATAAAAAGGAAAAATGTGATGTCCAAAAATACCACAACTAGCTTATACGGTTTTTTAGTTAGTACCCTGTTTCCCCGAAAATAAGACCTAGCCGGACAATCAGCTCTAATGCGTCTTTTGGAGCAACAATTAATATAAGACCCAGTCTAATTTTATTATAAGACTGGGTGTAATGTAATGTAATGTAATGTAATGTAATGTAATGTAATGTAATGTAATGTAATGTAATATAATATAATATAGTACCGGGTCTTATATTAATTTTTGCTCCAAAAGACGCATTAGAGCTGATTGCCTGGCTAGGTCTTATTTTTTGGGGAACAGTATTTTACTCATCTTTATACAATGACATTCTGCACAGTACCTAGAGTATGGGAAGCCCTCAATGAATGTTGAATTATGTACCAAATTAATAAAATAAACTAAATTACTCAAGATTCATATATTCTCAAAATGTTAGAAACTGTGAAACTTTAGTACTATATCATTATTTCTGTCTATAATAAAATTACTTCTCCATATAAACATCTAACATAGTTCTAGGCACATGAAACTGTTGTTCAGATCATTAATTAAAACCCCAAATCCTCCTTTAAAATGAAGAGACAAAATAGTAATTATGTGAGGTGAAGTATGTGTTAACTATTGTGGTAAATATATCACAAACAAATCATCACACTGTACACCTTAAGCTGATACAGTGTTATTTGTCAATTGTATCTCGATAAATCTGGGGGGAAAAGCCCAAAGAAAATAAGGGCACACAACCCCCTCCCCTCAAGACACTTAGCTTCATGGAGGGAAGGCTATGCCCTCTGGGATGAGACATGCCTTATGACTCAAGTCCACAGCCCTATAAGCAGGAGAAGGAACCAGAAGACTGACTTGGCGGTTAGGTATGTAACATTTGGGGGTTAGATATGGTCCTTGAGGACCAGCCTTCGAGGGCTGAAGGATATCTATTAGAATCCACTACCAACCACACCTACCAGTCCCAACCATGTGAAAAAAGAAATTAAGAAAACAAATTTTAAAAATAAAACAAAGAGACTTGAATTATGCCGACTTAGTTTTATTTATCTAGGTTTTCTTTTAACGTAAAACTTAGATCAGTTAACAACCATGTGCAATTAACATCCAGATGCTATAATACAAAGAGCTCTACGTGGTATTTTTTTTTAAAAAAAGAAAAACTGTTTTACCATATGAAAAATTCATTCAATAAGGTGAACAGAAGGTAATTTTGCTTTCAAACATTTTTCATTAGGAGACTTTCCTCAGAGGTTGTTTTCAACTTCCATCAAAATGTAGTCAAATGTTGTGAATATTTCCAAAAGCAAGCAATCAAACATTTAATTTGGCAGGCATTCTGATTTTTTTTGAAAGTAGATTGCTTGTAAAACTTATTCAACATTCAACAGTGACTTATTGAGCATATACTATGTATCAGGTACCGTTTTAGATATTGTGCTAGGCCTGGGAATGTAGAGGAGAGCAGGACGAAGATCTTAATCTCATGGAGTTTATGATGGAGAAAATGGGTAATTTTGACAAGTGTCATAATGGGAGACAAAGTACTATGGGTTCAAAGAGGTGAGCAGAGGCATAAAGAGAGGACCTACTTAATCTCGGGGGTTTGTTTCCTTAGCTGTAAAATGGGGAGAATAGAACCAGGTTAAAATCAGTCTATATTTCCTAAGTTTATCCTTAGAAAATAAGCAGTGCAAGTTAAGGGCATCCTAATACCATATTTCCCCCAAAATAAGACCTAACCAGAAAATAAGCACTAGCATGATTTCTTAGGATGCTGGTGATATAAGCTCTACCCCAAAAATAAGCCCCAGTTAAGATCGTCAGCCAGACGGATGCATTTAGTATGTCCATTGCAACACACGATGGACGTACTGAATCATAAAATAATAATATTAATATATAATTAAATATAAATAAATATTATTGACATTAATACTTAAGTGATAATATGTCATAATTAAGTATATGTAAATACCCAAGCGGGTGCCTTTGGACAAGTGTAAACGCCTATGTAAACAGATGAACTCAAGACTTACTGCCGAATGACCTATCGGAGTACAGACACAATGCACGACTAACGTGCGCACTGGATAACAAACAGACGTAGTTGTGTCAAATATGAATCTTCATAATTCAGTAAGTCGTGTGTTGTAACGGATGTACTTAATGCACTCGTGTGAAATAAAGAAGTATTTTCTGAATTTTGGTGTCTACAATTTTTGGTCGCTTTTGTGTGGACCATCATTCTTAACTGTCATCATTTTTGTTGCCACTCCTGTCTCGGAAGTCTTCAATTAACACTTGATTTAATGGTAGATGTAAAGGGAATAATATTTTGACCCCCAGCTAAGATAAGTGAAAAAAGAAAGAGCTATTCCGTCGAGTACAAGAAAGGAATCGTTGAGGACGCCCGAGCCAAGAATCTTACGGCTTTCTGCAAAGAGAAGTTGGATCTCTGAATGGTCCAAAAATGGTGAGCAGAGTACGATAACCTCAGTCAACAGGTAGACAAGGGAAATGCTAAGAAGCGCAAGTGTGGATCAGGATGGCAACCATTATTTCCCAAGCTGGAAGACATCATCTGTGAATGGATTGCTGACAGGAAAGCAAAGGCTTTAGTTGTGCGCAGGGCTGATATTCAAGCATTTGCCTTTGTAATGACACCACAGTTAGAAATATCCCCAGAAGAATTCAAAGCATCACAACACTGGCTGAATGGCTTCCTTCAGCGGTATGAACTGTCTCTAAGATCGACAACATTGTTCAAGCTGGAAGATACTGAAGTTATTAAATGTGCACTTGCATTCAAGTCCTTTGTTAATGGCACCAACTTTTCTAAATACCAACTCCCCAACATGATTGCTATGGATGAAACTGCAGTGTTTATGGGCCAAGGATCTCAAACGACAGTTGATCAGAGGGGTGTCTCATCAATCTGCATTCCTTCCACTGGTTACAAAAGTGCATGTGTTACCTGTATTTTGACTATTCATCTGGATGAAAAGAAAGCCCCACCTCTAATCATCACTAAGGGCAAGAAAGATAAGGTTGAGCATGTTTCGGGTATTTATGTTCTTGAAACCGAAAAAGCCTGGTGCACACAAGCAGTTACAAGGAAGTGGGTCGATTTAATGCTGCCACTTGTTTGCGAGTTGGCTAAAGAGGTCTGCTAGTCTGGGATTCAGCCAGCACTCACTGCGTTAAAGACATGAAGAACTTTCTTGCAGAGAGAAGGATAGATCAAATAATGATTCCCGTAGGAATGATTGCCTATCTCCACTTTGGATATTGCAACAAACAAGCCATTCAAGGACCATTTGTGCATAGAAATCAATGACTACATTGAAAACAGAATGGAGAGAAATCAGCGTGGAAACTTTGTGAAGCCTAGCTTGCAAGAAGTCGTGACTTGGGTGAAAAATTCACGGGATAAAATCACTGACAGCTGTGTTGCCAATGCACTACGAGCAGGCTACGTGGACAAGACGTACTCATTGAAGAAGAGCTCTATTGCTGGATATGAGAGATTGGGGCCAATGGTTCTATAGGAAATGGAGTCGCAAGAAATTCAAGACAGAATTCGGGGTTTGGAGAGTTGACGATGTTCTAGAAGAAAATGATGACATGACTGTTTGAATAAATGTAGATTTTTGTACATGAATAAATGAATAAATGTAGATTGTTGTACATGAAAAAAATAAGAAAATAATCCCCTGAAAATAAGCCCTCATGCACCTTTTGGAGCAAAACTTAATATAAGACCCGGTTTTATTTTTGGGGAAATATGGTATGTAAAGACCAAAATAATTCAAAAAGAGGAAAAATATATTGTGGACAATTGAGAGTTGACTGCATTTCAAAACAAATGAAATAAAGACGTTTGACAGGTCAACTTCATTCATGACCTAACGGAAAGACAAAGTTCCATGAATCTAAGAGGTTGTTCTCTTCAAGACATAACATAGTATATTAGTCCACAACTATACAGCCAGCTGGCTCCGCAGTGATGAATTTGGGTTGGGAGCAGGCACATCAGAAGAAATTGAATGGTTTAATTCTACCTGGGCATTTTTATTAGATGATCCTTACCCTTAAATTCTGTTTTAGCCTTGCTTTTATTTTTAAGTTTGTTTCTTTCCTGGTGATAAAAGTGATAGATACTTATCTTGGAAAAATTGGAAAGTAGACAGATATATTAAAAAAGAAATATTTATCAATAATTCTTTAACTCAAAATAAGCCACTGTGGACATTTTTGTGCATTCCTTCTTGTTTTTGTTTCTATGCATATTGTGCTACCTAGCTCATATTCTGTAATTGTATATCCTGATTTTTTTCACTTATAACTGTAAAATAAGAAACAAAACTATTATTATTTACTAATACATCTCTGTAGAAAACACAAAATAATCTACAGATAAATAAATTAAATTAATAAGAATATAGTTAGGTTGATGGATTCAAAATCAATGTATAAAAATTAGTTGCATTTCCATATACAGCAGCAGTTAGGACATGTATTTTAAAAGACATTTATAATAAAATAAAAAATATTAAGTATCTAGGAATAAATCCTATAAGAGGACACAACAGCTGAATGCAATGTGTGATCCTGGACTGGCTCCTGGAACAGAAAAACGACATTAAGAGAAAGCCTGGTGAGGTCTTTAGCTGACAGTATTGTTCCAGAATTGATTTCCTGTTTGATAATTTACTGTGGTTATATATAAATTGTTAACTTTAAGGGAATCTGATGAAGAGCATACATAAACTCTATTATTTTAAAATAGCTTTATTGAGTTATAGTTCACATACAATTCACCCATTTATAATGCACAATTTGATGGCTTTTAGTATATTACGGAGTTGTACAACAGTCACCACAATCAATTATAGAACATTTTCATGACCTTTAAGTGAAGCCCCATATCATTTAACCATCATCCTTCAGTTCTCCACCTCAGTCCCTCAGCTATAGGCAATCACCCATCTACTTTGTTTCTTTGTAGGTTTATTCTGGAAACTGAATATAAATGGAATCACAGCAATACGCAATCTTGTGTGATGAGCTTCTTTCACTTGGAATAATATTTTCAAGTTTTATTCATATTGTTATCATGCATCAATATTTCATTTATTTTTATTGCTGTATAATATTTCACTGTATGGATATACCACATTTTGTTTATCAGTTGATGGACATTTGGATTGTTGCCACTTTTTGGCTATTATGAATAATGCTGCTATGAACATTTGTGTACAGGTTTTTGTGTGAACATGTTTACACTTCTCTCTCATTTCATACCTACGAGTGGAATTACTGGATCATATGGTAACTCTATGTTTATCCATCAAGGAACTGCAAGATTATTTTCTAAAGTGGCTATGCCATTTACATTCCTATCAGCAATGTATAAGGTTCCAATTTCTCCACATATTCAACAGCACTTGTTATTTTCTGTCTTTTTGGTTATGGCCATCCTAGTGGGCGTGAAGTAGTATTTTACTGTGTTTTTGATTTTCATTTCTCCAACTGTCTAATGATGTAGAGCATCTTTTCATGAACTCATTGGTCATCTGTGTATCTTCTTCGGATAAATGTCTATTCAGAGCCTTTACCCCTATCTTAATAGGGTCGTCTTTTTATGATTGAGTCGTAATAGGTCTTCAGATATTGTAGACACAAGTCCCTTATCAGATATATGATTTGCAAATAATTACTCTCACTTTGTGAGATCTCTTTTCACTTTCTGGTTAGCATTCTTTGAAGCATAAATGTGAAGCATTTGATGGTGTCTAGTTTTTATTGTTTCTGCTTTTGGAGTTGTAGCTACGAAATCAATGCTTAATCAAAGTCACAAAGATTTACATTTTCTTCTAAGAATGTGATAATTTTAGCTCTTACATTTAGGTCTTTGATCTATGTTTAGTTACTTTTTCTTTGTGACGTAGGGGTTTAATGTCATTCTTTTGTATGTGGATATCCAGTTGCCCCAGCACCATTTGTTGAAAAGATTGTTCTTTCCCCATTGAATACTCTTGGCACCCTGGGTGAAATTCAGTTGACTATACACAGGAGGGTTTACTTCTGGAGTCTCTCAATTCTATTCCATTGATCTGTATGTCTGTTCTTATGGCGGTCCCACACTGCCTTGAACACTGTAGCTTTGTATTAAGTTTTAAAATGGGGAAGTGAGAGTCTTCCAACTTTGTGCTTCTTTTTAAAATATTGTTTTGGGTAATCTGGGTCCCTTGAATTTCCGTATGAATTTTAGGATAAGCTTGTCAATTTCTGCAAAGAAGCCAGTTGGGCTTTTGATGGAGAGTGCACTGAATCTGCAGATCAGTTTGGGGAACACTGCCATATTAAAAATATTAATAAGTCTTCCAACTCGTGAACATAGGATGTCTTTGCATTTATTTAGGTCTTCTTTAATTTATTTCAACAATATTTTTCTAGTTTCCAGAGTATGAGTTTTACATTTCTTTTGTCAAATATTTTATTTTTGTTATAAAATAAAATATTTTATTCTTGTTAATGTTATTATAAATGGATTTATTTTCTGTATATCTAAAATTATTTTAAAATAAAAATTGTCTTTAAAAGCATGACCATATCAAATATTTGCAACTGAAACAAATATGTTGCTGGTGGGAGTGTAAATAAAACCATCTTACGGGCGGCTGGGTGGCTCAGTTGGTTAGAGTGCAGTGCTCATAACACCAACGTCGCCGGTTCAATTCCCACATGGGCCTGTGAGCTGCACCCTCCACAACTAGACTGAAAACAATGACTTGACTTGGAGCTGAGCTGTGCCCTCCACAACTAGATTGAAAAACGACATGACTTGGAGATGATGGGTCCTGGAAAAACACACTGTTCCCCAATAAAAATTAAAAATAAAATAACATAAAACCATTTTAGAAAAAAAAATTAGCATTATTTAGCAAAGTTGAAAATGTATATAACCTATGCCCCAACAATTCCACTCCCAGAAAAACTCTTGGATATGTGTACCTGCACTGTTTAAAATAGTGAAAAACTAGAAACAACCCAAATGTCCATCAGTAGTAAAAATGATTTTTCAAAATGTGTAGTATATTCGTATTCAATATTAAACAGCAGTAAAATGAATGAATTATAGCTACCCACAACAACAGCAACAATATCAGGGATGTAAAGTTGAATGTAAAAAGCAAATTAAAGATGAATGCAGAGAGTGTGATTCCACTTACAAAAACGTTTAAAGTATACGAAATTACTTTAAACGTTTAAAGAAACGTTTAAAGAAACGTTTAAAGTATATGAAATTAAATAAATATATTGTTTAGGAGTTATGCATTATGCCAAACTACAAGTAAAATAAAGAAATACTGTGTTTCCCCAAAAATAAGACCTAGCCGTACTATCAGCTCTAATGCGTCCTTTGGAGCAAAAATTACTATAAGACCCGGTCTTATTTTACTTGTAGTAAAATATATAATATATAATATGATATGATATAACATAATATCGGGTCTTATAGTAATTTTTGCTCCAAAAGACGCATTAGAGCTGACTATCCGGTTAGGTCTTATTTGGGAGGAAACACGGTAATAAACACCAATTCAGGATAATGGTTACTTTTGAAAGAAGAGGAATATTAGCATTAGGGAGGGGAAAAGAGCCTTTAATGTTCCTTATTTTGGTGGGTACATGAGTGTTCATTTTGTTGTGATTTTTAATACATTTTATAAATTTTATCTATTCAATATTTAATTTAAAATTTCTTAAAAGGGGGAATGTAAATGTCTATCCATGTTCTAGAAACTATTTGAAAACATTAATAACTATATTAAATTGTATCTGATAGATATATTATCAACGAATAGTAACTATTTTCCCTTCACTTTCTATTTTGAATACAATAGAAAATTGAAAGACTAGTGTAATAAATACCTATATATACAATTAAATTTGTTTTACCAATTGTTAATACTGTGCTACATTTGCTTTTTCTCTTTATTACTTTTTATTTATTGTTGTTGTAGTTGCTATTATTGATGAATAATTTGGAAGTAACATATCATAATATTCACCTATAAATACTTCAATTTATATTTCATAAGAGCAAAGGCATTCTCTTACACAACTACAGTATCATTATAGCTAAGGAATTGAGCTCTAATACACAGCCCACTTTTGAGTTTCACTAATTGTCCCAAAGCTGTGTGTTTTTTTTTGTTTTTGTTTTTTCAGGTCTAGGATCTAATAAAGAATTAAGCACTGCACTTGGTTACCATGTTTCTTTATTCTCCATAATTAAAACAGCCTCCTTCTCTCACCTTTTAAAAAAAAATTATTTTTTTACATTGATATTTTTTAAAATTCAGGCTAATTATTTTGTTGACTGGCACAGAATCTGAATTTTTCTGGAAGTGTCCTTATGATGAGACTTGGGTTAAACATTTTTCATAATTATACCTCATGCATGACATTGTGTATTTCTCCTTACTCATAATGTCAACCTGTCACATAAATGCAGATGGCAAAGTCTGATTATTGATTATGGTTGTGTCTATTGCCAGATCTCTCCATTGTAAAAATACATTTTCCTTTTTGTAAGTTTTAATATGTGGGATGATACTTTGAAACTGCATGAATATTTGTTCCCAAATGACATTTTACTCAACGGTTTTAGTATGACAAGTACTACTGATGATATTTGTTAGAATAAATGATTACATTGGTAGTGCAATATAGGGATTCTCTAGTTCTATAATTTTCCTACATTTATTAGGTGGTACTCTTTTGTAAACAAAGGCTTGCTCCCCCACCCATCACGTCTCCTGCCCCCCCTGTTTTTAGTGTTACTAAGAACTCATGGTTTTAAAAAAAAATCAATAGGTTACAATCCACTGCCATCATTTCTTTTGATACTCAAAATTACCAAATTTGGGCAGTAAAATCCCCTTCAAGCAGGCTGTTATGCTCTTTTGACATGTCCCCATCAATCTTTGAGTACTTTCTCTCTTTCTGGCACAAGTTATTCCTAACTGTTCCCACTTTAGGGCTGGGACAGTGAAGTATGGTATTTATAAGCCAAGATCTGGATGCTAAATGTTCACATTGATACTGAGATGTCACTGTTTTTAAGACCTTTCAGTGGAGAGAGCTAGGAAACATTTAATTTTTTTCAAGTTATGAGTTCATATTTTTATCTCCAATTTAAATCTAAAAGGAATATTTAAAGCTCCCTTTTGTGTGAGAAATCTTGTATTCAACAACATTAAATATTTACCCATTTACTCTATCCTATGATATACACAACATAATTTTAATATCAACACCATTCCCAGCAACATAATGATTAAAATTCAAGATTTATTTGCAATTTTTTTTTGCCCTTAGGATTGTACAATAAAAAAACTGTGTTCAAAAAAGTACTTGAATCAATTATTTTCGGTATGTGATTGTGTTATCAATTTAATATGCAGTCAGGTTCATTTATTTCTGTTTGCATTCAATATTAACTTTCTTTTCCATCAATTTTTTTGAATGTGTAACTTACTTATAAGGATCAAAAGTCAAAACTATATAAAAAGTTATACTCATCCCATCCCTATCTCTTCCATCCTATATAGATAAACTTTTTCACTAGTTTCTGGTTTAGCCTTCATGTTTTATTTTGTTTTTCAAAAATATGCATAGAGGTGTGAAATTTGAAAATGGTCAGAAGTGCTGAGAAATGGCTTTTCTGAGAAAGGTCATTTTTCTGTGTTCTTGAAAATTTATCACAGTTCTATAGGATTAAATAAAAGTTTATATTCCAATAAACCATGAGCAAATCTGTCACATTTTTCCAATCAAGAAAAATTGGACATCAGCAGGGTCCACCTGGGATAGTAATGATGGCACTGAGAGATTCAGGGCTATGTCTATATAAATACTAAATCTTACTTTTGATATGAATGGAAACTTAGGAGGCATCAGTAACTCCTCTTTTTTTATGACATCTTGCAACTTATTGAGTTCTAGAACAAAGCCAGAGGTGGTTGGGAATCACTGTGTTTCCTAAAGGTGATTAATCTGAACCTTGGGGAGCTGCCACAGGTGGTGCCCCACTTGTGTACATCTTCCACAGAAGTAACCAACTCAAAAGGTCCCTGGAGAGAAACTTCTTGGACAGCCAAGGACTCCAAACGTGTAGCCACTGTGCCCCTTTTCTTTACTGAAGGCTACAGAACCCAGTTGGGCTTTAGGAAAATTTGAGCCTTAGCCTGTAGTCTTCTTTATGAGGTTAGAGAAAAATACCATGTCCTCTGAGGCCATTTCTCTAAAAACTTTAAGGAGGAACAGCAACTTTTCAACCATCTAAGGGCCTTGATGGGGTATAAAAACAAGAACACGCACACCACGTCCACAATACCCTTGAGCACCGTGTCAAAGACCTTTCCACAGTAGCTCAAAGTCTGAATGAATGGCCAGACCCCATCACTAGGAACTAACTGTTCTGGATGTCAAGTGAAACTGATAATGATCAGGAAAATCTAGAACGTTCAGGGATCATTAAAGATGATCCGGTCCTCATCAATGCCCCACTACCCTGCCTGTTTATTTGGAGAGAACAATGTTTTCTGGCTTGTACATTCTTATCCCTTGATGCTTTTTAATAAAGAATTTTATTTCTAAATTTTTAATTTCTAATTTTTATTTCTTGTTCTTCTCATCAAGAAGATATCCCAAAGAAAAATAAAACTGTCAGTTTTAGCTGTTCATCTTCATTGTGGATCGAGTTATTAGGTTGGTGCAAAAGTAACTGTGGTTTTTGCAATTATTTTTAACCTTTTAAACCACAATTACTTTTGCACCAACCTAATAATTTCTCCAAAGGTATGGTATGAAAAAATATTCTAATGCTTAAAAGGATATGAAAATCAAGAAAATATTAAAACATGAGACATGCTGAGTTTTTAAGTATTGTGATAATAATGGGTATTCCTTCACCCAGGCAATCTCTTTTCAGCAAATAAATAATCTAGAAATTGAAATCGCTGGTTAAAATTCCTGCTAATTACCCTGAGTGCGCACTGCATAGGTGGTCCTTTTTTCTTCTGGTGGCCCAGCTGGCTTCCTTTTGTCCTTTCAATAGGGGAGAGTTCTTGATCAGGGTTTGGTGAGACCTGTCTCTGTGTGTGTACTACTGTGCTGTTTCTTTGGGTCAAGGAGTGGAGCCACATGAAACCTGCACAGAACAGCATTTTGAACACAGAGATACAACTTCAGATCCCTGTGTGACTGACAGAGAGACCTGATAGATAGACATCTAAGGCCTCCACTCTTGGCCCGGAGTAGGTTCCTGAAACATGGTTTTGATGACTAAATTTGTTTTTGCCAGAGAACTACCCAATCTTAAAGTACTTCTATGCCTTCCTTGTAAAATAGCTTTTAACTTAAAATTCAATTCAACAAAATGTTACAAAAAATTCAGTTCAATAAATATTGACTCATTGTGTGCTGAGACAGGACAGAGATGTTCCCTGAATATTTCATTTTCTAGTTGAAGAGAAAGAACATTAATAAACACACAGCCACAACACGGTGTTGAGTGCCATGGGAGGAGAACTAGTTGCAGGGTACAGGTGAGCACCAGCGCGTGAGCTGAGGAAGAAAGGCTGGGAAACAGTGTGTTTTGGAAGCCAAAGAAACTGCAGTGTTGAAAGGAAGGAATGGAGGTCACCTGTGTTGTCAAGAGTTCAGATAAGGGCTGAAAAGGTCACTGGTAACATTGGTGACAGTCCTGTAAAGGTGGGGGTGGGGAGTGGAGGCCAGTTTCCAGGGTGTTGAGGACCGGCTGGGAGATGAGGAAATGGAGATAACTACCAGCTCTCAGTAAATCTGGCAGTTAACTAGGGAAGGATGAGCTGGAGGGTTAGGTAGGATTAACAGAGGCTTGTTCTATTTTTGAGAGAGTGGGGTAGGTTTAAACAAATAGAATGAGACCCAGGAGAGAAAGAAGTTGAAAGTGTCAATGAGAAAGGAAATAATACTGGGATGCCAAAAAAAAAAAAGTATACACATGACTTATATTCATCTTTTTGTTATCAGTATATATCGAGTATTAGAATTTTAATACAGTTTTTTCCTTTCTTAAAAATGTGTATACAATTTTTTTGGCACCCTCTGTAGTGTGAGTTCCATGAGAAGGAGGAGAAGTGGCAGTTAGAACAAGGTGGGAGAATAAGGCTTAAACTGAGGAGGGCAGCTCTTTCATTGATCAGGAGGAAAGGGAGAAAGATGGATGTGTATCCAGTTAGGTTTCTAGATTTGGGAGGAAGAAGTTTTTATTTGAAGTTTGCTTCTTCTGGAGGTGGGAGCAGAGAGAAGTTTATGGCATGATCATTTGCTAAGAGAGAAGGATGAGGTCAGAATTTTGAGTGAGTGACGTGGAGTCTGCAATCACCACTGTGGAGAATGGGAAAGAGATCCAACTAAAGAACCAAAAAAGAATTTATGATGGTATCAATTGGAAAGATTGAGTCCTGCTCCCACCCCCGCCACAGTGTATGCAGCAAAGGAGTCTGTGGTCTGACACTGAGGATATAAGAATTAATGATTCCAGGATCCAACAGGGTTTGGCTATGACTGAGGAGGAGCCCAAGTGAAGGTGTTTGAGGATAAGGAGCTTAAGGGACTGAGAAGCTACAGTATTGACTGGGTTGCCCACCTGGCTAGGAAGTACCTACAGTTGATGGTAGGTTGGGAGGCAGAGAAGACTGTAAGCCAGGTGCCAACACCTTCTATAAACCAGGGGTGGGCACTGGGCAACTAACTAACTAGTGATGTAGTTGGAAACTGACTTTACGAATGCTAACTTTAGGTACTAGTTCAGCTATATCTGTATGAAGGAATCTCTGGTGTTTCCATATTCCACCTCAGGGCAGAGTGGTTTCCTAATACTTTCTTCCTTGGGATCCCCTTCCCTGCCACCTTTGTCACTGCCCAATAAATACTGTCTTTTTTTCTGCTTAAATTTTAGGTGACTGACTAGGAGGTATAAGGTTTATGAGACCAAGAAAATATATTTTAGAATGTGAAAATGCCTTCCTCCATCTTTTCACTTCCCTTTCTAACCTCCACCACCACCTTGACATTTCCTTACGTCCACTGGGATAGAATAATCTATCTACATCTAGCAGACAAAAATGTCTCTCTGGTTCTTTCATAATCAGGCATGTGTTGAGGCATCACATTTGTGTCATTCCATTGAGCATGATAAACTTCCTTGACTGGATACTGCCAGATGTGCTCCCACTTGCTGGGGGCTCCCACCTACACCATTTGAAAAGCAAGGAGGAGGAAAATATGCAATGCCCCTAATACTTACTGTTTTCATCCCACTCACCTTGAATTGAAAGTGGCTTGTATTTTGATTGCACTGATACCCTAGTATTCTCATTTATAGAATGTGGGGAGTCCTGAATTAAAAGAATTATGCTACAACAACATTTTTTTTTTAATGACACTAAAACAAAAGCATTTCCTGTAGTCTAATCCCTTAAGCTGCTTTTCCACCAATCACTCTAGCAGTTCCAAGTCCATTTTGGGAAAAATTACAAATGTTTAACCCATTTCATTTCCACCCCCCCTCAAGTTCTTTCCACAACCTTTTATTTTGTTTTCATTTTCTCCTTGCCTCCCTTCTTTAATTAGAATGTAGCTGAAGTATCAAGTGCTTTGCCTTAGTGCTGGGTCTGCAGCAACGTGATGGTTTCTATTTTCACCTTTTTCTTCCAGCCACACAAGGGCTGCCAAGGATGTGGCCTTTCTGCCCTGGCTGCTTCTCCCTGCCTGGTGCTTTCGCTGGCAGGCTGGCTGCTGAAATGCTGCCTTTAGGGAAAGGCAAATGGAGGCAGAAAGCAGAGCACTTGAACATTGTTTCTCCCTCTGACTGTCCCTCCTCTTCCTACCTCAAGCCCTCCATTCAAACATTAGTTGAGCACCTGTTGCTCCCAGGCCTGAAAGATGCACCACATCAGGCTTTAGGCAGAGATGAAAAAAACAGTTCTTGTTCCCAAGATACTGCCCTCTGTGACCTTAGGGAAATGAAGCTCTCCTTGATTTACATGACAAATATGAGGACACCGAGTCAGATGATTTCTTGAGAACCTTTTCTGTTTTCATAGCTGCGCTTTTTAAAGAGTTGTTTTAGTGGATAATCTCCTGCTAACTATTTACTCTTCTTTACACACTTATGGTCCTTTCTGTTCTACTTATCAATTATTATGTGTTCCAATAATATGAAGGTATTTAAATATCAAAGCAAATAAATCTTGGTGTTATGGTATGGAATACTATACATGCATCAAGAATGATGCTTACAAAAGCTTCTAATATAGGAAAATGTGCAAACTATAATGTCAGGTGAAAAAACAGACACAGGCTGAGAAGAAAGCCTGGACCACGAGGTATTAAGTCATTTCTTAAGGCCTAGGTTTTAAACAGTGGTTATCCTTGAAAGGTGAGATTATAAATGTTTAAATGTTTCTACCTTGTTTCTTTTATTTTTCAAAATAAAAATATCATAGCTATGTTTTTTCTGTAATAAAAGTGAATACAATTATTTTTAAATATATAGAAGCAATTGTTTTTGCAGCAAAAAATTCAGCATGTAGGGCAAAGCCAGATGTGAATAATTTTTAAAATATGCTTTGCCTTGAATTTTCCAAATTTGTCCATAAAGCTGATTTTTCTGGATTCCAAGCTTATGTAACTAGTCAAATTCTGGTACTTTTCTGAGGAGTGATAATCTTAAAACACTCACTTTCGAAAAATCTGAGTCATTAGGAGAAGGGAAAAAGAAGGACCTATATAATTTCTTCATCAAAAATGCAAGGTTTCATTTAGAGTCTTGCATTTATTAAGAGAGGTGAAAGTACAGGTCATCAAGAGGTTATTTCAGGAAAAGGTTCTGCAGAGAGCACAACTGCTGACCATGGGTGATTTCACCACTTGAAACAGGTGCTATGATTCGTTTGCTCAAGCATGATTTTTTTCAGGTCACAACCTCAGGAAGGCCACAATACCAACTGGTACAAGTAAAACACCTATAAGAGAAGGTGCTCTCTCCAGTTATGGAGGTGGAAAATCCATAAGCAATGAGGCATCTGGTTAATGGTTGGTGTGACGAAAGCCCATCCATTTCCCTCAACGGAGAGGGGCAGAAAGAAAATGCAGAAATGGCTAGTAGCTGTGGGAAGCTAGAACTCACTTTGGTTTCTGGGAGAGCTGTAACACAAGGCTTTGATCTTTTCTGGCTAATCACCTATAAGCCAATCCAATAGGTTTTGGTCACAGGTCAACGGGTCATTTTGTAACTTGTCATTCAGAATTTTAGAGGCTAAAAAAAAGATTGCACCATTAACCAGGCTCTTGGGCCTCCAGAAAGCATGGACCATACATGTGTCAGTCATAGCAACTAAGAGATGTTAAAGAGGCAAAAATCTATTGACAGTCAGTTCACTTGGCCCATGGAAATGACAACAAAAGATTTCATACAGAGCTACCCCAAGTGTGGTCCTCTGGCCAGCAGCACTGGTGTCTCCTGGGAGCTTGTTAAAAATGCAGAAGCTGGAGTCCACCCAGCACCACTGATGGGGAATCTGCATTTTCATAAGACCCCCAGGTGATCTGTATGAACACTAAAATTTAAGGAGCACTGTGATAGGCATGAAACATATAAAGTACACTTGAAGTTCCTTTGAATTTCTCTGTCTGTTTTTAAATATATTGAAAATAAAAATTTTTACGGTGGTAAAAGATTCATCTCCCAGCTGAAAATCTGTATGTGTGTGTGTGTGTTTCCCCCAGCTAAGGTATTCAGAAGCCACTTGACATTTATAATTCCCTTTTCAAACCTAGTTTACAAAGGCAAGTATTTTTCTAAATTTTTTATTGCTTCTTATAATTCTAAGTAAATTATATATACATATATTTTTTTTAAGTTTTTTTTTAGACATTATGTTTTATTTTTATTTTTTAAAGGAGGGCACAGCTCACAGTGGCCCATGTGGGGAGCCAACCGGCAACCTTTGTGTTATCAGCACCACACTCTAACCAACTGAGCTAACCGGCCACCTCATGAATTTTATATTTTAAAGGGATATTATTTACCACAGACTTCTAGAATTTTTGCTCCCTACCTTTTTATATTTTCTGGGAAAATATTTTTCCTCTATACTTATTCTCTTAAAATCATTAGGAGAAGTTCTGACTTCTCATTGTTGACATGGGGGTGGTGTAAGAACCCACCTAGGGGAATGTGACCCATCTGAGCCATAGAAGGAATTCAGGTGGCACAGACACCATCACCCCTATCCTTGCCTTGAGAACATTTTTCTTCATATATGAGTGCCCAGTTTTTAGTCCACTGATGACACCATAGACTTCACAGTATCAGGCAAACACGTACATAAATTTACCCTTGACTGAGAAGGGTGAAGGCCAGAGTACTTTGAGGGAAAACTTACAGATAAATTTGAAATAACATTTAAAGTGCTCTTATGATTTTTATTACTGTAAAAAAGGATGGAAGTGTCATATAAACACTTAGATTAAGCAGAAGGAAGAGGCAGAGGGAACCTAAGGCTGGATCTAGGTAGGGTCCTGTTTGAAAGTTCGATCTTACCTGATTGTCGAATCCGTTGAAGAGTCTGCTGGACCAGAACCTCCGATCTTGGGACAATGATGATGAAGTCCACTTTACTGAAGTGGCCGAGGTCCAGGCTCTGGCTGCCACTGTCTGCTATGGCACACACCTGCGATAAGAGCTTTCTGGCAACTGTAAGCTGTGGTTGATAAATTTGGAAGGTTTCATTATCTAAATCTAAAATACAAAAAGTCATAAGAACAAGATTAATTCACTTCTGTGATGGCTACTATGAATCCAGATGGAGGCATATAACACACACATACACACCATGGTAAAGTAATGCTCTATCACCAAGAATCCTCTTTCTATTTTCACTCTCTATTGAGTTTTAATAGATTTGCCTATTTTCCCCGAAAGCTTGGCTGAAAGGATGTGCTCAAGAGTGAATGTGGTAATTTTTATTTTAAAATCGATTATCTCACAAATCACTAACCCAACACCCCTCCCCCATCCAGACATGGGGGCACAGACCACACTCTTGCAGGTGGAGCCAGGCCTCATCTCTGGAAAGGGGAGGGAAGAGTTTGTTTTCTTTAGGACTATCAGCACAGGTCAGGTGCCCTGGCCCAAGCCCAGTTCAGGGAAGGAGGCGATGCCCTAACCATGATAATGCTGAGTTCCTTTGAGCATTTCTGGATGGCACCACAGTAAACATTTCCTCTCCAGCAAGTCCATTGCAACATGATTTAAAGTACTCCTCCCTCTGACTGTATAACGTAGGTCACGGAGACACTACCTTCACCTTTTTCACACTTGACTTTGCCAGTGCTTGTGACCTGGCAGGTCTAGATGATTGTGGTCAATTCCAGTGCTGACGCCTGTGCTATCTGAAGAGACCTGACTCATGACATGGCCAGCTGGCCACTCAGTAGGTGACGTACGAGAAAAACATTGCCCAGATACTCTAAGCATGCCAGCAGCTTTTTATTATGAGTTATAACCAAGCTATCAATCTCTCTTATACGTGCATGCATGCACTCACACAATGAAAGAGACAGGCTTCGTCAGCTAAATGCCTGAGCAGGCAACATCCAACACTTTTTTAAAGGGCTGCTTTGTATCAGGAACACATGTGGAAGTCTGACTGGTACACACAAAAGCCCAATTAACATGTGCTAATGAATGTTCTCTAAAATCAAACTGCAAGGCAGCCAACGCAAAGACAACAGTCACAACACCCCAGCCACATGGAACCTGAGAGTGAGTGGAGATCTAGACAGGTGGGTCTCTCCACCAGCTGAAACAACCCACTAGAAAAGGCCAAAGCTACAACTTTTAAGAGTAGCCCCAAAGTTTCTGACCCGCAAAGATTACCAACCAAAATAAGTGTCTTTCTGATGATTAGGCTATTACTTTCATTTCATAGGTTAGATGGGTGGGGATTAATATGGATAAATGGCATAACTTTGTGGAATTTAGAAAATTTTCAAGTTTGAGGAAAACTGAAAATATCTTTAAGCAGTTTCTTAAACAGGGACTCAAGAATATGTACATGGGAATCTGTAAGTCCCCTGAGCATTTATAAATTCTAACTTTGTTAGAATTCAAAGCAGTATTAATACCTTTTAGATCATCTGGATGATCACTTTACTACCAAATAATATCCAAAAGTCAAAAAAATTTATTGTCTGTATTTACATTTGTTTTTTAGGGCTGAACTGATGCCAAACCAGGCTATTTTTATTGCAGAGGCGATCCTAACGTATAAATGATGCATTCCTATCAAGTGGAGGCCAAAAGGCTGTCAGCAGCAGCTTATATGGATCTGTTTCGAACCTATCTCCTGTTCTTTTCCCCATCCTTTCCTATGTTGTCCCTGTCAAACAGGAAATTGGGGAAGAAATCCAACCTAATGATTGAACTCCTCACCCATGTCCCACCATCCCCCTTTTTGTCCAGGGAGCTTGTTGTAGTGCAGATGACGTTTTGCTGTCGCTGTTCTACCTGCCAGGAAGGCCTCACTATTCCTGACTGGGTGTGTTTTACACATCAGGGAGTACACGAAGGGAGAGGAGAGCCAGAAGCCCTGCCCAGACTGCAGTCTAGACTCTTTCAAACAGTTCTTTGAAGCCCTCAGCGAGCACCAACAGCTTTCTGGGCACAGCTGGTGGAGATAAGGAAAGTACACCCAGAACCCAGGAGTCTTTTGAAGAAAAAACGAGAGACTGCTGAAAATAAAGTCTTTGATTTTAATTTTAATTCTAGGAGATATTTACTAAGAACAAGGTGTTTGTTCCAAGTCACATGGGAAAGCCCTTTGAATTTGAGCCAGATTTAACGTGTAGAGAATAAGGAGAAGCCTGTCACAGTCTGTGACTTGAAGCCGAGACCTCAAAATCCTCAGGAAGATTTGGCCTCTACAATGTCTGTCTCGAGGGCTGACTGCCTGCTTTTGGTACGAGGTGACATTACCCAGGTTTTGTGTGGGAATCATAGCAGCAGCCTCCTGAGGTGACACATATTCATTAAGGTCTCCGTTGAAAGGGGTAACCACACTATCTCCTCTTCTTTGTTGCATTTTTTCTAGCAGCTTGTCCAGGTCATCACCTGTTACAAAATAAAGCGGACCAAAGGAGATTATGAGGAACGATATGTTCATATCAGCCTCCAAGTTGGGCCAAAGCTGGGGTCTCATCAAGATTTGTCAGTGAGCCCGCTTTTCATGTCGGAGTTTACACTTGGCCATCCCTACAGCCAGAGCGACCTTCATTTACACCAAGCTTACAGTTTACACACTTTCACATACTGTATCTCTCTTGACCTCCATGATACTAAAAGCAGACAGGATGGGACCATTATATCTCAGTTAAAAAACTGAGATCTGCAGGGAGAGATTCTCGCCCAAGGTTAGACAGCAAAGTAGTGGCTGAGCTGAGGCCTCCCATTTTAATAGTCCTGTGCCTTCTTCCTCTGGACCCCCTTGCTGTGTCACTCACAACATACTTAGGATAAACCATTCCAAATGAAGGGAGGTCAGTGGGGAAGCTTAAACTCCACACTTCTCTCCTTGACAAGCTAAGACATAAGTCAGAAAATCACACCTCCAGGGCTGGCAGTGTTGCTGAGCCCTACAACCACTCACCTAATGATGTGGTTTTGAAATGCGATGCCAGGAAACTGACCTTTCCTGTGATGAGCTCATAACTTATCTCTTTCAAAAACTCACTTGTGGTGAGCATGCTCTCTGCCAGTGCTCTGGACTGATGCTGACCTGCAGAACAGAGGGACAGAGTATGATGGGCCGGAGAGGAAAATGTCCATCGTGACATGATTTATAATAGCAAACACTGGAAACAGCTAATGTGTGTAACTACAGGGACTCGGTGAAGAAAATAATGGCACATCAAAAGATGGAAAATTACCCAGAATTTGAAATGACAAATCTAAACAGAAGATGTTTATAATATGATTTTAGGTGATCAAGGGGGAAAATGACACACCTTATGTTTGTAACTGTGAGACTGGACCATACCTGTGTTTAAAGGCTAGAGGGAATGTGAAAAAACTTTTAAAATTGTGTTTGGATGGTTATGATGAACATCTGTCTTAAAAATATGAACTTATATTGTTAAGTTGATTTTATACATGAAAATGAAAAACCTAATGTATTACACTTTCTGATGAAACTTTCTGAAAGAGACATATACCATAGAGAGATGAGCAGGCAAGTTTTGCCAAAGTGAGGGGGTTTGGCCTCTTTGGTAGGAAGAAGTGAGAGCCATTCATTAGAGAAGAAAAGCAAAATTTAGCCCAAATGACTCCTCAAGATAGTGCCTGACAGAAAATCAGCACACAAAACACAAATACGGGGTGGCTGGATGGCTCAGTTGATTAGAGCACCAGCTCTGAACAACAGGATTGCCGGTTCGATTCCCACATGGGCCAGTGAGCTGCGCCCTCCACAACTAGACTGAAGACAGTAAGCTGCCGCTGAGCTGCCAGTTAGAGTGCGAGCTCTCAACAAGGTTGCCGGTTCAATTCCCACATGGGATGGTGGGCTGTGCCCCCTGCAACTAAGGTTGAAAACAGCAACTGGACTTGGCTCTGAGCTGCGTCCTCCACAACTAGATTAAAGGAAAACAACTTGGAGTTGGAGAGGGCCTCCAAGTAGATTGAAGGACAACGACTTGGAGCTGATGGGCCCTGGAGAAACACACTGTTCCCCAATATTCCCCAATAAAAAATTTTAAAAAATAAAAAAATAAAAAGAAACACAAACACATTGTGTAATGTACCAACTTTCTCAACCTTTTCTTTAGAGTCAATATGATGACATAAGTATCCTCTTCAGTGAGGAGGTGAATACATGAGCTAAGTTCCTGGCAAATTTGATTAACTGGCTTAGGCCACCTGTGGCGATGGCTTTATCACATGTTAGAGTGGTAACATTTCCAAAATCTTTTAAGGACAGAAGTTACATGAGACAAGGGTATCTGTTACCAGGGCATGCTTTGAAATAATGCTCCCACAACCAGCTGACAGGGAAAACTGCCAAACTAAGGGCTACAAAAATCTGATCTGAGAAGGAAAGGAAAAGTTAAAATTAGGAGGAAGAACCCAGGCGGGAGCACTTAACCAGAGATTAACTGCATGGATGCCTGAAACACCCAATGAACAGTTTTCAAATGGACAGATGACTGAATGAATGGATTAAAAAAAACCCCCAAAAAACCCAAACAAACAAAAAACAAGAAACGTTACTCACCTAATACTACCACACAAAATTCATTTCCTCTGATTTTCGATGCACAAATTGCCACAACATAGTCTGGTAGCCTTTGATAGTGTCTCATTTCACTGAGAGTCCTCAATGTCTCTGAAATGCCCTCCGCCAAAGAGTTTTGGGTCACAATCACATGAACCAAGTCTTGAGATACGCTGGCAATTAATCGAGCAAGCCAGGGGAGTTGTCCTGGTGACACAGGTATCCACTGAGCACCCATCTGCAGGGCTCTCTCCCTCAGAGTAAATTCCTGCATAGCTTTCAGCATAATTTGCTCAAATTCTTCCCTGAGAGGTATCTGATCAGGACCTAAATGGAAGAGAATTACAGCTAGAATTTTAAAAAAAATCACGGCTAGAAAATAGAGACACACATCAGTGTGCAGTCCTTCCAAGCCCATCATAATCCAACTGGCAAATAAGCTTTTTCCTGTAGTGACAGGTATACAGTGCCTACTAACCATTATCCACTGCGAAATTACCTTCTTTCTTCTCTCTCTGTTTCAATATTTTTTTTAAATGCAGGCTTCTGTTCTCCTTTATTTAATCTTGATAGCTTTAAAACAGGATGTACTCACAGATAATATTCATTCTACTGTATGCCTTGGGAGATGGTCATTGAAAGGGGCATATTGCCTAAGCTATTAAACCTGGCATTATAGAAATGGTTAATGACTACATATGAAGTAAGAAACTAACTTACTGGTGTATAGTCAACTTTAGGTTTCACTCATTTCTCATTTTATTCATAGGTACTATGTAAAATATTTTCATGTATTGCCGCTATACCTAATTTTGAGAAGACTATCCACAGGAAAAATCAAGTTTAATTATTTCTCACTCCCAATTTATATTTAGGCAGCCAGACACTTTCCCCAGATAGAGCATGCTCTCATTGTCTAGTGACTCCCCAGCATTCTGGGTTGTTAAATATGGCACATAGCCCTCTCCCTCAGCAGTGGAATTAGGGAAATTTTGTTTTCCTTATTCTCTTTAGAAACTCAACCAGTCTTGAGGATAAAATAAGCAAATCAATGTTTGGCATCCAAGCAACACAAATGAATTCCTACATTTAGTTTAAATTGAAACCAGTGGCACTATGTTCACTTCCTCTGTTCATAGCCTTTTCTTTTGCTGTGCAGAGCCGACATTTGAAACTCAGGCTCCCACGAACAGATAGAGACTCCTCAGGGTCTGAGACCAAGCAATAGCCTCAGAACTTGGGGCTTAAAAACCCCTTGCGATAGAATACAAGGATAAGGGGCTGGACTTCTGTACAGGAAGAAGGCACCTTGAGTGAGTCAGAAATCTGTCCTTCCTCTAATAGGGGTTTAAGTGGCCCCCCTGGCCTCTACCCATCCTCTCTGGGAAAGTAAGAAAATGAAGGTTTAGTAATTTTCTTTTAGGATAAGAAAAAATAAAATATCATATATTTATAAAATATAAACCATTTTAATTGGAGAAAACAGTTTCTCTGGGATTGGTTGGAGACCAGAGGGAGGTAGGAGAGTGAAATCCTAACAGACAGATTTTTCCCTTCTATACATGGAAAGAGGGCCAGAAAATTGCAACGCTGACACTGTGTTTACGTTTCTTATGTCCTCCCCAAACACTTGCTAGGAGGAGGTGGATGCCTTATCACCTGGGAGCCACCCGGCATCTGATCTTCATTTAGCTTTATCAAATTAGCATTATGGTTAGTGGTCACTAGGTACACAGTTGGTAGTGAGCCCAAAGTAGACAGATTCATACCGATTGTATTAGATGAAGGAACAGTGATCATCTATTTAAAGCTTTCTTCCATCAGAACAAATGACAGTTGAAAAGCATGTGGCTCTGGTTGTCTCCGATTTCCCTACTGTCTCTCATAGACAACCTGAGGGCTCAGGCCTGGTTAATAGGTGACGCGTCCATAAGACCCACTCCAAACCACGATTAAATAATATGTTTTAGATTAAGGCAGCATAATTAAATCCAAATATAAAGGCATTTGGGGAAAATAAAATTATCAAACGTGTTCATAGCATTCCCTGTTGCCTTAAAATTCACTTTTTATAGATTTCTGACTGAATTACTGTTACGAATTGAGAAATGGAAAAAAATGTATCAAAGTTTAAATGAAGTAAGAGAGTTCTTAGAGTAAAATGCCTTGCTTCCAATCACCTCCCATCATTTCTTCATCCTCAGCCTTTACAGCTAAATTGCAGGAGCCTTTTCTCTACTTTTCTTGATAATAGTAATTTTGTTCCTTCAAGTAACTCAGTGTAGCCCAGGCATCAGTTCTGATGGCTTTTCAGATAGAACTCCCTCATAGGATAAGACAAGGTTCCAACAGACTCAGAGCCATTCAAGAATCTCTGGATTTGCTGATTTCATTATCTACTTCAAAAGATTTTCAGATTGTGAAATAACAGAGATTTTTTTTTTTTAATGACTGTAGTGGAAAGTCCTGTTCCTTCTAAAGAATCTTGCTTTTCTTCTTATGTTACCTCGCCATTAAAGCATTAGACCTGTCCTTTTAGAAGTTTGGATTTACTTTTTAAAATGTTTATAACTTATAGCATATGTGAAAATATTCTTGCTCCCTTCTTCAAAGCCTCTGAACGCAAAAACAAGAAAAAAAATTTTCAAAGATTTCAGAAAAATTAGTTGTTGAGGAGAAGAAATGTCCCAAAGTACAAAATTTAGATTAAAAAAAAAGAAATAGCTATTCACATTGCACATTAAGACATTATTAATTTGTTCCAAGTAGGAAAGAACGGATCCTGCAGGGCAGAAAAGAGTTTTATTTAACTGAAAGGAGATTTTTCTTTTTTAAAAAATAAGAACTTTTAGTAATTTAAGGGAAGATATTTGTCTTGACCATTTAGTTCATCTTAATTAACTTGGACTTTGATTTTTAAAATTGTTATTAAGATTTAAAAAATGTTTTACTGATTGGTTTGGTTTGTTATATATATGTTTTTGTTTTACTGATTCTGGATACATCTAAAGCTGGTTTTAGATCTTGGAACACAGTTGAAAATCAGTACATAGAAAATAAAATTATGACATCAAATGAGCTGCAGACACAGGTGGTTTTTATAATTTTATTACCCACTAATAGGCATGATTAGCAAGTCCTAGGCTGATCATGAAAGTGGCTCATGAGATATCCGAAGCCTTGCAAGTTTCAAAAGCCCATGTCAAAGCAGGCCTTCAGTCTCCAGGCACCAAGAGTTACAGCCATGGCTGCTAGCTGATACTCCAAACACTGAATCGAGCCTGGTGAAGATTTGTTTTTAATTTAACATTGTAGAGCCCAGTGTTTTATTATTCAAAACCAAAATATTTTTAAATATTTAAAAAATTCACAAGAGTGCAGATAAAATTTTTATGTGTAATTCGACGTCTTTAACATCTTCCTAAGTAAATCATGGCCGGAAGTCCTAGAGTAAGAGTATAATTAGGTTGCATATTAGATAGCCTACTGCAGTTTGCAAAATAAAGGACATTGCGATGTAAATGCTGCTGAATCACTACAGCATTGTCAAGGCACCTGCATACACCCACTGTGGGGCTCAGAAGATATATCAAATAGAGGAAGTGCAGGGTTCATGACCTATGTATCCCCCTTACCCTAAAGCTCAGAGAGCCTTTCAAGGAGTCCGGTTCGTACCTCAATGAAGGAAAGCAATATGGGACTACATCAAAGTGGTGTAGCTGGAGAAGAAAAAAATGGATGTAGAGACAGTGGATAAACAAGATAAAAAGGCTAACTGGAAAATAATTCTCTAAGGTAATGGCTACATTTACATTCCAAATGACAGCTGCACTTTCAGAGAGATGGCTTGGCCAGACTTCCCTAGGAGAGGTGACCATGGCACAGCCCTTTGAGGTTCTGTCTATCAAATACGCTGGAGACCCTAGGACCATTATGAGACTGGCCACTAGGTGGAGCAATTTATCTCTTCTAGGGCACAAAGAAACAAAGCCAGGAGCAAGGGCTCTGAGAGAAAATGGGTTGGGGGGGTGGGGGGAGGAAATGGGCAAGTGGTGGAAAGGGGAGAAAAGGGCTAGGAAAGAAATAAAGAAGAGGAAAGGGAGAGTCATAGAGAATGGGGTTGAAGGAAAAGAATGATAGAAGTGGAAAGAGACAGGTGGATGAATATGAGAAAGTAGAGAAAGAAAAAAAGTATGTTACAAAAAAGAATAAAAATTGTCACCATCAAATGATTATTGAAAATAGCTTACCCAGCCGCACAAGATACTGTATCGTCAGAAGAATCATGTTTTCCACACTCAGGAGTTGGCTGCCAGTCAACCCTAATTGTTCCAAATCTTTGTTTTCCAATTGTGGAATCTTGTAGCAATTCACCAGCAGAGGACTCACAACAATGTCACCAACATTTCCATAGAAATAGGGTAAAGTGCCATAGCCTGCCCCAATAGAAGTAGGTCAGTGAAGTTCAATATTTCATTTTGGTGTCCAACCAGATACGCTTGCTCAATTAGGAACAAAGATGCTTAACAAAGTTTCTTGCCCTCTGAGATGGGTACCAAAGAAATCACTGAAATATATCAATCTCAGGGAAGTCACTCAGATGTGCCAAAGTTTACCCTTATATTAAATCAGATGAACAAGAAGCAAAATACTATAAAATTATATTATGTCTGTTTTCCATAGAAAGGACATGTTAATATTATATGAGTATATCTACCATAAAGAATGAATGAGTTTGCAAAACATCCCTGTATCCTTTGTAAAACTTCAATGATAAAATATCTTCTAATAAAATTCTTGATCAAGTTTCTTTTCAGATAAGAAGTCAGAAAAGAAACAGACAAACTATAATAACATATCTCACCTCCTGAGGTTTTCTTTAAATATTTTTAAAGCTATACTCATTGATCAAAAGGAGTATTCCACCAGTTGCAAATACTTGGAGGTTCT
Source organism: Rhinolophus sinicus (assembly GCF_057876585.1). NCBI lineage: Eukaryota > Metazoa > Chordata > Mammalia > Chiroptera > Rhinolophidae > Rhinolophus > Rhinolophus sinicus. The sequence goes on along the minus strand of NC_142504.1, from coordinate 76,288,157 downwards.
ACTCCTTTTGTTATCTTAGCTATTTTTTTGTTATGTTCTCCTCCTAATGTCAGTAAACAGCCTCAAATTATCTTAGAAGTTGACAGGACAAAAATATGTTGAATATATACCCTGTTTTGGTAGTCTGGTGGAGAGGATAGTCCCTCTGTGAGTCTTTCTAAAAGGCAGATACCAGAGGGTCCCCATGTTCTATGTATCTTTCCAAGGCTTAGTTACAATATGCATGCAACTCAAATGCTCAATAAAAACTTCCTGACATACGGAATTTAAACAACAGGGACTCCCCCAGTGCCTACAGGTCCAGGATCAGTGGATAGGGAAGCCTGATGAAGAACTGGGCTTGAAACAAAACCATCCATGCCAGTAGACTCAAGCCAACTGCAAGAAGGAGATAATACCCTAAAGACCTAGTGGAGCTTAAACACCCTACCTGTTAAGTCCCAAAGGTAAAGCAGGCAGTCTCCTTCTGGTCTAGGCTAGACCTCAAATGAGGGAACTCTTGAGTGAGTATGAAAGGCACTAAGTCCTGGAATCTAGGAACCCCTAAATTTCTACACCTCCACTTATAGACAGCTTGGAAAGACTCAGACCCCTTAAAGATACTCATTCACAGATGCTTCCCCACAGTTCAGATCTGCAACTTTGGGGCCTTTTGGTTATCCTGAGTGGGGCCTGTTAGCTGGCTCAGCTTGCTCCTTTACTCTGTGGTTTGGCTCCCTTTGACTGAAATGTTACCTCTCCCCTATCTTGTCCATTCTTGCCCACTCTTCAGGACCCAGCTGAAACATCACCTCTGAGAAGGGCCTTCTCAGGCCCCTCAGGCAGAGTTAAGCTCCATCTCCCCTGAGCTCATGTAGTTCTTGGTTGTGAATCTCTACCAGCTCAAGTATCACAGAGTGTTATATTTGTTATTTACATGACAGACTCCCTTCCTAAACAATGCTCCTTGTGGGCCAAATGACCTTGCCTTATTCCCAACTTCAGTCACATGTTTAATATAGCATAAAGGAGCTTGCCAATAAAAGCTGAAAGAATCAACAAATGAATAAATGAATATATTCCAGAACACATGAATAAATACACAAACAATGTGATGGAAAAACACTCCTAGATTCCAGCTGACACAACTTGGGATTCTTTTGCCTTACCTATCAGAATTACTGGTCTAATTCCTGAGTTACTCAGCAGGTTTTCAGGAACAATTACAGTTTCCCCTGCAGGAATGGGTCGAGGTTGTAAAATTCCAGTTAATGGAGTCTGTGGAACTGGAGCAGATAAAAGGGACTCTGGAAAAAAAGTTGTTTGACAAGAAGGATTAGACATAAAAGCTAAAGGCAATACAACTGAAATCAATGCAATGTTAATACTTTTAATTTAGAAGTCTAATGGTTTGTTGTTTTTTTTCATTAAAGTGATTCATGTTTATCATATAAAATTAGAAGTGAGAAAAACAAAAGGAAAAAAATCAACCATTATCACATCACTTGGAGATAACTACTATTTAGCATTTTGGTAGTTTTTCCTTCTAGTTGTTTTTCCACATGTAGTCTTTTGGATTCTGTTTTGTATTTTATCTTTCCCTGCCAGTATATCAAGGCATATATGTTCATACAGAAAATTTGAAAAGTACAGAAAAGCGTGAAGAAGAATCAACTCATCATCAATCAGTACTACCTAGAGGCAACCACAGTAACATATTGGCATAAATCTTTGTGTATATAGCATCTCTCTGTAGTCTTTAAAATTACTCATTTAAACAAACTTAAATATTTGAAGAACTCCATTTATGTCTTAAAATTGGTATATTTACACTTGTCTGTTTAGTAGCAAGGTAGATGAACTTTTCAACATTAAACTGTAGGCACCAAAATGGCCACAGGTGTTTTTCAGGGTCCTAGTCACAGACTGAACCATCTAGGCCAGAAATAACAAGTATGGGTCACACAAGGAACCAGATCATTGGAGGACACAGCTAACATCTTCTGTTGGAATCTTACCAGTTCTTGAAAGAGGACGAACTGTAGGAACAGGTACAACTAAACCAGGTTGGGGGAGAGGTGACCCAGGGTACCATCCCCGGTGTCGTTTCTTTGGTGGCCCAGAAATGAACATGGTAGCTGAAGGCAAAAAGAAAGATGAGCTTTGTCTTTAGCAGTGGAAGAAAGGAAAGAATCCAACGTAACATAGAACCTTTAATTTGATTATACTCAGAAAGCCTAAGTCACTCTTCTAAAGGTAAAGATAAAATTAGAAAAAGGCACAGTAACAATACCACTTAACGTCTGTACACTGTTTTACAACTTACAATTTTACCCAGATTATTTCACTTGATTCTAACAACAACCCTGTAAGGTTGTAGAACAAGTATATTGTTATCCCATTTTGTATATGGTGAAAGGAAGGCTCAGATTTGCAACAGAGAGTTTGAACCCTGTACTTTGGTCAGCAAAACCTGTGGTTTTTAAAGACACTTCCTTATACATTTGTTTCAATATTATTTCCTACATAGGCTCATTTTGTAGAATCACCAAGATATTTAATCATCACTGCCCATACTAATCATAAACTTTCAAAACACTGTATCAGAAGCTAAGGAAAAATTGGGAGTGTGCTATGAGATAATTCATCATTCCAAAACTCTGTAGCATCTCCTCCATAATTGGCAGGCATTATTTCAAAACTCTAAGATGAGTATTGTACCTTGGTCTCCTGATGCATAGCTAGGTCTTGGTGACAAAGAGTAATTGCCTGGGCGGGCTGGAGTGGAACTCGTTGCACTGGTCTTCCCTCCATGGCTACTGTTTCCATTAGCAGCATCTGTAGTAGATGAGAGGAAGCACTAAGAACAGAGGCGGGACAGGACGCTGCTTTCTGTGATGCTGTGACCATACGCTAAACCTCACACTCTAGGATTCAAAGAAATCTCCCTGACAGGACAGCCCAGTTATACACAGCCAACTATAACCACCATCAGAGTAGTACCTTCATTAAAATGAAATGTCACCTAAAAATAATTTTCTAGGACCCCAAGAGCTCTTTTAGAATCATTTTCAGTGCAGTCTTTGGAGATGATGGGTTGGAAGAAGAGAAAACATTTTTTTAAACTTCGTATTTTGGAAATTTTCAAACATACAAAAGGAGAGAGAATAGTATAATACACTATATACCCACCACCCAGCTTCAACATTTATCAACACATGGCCAATCTTGCTTTAGCTGTACTTCCTATCTCTTCTCCTCACCCCCACATAAAATATATGTGCTCTGGATTAGTTTGAAGCAAACTTACTTATCATATTACTTCATCCATAAATACTTCTATATATGTTTCTAAAAGGGTGCTTTAAAAACATAACTATAATATCGTTATTACACTTAGAATGAACAATAATTAATAATTTCTTAATATCAAATATTCCATCAGGATTCAAATTTCCCCTAATTACCTCAGAAAGGGTTTTTTACAGTTGGCTTGTTTGAATTGGGATTCAAAAGAGCTCCACACTGAATTTAGTTAGTCTGTTCCTTAAACTTTTAATATCTAGGATTTTCCTTTTTCTTTCTTACAATTAATTCACTGAAAACTCAGCAGAATTTCTCACTTTTTGGATTTTGCTGATTGGATATCCATAGTATCATTTAACGTCTCCTCTACTTGTTATTAATTGTTAGATATACAGGCTTGCTCAGATTCAGGTTTGATTTTTTTTTGGGGGGGGGGCAAGGGTATCTTATAAGTACTATTGTATGCTTCCACCAGGAGGCACATAATGGTTAGTTTTCTCTCTTATAAATGTTAAGATTGATCAGTGGATTCAAGAGTTGTTAGCCTAATTCTTGAATTATAAAGTTGTTCATCGGCCTTTCATCTGATGGTTTTAGCAACCATGAGATTTCTGTTAAGATCCAAATTAGTGAATTTTTTAATGCTGTAAAAATTTGAATTTAATTTGTTCAAGTCTATAAGCTTATCAGAAGGTATATCCTGCAAAAATTGTTGGACTAGCATAAGAACAAATGTGATCTTGATAAATTATGATACCTAACTGTTGCAAAGTTTCCAAGAATGCTCTCTTTCTCTTCATTTTTCTTCAGCTTTTCTGACCATGTCTTTCCCTTAACCACTGGAATTTTCTAGGATTCTAGCCTTAGTCCACAGCTTACCTTACCCTACATTTCTCCTTGGCTGTTACTATTTACCCTATTCACCTTATTTTAATCACATATGGAGGGTGCCAAACAAATGTATACACATTTCAAGAAAGGAAAACTGTATTAAAATTGTAATACTCAATATACTCGTATACCGATAACAAAAGATGAATACAAGTCACGTTTGACTTCTGCAATTACAAGAGGTGCTCAAAGTGGTTACCATCAGCGTCCAGACACTTCTGATTACAGTGAACTACTGCTTGAGCAACGTTGACCACAGTGTCTACTTGTATACATTTTCTTGGCACCCCTTATCAGTTCTGATTTTCCCCTATGATAAGTTAAATGACTTCTGAACAGCCCTTCACTGGATGTCTTTTGGGTATATCAAACTCAATATGTCCAAAGTGGAACTCACAATCTCCTCCTGGGGAACCTGCTCCTCCTTCTGTATGCCCTGTCTCAAGTAAACGGCACTGCCATTAGCCCAGAAAGGTGGACGTAAACTGAGGCCGCTTCTGCTTCATGCTCACTTCAATCAGTCAATTCCTACTGATTTCACTTCCTGAGTAGTTAGTTCTCCAATCTGTCTTCTCCTCTCCAACCTATTATTGCCCCGGCCAAGGACCTGGTCCTCTCACCTAGACTACTGAACTGACTTCCAACTAGTTTTCCTACCTCTTATTTTCTCTGCTGCCAAAATGATCTAACTTAAGTTCAAATAAGACCATGTCACTTCTCTGTTCCATAAGTTACAGAGTAAAATCTATGCTTCTTAGCTTGGCCTCCTGTGACCTTTCCCTTGTCACCATTTGCTTACCTCCTGCCACTCCCTGAGTTTTACATTTTTATGGTTCTAACATGTCCAAATTGCTGTAAGTTCCTGCATACTTCATGCTGCTTCTTTCCTTTCAAGCTTTGCCCCTGCATTCCTCGGAATCTGAAATATTTTTCCTTCACTCCTTTGTACAGTGAATATCTCCTTCATAGTTCAAGACCAAACTCCTCCAAGAACTTTTTCTTGATTAGTACCCAAAATGTTGACCTAAAACTTTAATCCTTGTCCACGTTCCCCTAGTATATTGTTATATTTATTGCAGTACACCAAAAATCTCTCCTCATGGGTCTATCTCCCCTACTAAGTCATCAGTACATCAGAGGTCCAGAATTGAGCTTCATTTATCTTTGTATCTCCAGTTCCTCATCATAACAGCTACCCAAGAAATGTTTATCAAATGGAATCAACCTGCTCTCTCTTTGTGTGTCAAATGTCATTCCTGGACTCTTCTGGTTAGAACATAGAGAACATAAAGCTTTCTATAAAAATGCATTATTATGGACAGCACCACCTCTGCCATCAATTGACAAAGAAGCAGCTTCTGTTTCCTTCTACCAAACTGTCAATTAAGTTTCACACAAGTCATTTATAGACTATATATTTACCAAAGAAATATAAGTGAGGAAAACATCACCTGCAGCAAAAGTCTTCCCTACAACCTGCAAAGATAAAGCCAGTGGCTTCACAACATTCTTATTCCGGGTCAGGTCCTGAGCTCCACTTAAATTGATCGCAGAATTAGCTGGACTGAGAATCGGCGAATCTTTAAAATGAAAGAGGTTGTTCAAATTAGCAACTATTTATATATGCAGGAAAGAAGTTAATTCAACAAGAGTGAGGTGACAGAAAACAGATTGTACAATTTCAGTTTTTTCTTGACCTATTTTAGGAAAGTCAATTTTTCTGTATTCAGGTTTTATTTTCTTTTATGTATTTAACAAACACTCATTAAAAGTTACTATACGCTGGGTGCTCATATAAGCAAATACATCAATTCACTTAATTTCTATAAAAACTCAATGAAGTAGGTACTATTACCTTAAATAGTAAGAGTCACTTAAAACTTGGTCAAAGTCATATGATACGGTATCAAGGATATCATGTGTCATATTAAAACTGTCTCCCCATTTCAATGAGATATATTTATCTCTATCCACATGTGTTTGTCATTTAAAAGGTGTCATGTAAACTAAGTCATTGCAACCTAGGAGAAAGCACTGTTCTCTGAAGAAAAGTTGCTTTAATTTTTGGAATAAACTAGAATTAATTTACCTGTGTAAATTAAATCCAAAAGAAATTTCCTATCTGGATTCAGAAAATAACTGAGCCCAGAAAAACCACATGCCATTTCAGAGACAGCCTAAGGGAGATATAAATACTCAAGCTGATTAGAATTTTCTGAAATGGGTATTGACCCCAAATCCCTGACTCTACTCCAGCAGAACAGCTTAATCAATTTACACAGAAAAGTGTCAAAAGTGACTGTTAAAACTTTCTGAGTTTGAAAAACAAAGTGTTTTAAAGAGCAGGATACTGATGATGATATACAAGAAATTATGTAAAAAATTAGTCTTCATACCGCAACGTGATTCCTAATACATCTAATGAGTGTTTCTCATAAGAACTCAAAAGATTGAAATGGTCCCCTACTGGTTCAGAAGAGTTAATATGACTTCCTAAAAGCCTGATTTACCACCAGGGAGTTGATTTCAAGGTCTACAGGAATAATAGAGGCCAGCAACTGCACATAGGATATTATAAAATCACAGGAAAGTGAAGACCACCAAGTTTTTCAGGTCTTTTTTTTTTTTTTTCAATTTTAAAAATTTTAAATTCTTTTAGTTAAAGTTTATTGGGGTGACAATGGTAAACAAAACTACATAGGTTTCAAGTGTACAATTCTATAATACATCTACATATAGTATTATGTTTTTACCACCCAGAGTCAATTCTCCTTCCATCACCGTATATTTGACCCCCATTACCACAGAAACTTATAGGATAGGAATCCCAGGTAAGTTTGCAGTGCCATTACAGAGGTTGCTCATTATGTTTCAGGCCACAGTCATATTGTTTGGAACAAGACTAGTACCTTACTACATTAGTTTATACCTAGAATTTTAGCATATTTCTAACAGGTCAAGTAAAAATATTGGTGAAATCTTGTTGACTAATTATGAAGAGTGGTGATTCACCTTATTATTTTTTTAAATCAGTGAATTCAAATTAAACCAGACCAATATTTTTGAAATAATGAAAGGATACAAAATTAATGTACAGAAATAAATCTTCCTATATATAAACAACAACTAATAGTTAGATAAAATGCCAAGGGATAAGCTTAATAAGGAATATACACAACTATATGAAGAAAACTTTACCATACTTCTTAATGTAATGTCTGGGATTTGTTTTAAAATATTGATGAAGGGAAGAAGAGAGGCAGTAAGATATTGACAATAAATCACATTGGTCAATAAACCATACTGACGATGTGTTCATAATTATTGAAGCTGGTCAATAGTGGTGGTTAATTATATTATTCTATTTTCATATGTATTTTAACTTTTCATGCTAAAGATTTAAATAAATAAAAAAATACTTCTGAAGATCATGAAAACAGGTCTGAACAAATGTCAAGACATACCATGTTTCTGAGTAGGAATATTCAATGTCAAAAAGATGCTAATCAATATGTTTATTTATAAATAAAATGTGATCCTAGGAAATACTAACAGGTTTAGATATTACTAAGATTAATATTAGAATTATTAGATTGTTTTAAGTAGGCACACTGATGTAATGTTGATATAAAAAAATAAACACACAAGAATAGTTGGAAACATTCTGAAAAATAAGAGAAATGTACAGAGGCTAGAATGATGATATATTAAGACATTATAAAACCTCAGTCAATAAAATACTGTGGTCTTGGTGTATTAGTAGACAAACAGAATAATGGAAGAAAGAAGACAGTAAGAAGTACATGCAAATATACTTGATAATTTAGTATGAGACAAAGATATCAGAGCCCAAAGCAGCAATGAAAATGAACCATTCAATAAACTGTATTGAGACAATTGGGTACATAAGAAAAAAAAATTAAGTTGGACCCAAATCTTACACCAAGTACCAAACAAAGTCAAATGTACCAAAGACATAAACTTAAAAATTGAAGATATAAAAATAATAGGCAAAAACATGGGAGAGTTATTAGGTTGGTGCAAAAGTAATTGCCGTTTAAAAGGTTAAAAATAATTGCAAAAACCACAATTACTTTTGCACCAAATTAACAATTATCACCTTGAAATGGAAAAGAAAAAACTACTGTTCAAAATGTAGAAGCCATAAAAACACACACGACTGAGTTATTCATATAATAAATGATAAAAAAAAGAAAAAATCTGAGTGGCAAAACATATTATACCCATGGCAAGCAGTAGTCAAAAGAGAGCTGGAGTAGCTATACTAACATTAGAAAAAAATAGACTTTAAGATAAAAATTATTACTAGAGAAATAGGATATTTTATAATAATAAAAGGATCAATCCACCAGAAAGACATAACAATTATAAACATATATGTACCCCAAATTCATGAAGGTGATAAAACAAGCCTCAATAAACTTAAAAGAACTGAAGTCATACAAAATATATTCTCTGACTCAATGGAATCAAATCAGCAAACAATAAAAGAAGGAAATTTGAGAAATTCATAAATATACGGAAATTAAACAGCACAATCTCAAATAACCAATGGATCAAAGAAAAACATCACAAGGGAAATTAGACATCACTTTAAATGAAAATAAAAGCACAAAAGAAAACTTATGAGATGGTGTTAAAGAAATGCTTAAAGGAAAATTTATGGCACATAAAGAAAATTTTTCTTTTTCTTTCCTGATTGCATTGGCTAGAACCTCCAACACAACACTACAGTGGAACCTCGGTTTTCAGTAATCCATTCCAGAAGACCGTTCGAGTTCTGAAACGTTTGAAAACTGAGGTGCGGTTTCCCCATAGAAAGTAATGCAAAATGGATTAATCCATTCCAGACTTTTAAAATCAACCCCTAAAACTGCAAATTTAGCATGAATTTTACTATCTAATGATACCATAGATACATAAAATTTACAGCGTTCATGAACCGAAATGTTCATCAACAGAGACGTTTGAAAACCGAGGTACCACTGTAAATAGAAGTGTAACAAGACATACCTATCTTGTTTCTGGTCTTAGGTAAAAAGCAATCAGTCTTTTATCACTAAGTATGTTTGCTGTGGTTTTTAGTAGATGTCCCTTCTCAGGTTGAGAAAGTTTCCTTTTTTTTCCTAGTTTGCTAAGAGTTTTATCAGAAAAAAATATTGGATTTTGTCAATACTTTTTTCTGCATCTACTGAGATAATTACATGGTTTTACTTTTTTAGTTTGTTAACATGCTAAATTACATTGCTCGATTTTCAAATGTTAAATCCCACTTGGTCATGATATAGTATCCTTTTAATATATTTTGGATTAAATATGCTAAATATGTATTAAGAAAATTTACATTTATTTAATGAGGGATATTGGTTTGAACTTTCCTTGTAATGTCTTTGATTTCAGTATCAAGGTAATGCTAACGTCATAGAATGAGTGAGGAAGTAGTCTTCAATTTTTTGGAAGAGTTTGTGTGGAATTGTCACTATTTCATCCTTAAATGTTTTTGGTGGAATCTATCATCAGGGCCTGGAATTTTCTTTGAGAATATTTTAAACCACATTTTCAATGTATTTCATAGATACAGGGCTGTTCAGGTTATCTATTTCTCCTTGTATAAACTTTTGTAATTTGTGTCTTTCAAGGAATTTGTTCGTTTCATCTAAGTTGTCAATTTATTGGCATAAAATTGTTCTTAATATTTCTTTATTATTCATTTAATATCATTCATATCTGTAGTGATGCACTTTCTCATTCCCAATATTGGTAATTTGTATCTTCTCTTTTTCCCCCCCTATCATTCTGACTAGAGCTTTATCAACTTATTGATTTTCTAAAAGAACTAATTTCTGGTTTTATTAATTTTTTTCTATTATTTTTGTTTTCTATTTCACTGACTGCCACTTTAATTTTTATTATTTACTTTCTTCTGTTTACTTTGGGTTTAATTTTCTCTTCTTTTTCCTAGTTTCTTAAGGTAAAAGCTGAGTTCATTGATTCAAATTTTTTTGTATTGAGAGGGATAGCTAAGATGGCGGAATAGGCAGGCGCTGTACCAACTGCCTCTCAGGATCACACCAAAATTACAAATAAATTATACAACAATCAACCTTGGGATTCATCCGAATACTAGCTGAACCAGAACCACTAAAACTAAGGATTTAAAGAAGAGGCCACGTTGAGACCGATAGGAGGCGTGGAGACGTGAGGCAGGCTGACTCCAGGTCCACAGAGAAGGGGCGAACCCCGGGAGGGACACCTCAGTAGCAGAGGCCTCCCCTGTAGAGAGAGGGCCCACCCCACCTCATCCCCACCCCGCGCCAGGCTCTCCACCCAGGTGTCCTGTGTCCACCATGGCTGATAGTGGAAATCAGTGAGGACTCTCTCTGCCCATCAGGGTGGGGCGGAGAGAAGCTACTAGAGACCCAGTTGCCCTTTTGTGGAGCCGACACACAGACTCACTCATTGGCGAGCACTCACCCGGTCTCTGGGGAGGAGAGCAGCAGCTCAGGGCTCCCAGGAGCCTGCAGGGAAGGACTGAATTGAGTGCCTTTGGTGCAGGAGCTGGAGGTTGTGTGGCCATTTTTCCCCCTGTGCGGAGCTTGCACATGCAGGGATTACAGGAAGGTGCCATCTTTTCAGGGTTAAGCCCTCCCCCAAAGGGTCAGGTTCTGACCGCACTGGTCAGGTAGACTCCAGGAGCATCCACGCAAGCGCAAGCGCAAGCGCATGCGCACGTTGCCTTGGTGTGGCCCTGGGTCCCCGCCCTTCACACTGCTTGTGTGATGTTGGCTGGGGCATTCCTGGCTGCCCGGCCACTGACCCTGCCCCATAGGCTGCAGATTGAGACAGGCAGAGACTGTGACAGGGGGTAGAGCGTTGGCCACAGTGCGTTGGGCCGGGAGCTGCGCAGCCTGGTGTGAGCGGTGACTGGTGGTATCTGGCCAAAGCGTTCTTGGCTTATTTTTTTAATTTTTTTTTAATTTTTATAAAGTTTTTTGTTTTTGTTTTGTTTTTTCTTTTTTCAGGATTGATTTCTTTATTTTTTTAAAGATTTTATTGGGGAAGGGGAACAGGACTTTATTGGGGCACAGTGTGTACTTCCAGGACTTTTTTCAAGTCAAGTTGTCCTTTCAGTCTTAGTTGTGGAGGGCGCAGCTCAGCTCCAGGTCCAGTTGCCATTGCTAGTTGCAGGGGGCGCAGCCCACCATCCCTTGTGGGACCCGAGGAGTTGAACCGGCAGCTTTGTGGTTGAGAGCCCACTGGCCCATGTGGGAATCGAACCGGCAGCCTTTGGAGTTAGGAGCATGGAGCGCCAACCGCCTGAGCCACCGGGCCGGCCATCTCGGTTTATTTTTGTGAACTGCGTTGCCAGTACAGGAGCAGACGCTGCTCTGACTTTATGGGGGCCACTGACCACACCCTGTGGTGTCCTAGGGGCCTGCCCCGCTCACCTAGATCTGTGTTGCCAGGATCACCCTAGGTGCCTGGTGCCTCACCCCACCTCCACAGGCCATGGAGGGTTTTTTGCAGCAGCAGACAGTCCACAGCGACCTCTGGAGATTTTGGTGGTGAACAATGACCCAAAACCTGCACCACAGCCATTCAGAACCAGCTTTCGGGAATTTGAGAGCCTGAGGTGAAGGCTGGCTGCAGTGCCCTGAGGGGGCTATAAAAGCGGGTCACAGGCCAGGTATTGGTGTAAGATTTGAATCTGCATTAACGTTATAAAAACCACCAGCTCATTTTGTGACTCACTTGAACTCCATCCTGCCCAGCCACTGCCGCATCGCCGAGGGCACCCTCAACATCAGATCAACCAGCCAGACACACACTCCTAAGGAGCCTCTTTTAATAGTTGGGCCTTACGGGCAACTGACAGGTGGCAACAGTCATAGGGGGCCCTGGGCCTTTTGCTAAGCTGTCTCAGGACCAATATTGGTGGGCATCAGCCTCAGTTCACAGAGAGGCCACCCCCACATGCCTCCAGACCCAGCACGGGCAGCAGCCATCAGCATACAGCTTTGAGGCACCTACCAGGTAGCCACAGACCAGTAATAGATAGGGCCAAAACTGCCCTGTGTAGAAGCACTGCCCAACAGACATCAGAAACAATACACCCAGACAAACCAGAGCACTACCTGGTTGGACCTACAAGCAGTACACCCAAAGGGAATTCCCTACAGGCACAAGAGCCTACAGGGGCCAAGTCTCCTCTGAGGGGTCAACCCTCATACAGCAGCTCATACACTGTGGGCATAGCCAATTCTCACAGCCAGTCAGCCTGGGAGTCAATCCCACCTACTGACAAGGCAAAAGCAATGAAAGCTCAACTTCTACAGGAGAATACACACAACACAAGGGACACCTCTGGAACACATGAACAGTAGAGTAGGGAGACTGCTATTCAAATATAAAGGACACATACCACATAAGGCCATAAAGCAAAGACTGACAGACATAGGTGATCTCCCTAATACATTGAAGCAAACACAGAGTGACAGCCAGAATGAGGAAACAAAGAAACATGTCCCAAATAAAAGATCAGAAAAGAAACCTCCAGAAGTGGAACTAAATGAAACAGAGGCAACCAACCTATCAGACAGAGTTTAGAACACTGATTATAAGAATGTTTAAGGAACTTAGTGAGAATTTCAACAAAGAGATAGCAAACATAAAGAAGGACACAGAAATCATAAAAAAAATAACCAGTCTGAAATAAAGAATACAATAACTGAAATGAAGAACACACTCGAAGGAATCACCAGCAGATCAGATGAAGCAGAGGATTGAATCAGCAATTTAGAAGACAAGATAGCAGAAATCAGAACAACAAAAAGAAAAAAGAATAAAAAATAATGAAAATAGTTTAAGAGATCTGTGGGATAACATTAAGTGCAACAACATTCACATCATTAGAATACCAGGAGAAGAGAGGGAGCAAGGGATGGGGAACCTATTTGAAGAAATAATGACCCAAAACTTCCCTAACTTGGTGAAGGAGAATAACTTACAAACCCAGGCAGTGCAGACAATCCCAAAAAAGATGAATCCAAACAGGCTCACACCAAGACCCATCATCGTTAAAGTGGCAAAGGTTAAAGACAAAGCGAATCCTAAAAGCAGCAAGAGAAAGAGAGCAGGTTACTTACAAGGGAACTCCCATAAGACTATAAGCTAGCTGACTTTTCTACTGAAACATTGCAGGCCAGAAGAGAGTGGCAGGAAATATTCAAAGTGATGAAAAACAAAGGCCTATAACCAAGATTGCTCTCTTGCTGGGCCTATAACCCAGCAAAGCTATCATTTAAAATTGAAGGAGAAATACAGAGCTTCCCAGAAAAGAATAAGCTAAAGGAATTCATTACCACTGAGCCAGCATTGCAGGAAATGTTAAAAGGGCTTCTTTAAGCAGAAGAAAGGTGAAAACAAACTAACAAGGGAAGACCAGAAATATGAGTAACAAAATGGTAATAAATAGGTACCTATCAATAATTACTTTAAGTGTGAATGAACTAAATGCTCCAATCAAAAGACATAGGGTGGCTGAGTGGATAAGAAAACAAGGCCCGTGCATATGCTGTTTACAAAAGACTCAGATCAAAAGACACACACAGACCAAAAGTAAAGGGATGGAATAAGATATTTCACGCAAATGGAAATGAGAAAAAAGTTGGGGTAGCAATACTTAAATTGGGCAAAATAAACTTTAAAATGAAGACTATAATAAAAGACCAAAAAGGCCACTACATATTTATAAAGGGATTGAACAAAAAGAGAACATAACCCTAGTAAACATCTATGTACCTAACATAGGAGCTCCTAAATATAAGAAACAGATTTTGAACGACATAAAGACAGAGATCAACAGTAACACTATTATAGTAGGGGACTTCAACACCCATTGACACCAATGCACAGATCCTTCAGACAGAAAACACGGGAACAGTGGCCTTAAAAGACACATTAGATCAGTTAGATTTAATTGATAATTTTAGAGCATTTCACCCCAAAGTAGCAGAACATACACATTCTTCTCAAGTGCAAATGGAACCCATGGAATGTTTTCCAAGCTAGACAACATTCTAGGCCACAAAACAAGTCTCAATAAATTTAAGAAGACTGAAATCATATCAAGAGTCTTCCCTGACTACAGTGCTATGAAACTAGAAATCAATTACAAAAAGAAAACTGGAAAACACACAAATACATGGGGGCTGAATAACATGTTACTAAATAGCAAGTGGGTCAACAATGAGATCAAGGGAGAAATCAAAATATACCTTGAGACAAGTGAAAATGAAAAAACAATGACCCAAAATCTATGGGATGCATAGCAATGCAGGTCTACTTAAAGAAACAAGAAAAATCTCAAATCAACAGTTTATCTTTATACCTAAGGGAACTGGAAAACGAACAGCAAAATAATCCCAAAGGGAGTACAAGGAAGGAAATAATAAAGATCAGAGTGGAAATAAATAAGAGACAAAAACAAAACAAAACACAAAAAAAAACCACGAAAGATCAATGAAACCAAGAGCTGTTTTTTAAAAAAGATAAACAAAATTGACAAACCTTTAGTCAGACTCACCAAGAAAAAGAGAGGACCGAAATTAATAAAATCAGAAATGAAAGAGGAAAAGTGACAACTGACACCACAAAAATACAAAAAAATTTAAGAAAACACTACGAGCAACTGTACACTAATAAACAGACAATCTGGAAGAAAAATTTCTGGATAAATGCCTAGAAACATACAATCTTCCAGGCCTGAATCAACAAGAAACAAAAATTCTGAACAGACTGATTACTACCAATGAAATTGAATCAGTAATCAACAAGCTCCCAACAAACAAAAGCCCTGGGCCAGATGGCTTTACAAGTGAATTTTACCAAATATTCAAAGAAGAATTAACGCCTGTTCTCCTCAAACTATTTCAAAAAATCCAGAAGGAGGGAAGGCTCTCAAGCTCATTTTTTTGAGGCCACTATTACTCTGATCCCAAAACCAAACAAAGATATCACAAAAAAGAAAACTATAGGCCGATATTCCTAATGAATAATATAGATGCAAAATCCTCAACAAAGTATTAGCAAACAGAATTCAGCAATACATTAAAAAGATCATACACCATGATCAAGTGGGATTCATTCTTGGTGTGCAAAGTTGGTTCAATACCTGCAAATCAATTAATGTGATACACACTAACAAAATGAAAAATAAAAATCATATGGTCATATCAATAGATGCAGAAAAAGCATTTGACAAAATTCAACATGCATTTATGATCAAAACTCTTAGCAAAGTGGGAATACAGGGAATCATATCTCAACATACTAAAGGCCCTATAGGGGGTGGCCAGTTAGCTCAGTTGGTTAGAGCATGGTGCTGATAACACCAAAGTTGCCTGTTTGATCCCCGCATGGGCCACTGTGAGCTGCGCCCTCCTTACAATAAATAAATAAACAAACAAATAAGTATAATATATGATAAATCCACAGCTAACATCATATTCAATGGGGAAAAGGTGAAGAAAGCATTCCATTTAAAATCAGGAACAAGACAACGCTGCCCACTTTCACCACTTTTATCAACATAGTACTGGAAGTCCTAGCCACAGCAAGCAGGCAAGAAAAAGAAATAAAAAGCATCCAAAAAGGAGGAAGTAGTTACCAGACGGTAAGGGGGCAGGGGAGTGGTAGATGAGGGTAAAGGGGATCAAATATATGGTGATGGAAGAACTAACTCTGGGTGGTGAACACACAATGTTATTTGTAGATGATGTAATACAGAATTGTATACCTGAAATCTATGTAACTTTACTAACAATTGTCACCCCAATAAACTTTAATTAAAAAAATAAAAGGAGGAAGTAAAATTGTCATTACATGCAGATTACATGATACTATATATAGAAAACACCAAAGATACCACCAAAAAACTATTAGAATAGATAAATGAATTTAGTAAAGTAGCAAGATACAAAATTAATATTCAGAAATCAGTTGCATTTGTATACACCAATAACAAACTATCGGAAGGAGAAATTAAGAAAATATTCCCATTTACAATAGTCTCAAAAACTATAAAATACTAGGAATAAATTTAACCAAGGAAGTAAAAGACCTGTACTCAAAAAATTATAAGACATTGAAGAGAGAAATTAAAGAAGACACAAATAAATGGAAACATATAACATGTTCATGGATAGAATATAGTTAAAATGTCCATACTACCTAAGGCAATATATAAATTCAACGCAATCCCTATCAAATTACCAATTGCATTTTTCACAGAACTAGAACAAATAATCCTAAAATTTATATGGAATCATAAAAGATCCCGAACAGCCACGGCAATCTTGAGAAATAAGAACGAAGTGGGAGGTATCACGCTACCTAACATCAAATCATACTACAGGGCTATAGTAATCAAAACAGCATAGTATTGGTATAAAAACAGACACATGGATCAATGGAACAGAATAGAGAGCCCAGAAATAAATCCATGCCTATATGGTCATTTAATCTACGACAATGGAAGCAAGAATTTACATTGGGGTAACGACAGTCTATTTAATAAACAGTGCTGGGGAAGATAGATAGATACATGCAAAAAAAAATGAAACTGGACCACCTTCTTACACCATATACAAAAATAAATTCAAAATGGATTAAAGACTTAAGTGTAAGACCCAAAATCATAAAACTCTTAGAAGAAAATATTGGAAGTAAATTCGCAGACATTACTCTTAGTAATAGTTTTACTGATATATCTCCTTGGGCAAGGGAAGCAAAAGAAAAAAATAAACATGTGGGACTTCATCAAACTAAAAAGGTTTTTTTTCACAGTAAAGGAAACCATTTATAAAACAAAAAGTTATCCTACCAAGTGGAAGAAGGTATTTGCCAATGACACATCTGATAAAGGGTTAAAATCCAAAATTTATTTAAAAACTCAGACAACTCAATACCAAAAATACGAACAACCCTGTTAAAAAATGGGCAAAGGACATGAAGAGACATTTCCCTAAAGAGGACATACAGACGGCCAACAGACATATGAAAAAATGCTCAACATCACTAATCATTAGAGAAATGCAAATAAAAACCACAATGAGACACCACCTCACTCCTGTCAGAATGGCAATCATCAATAAATCAACAAATAACACGTGTTGGTGAGGATGTGGAGAAAAGGGGAACCTCGTGCACTGTTGGTGGGATTGCAGATTGGTGCAGCCACTGTGGAAAACAGCATGGAGGTTCCTCAAAAAATTGAAAATGGAACTTCCTTATGACCCAGCAATTCTACTCCTGGGTATCTATCCAGAGAAATCCAAAAAAATTTGAAAAAAAATATATGCACCCCTATGTTTACTGCAGCGCTATTCACAATAGCCAAGATATGGAAACAACCAAAATGTCCATTGATGGACAACTGGACAAAGAAACTGTGGTATATTTATACAATGGAGTATTACTAGGCTATAAAAAAGAATGAAATCTTACCATTTGCAATAACATGGACCTTGAGAATATTATGCTAAGTGAAATAAGTCAGGCTGAGAGACAAATACCATATGATCTCACTTATATGTGGAAACTAAAGAACAGAATAAATGAGCAAACAAAACAGAAACAGATTCAGAAACATAGAAAAAAAACTGTTGGTTGCTAGATGGGAGGGAGTAGGGATGGCAGAGAAGGTGAAGGGATTAAAAAGAGCAAATTAGTAGACATAATATAGACATGGGGATACGAAATACTGAATGGGGGATATAATCAACAATGTTGTAAAGATTATGTAAGGTGGGCACTGGACTTTTCAAGAGGATCACTTCATAGACTATAGATGCATAACCAATGTGCTGTACAACTGATGCTGAAGTAGAATAACATTGTAAGTCAAGTATAAGAAAAAAATATATATATATACATGGTCACGGGAGGTGGAGTATAGATAGCATAAGGAAGATAGTCAATGGTATTGTAACAGTTATATAAGATGTCAGAGGGGTAGTAGCTTGGGGGAGGGGCATTATCACTTTGTGAGGGGTGTAAATGTCTATTATATTGCTTTGTACATCCAAAACTATTAAAAAATAATAAAATGAGTACATTTGCTACTAGAAAAAATTTTTTTTGTCTTTTCTATATAGGTTTAGTGCTATAAATTCCCCTCTAAATAGTGCTATATTGGCATCCTACAAATTCTCATGTATTGTTTATTCATATACATTCAATAAAAATATTGCTAATTTCCCTTTTGATCTATGGACTATTTAGAAGTGTGTTATTTAGTTTCCAAATATTTGGGGATTTTTCCAAAGATCTTACCTTTATTGGCTTCTAATATGATTTCATTTTGGACAAAGAATATACTTTGTATGATTTGAATCCTTTAAAATATATTAATACTTATTGTACAAACTATGTATCATGTCAGATAGGTACCAGACTTATCGGGGGGATCACTTCAATAATTATATAAATGCCTAACCACTATACTGTACACCTGAAACTAATATAAAATAATATTGAATGTCAACTAAAATTAAAAAGATATATAGTCACGGGATGTAAAGTATAGCACAGGGACTATAGTCAATGGTATTGTAATAGCTATTACAGTGTCAGAGGGGTAGTAGACTTGTTGGGGTTATCACTTTGTGAGGAGCGATAATGTCTAATCACTATGTTGTTTTGTACACCTATAACTACGTAATAATAAAAAAGAATCACTCAAAAAATTAATAAATAAAATATATTAAGACTTGTTTTATGTCCCATAAACACAATATCATGCATATTTTTGTTCCGCTGAATGTAACATGTCTTTTTTCTCTGGCTTGGTAAATGTTCTATGTGAATTTGAGGAGAATGTGTAACTTTCTGTTGTTGGGTGGAATGTTTTATAAATGTAAATTAGGTCAAGTTGGTTGATAGTATTGTTCAACTGTTCTATATCCTGATTGATTTTATCTGTTCTATCAATCATTGAGAGAGGTATTGAAATACCTCGCTATAATTGTAAATTTTTATATTTCTTAAAATAATTCTATCAGTTTTTCCTTCATGTATTTTGAAGTTCTGTTATCAGGTGCATAAATGTTTAGGATTGTTCTGTCCTCTTGATTACTTGACCCCTTTATCATTATAAAATTACCTCTTTAATAATTCTAGTTATATTCTTTGCTCTGAAATCTATTTTACCTGATATTACTGTATCAACTTGAGCTTTCTTTTGGCTACTGTTAGCATGGTACATGTTTTTTAATACTTTTACCTTTAATTTATTTGGGTCTTTATATTTTAATTGTACTTCATGTAGGCCTCACAGAGTTAGATCTTACTTTTTTTATCCAATCTGATAACATCTGCCTTTGAATTGGGGTGTTCAGATCATTTACATTTAATGTGATTCTTGATGTGTTTAGGTCTATCATCTTGCTGTTTGTTTTTACTTGTCCCATCTATTTTTTGTCCCCTTTTCCCTCTTTTCAGCCTTCTTTTGGATTAATCAGGTATTTTTTTTATGACTTCATTTTATCTCCTTTGTTGCTTACAGCTATAACTTTGTTGTTGTTTTTTCTGGTTGCTTTAAGGTTTATAGCATATATTCTAACTTATGAGTCTAACCCCAAGTGGCATTAGACAACTTCACGTATTGTACAAGAACTTTACAGTAGTATACTTCCAAATGTCCCCTCCTAACCTTTATGGTATTGTTATGCACTTTACTTTTCCATATATTATAAGTCTCATGATATATTATCATATTTGTATAAGTCAGTTGTATCTTTAAAAATTTAAATAAGAAAAGAATTGTATATATTTACCCATGTGGTTATCACTTCCAGTGGTTTTCATTCCTTTGTAAAGATTCAGATTTTTTTCTGTCTGGTATCATTATCCACCTACTTGAATGACTTCCTTTAACATTTCTTGTTGTGTGAAACTATTAGTGGTGAATTCTTTATTTTGTATGTCTGAAAATATCTTTTTTTCACTTTTATTTCTGAAAGATACTTTTCCTAAGCATAGAATTCTAGGATAGTTCTTAGCTTTGAGCACTTTAAAGATGTTGCTCCACTGTCTTCTTATTTATATTGTTTCCCAATTACAAATATGATGTCATGCTTATTTTTGTTCCTCTGTACATGACATATCTGTTTTTTTTCTGGTTGTTTTTAAGATTTTCTCTTTATTGTCAGTTTTAAGCAATTTTATTATGATGTGCTTTGGTACAGTTTTCTAAATGTTTCTTGTGCTTGAGGTTCACTGAACTTCTTGGGTTTAAATTTTCATCAAGTTTTGGAAGTTTTGGCCATTATTTCTTCAAATATTTTTGTCTCCCCCAACCCCTTCAGGCACTCCAGTTACCAGTATATTAGGCTATTTGTCGTTATCCCACATCTCACTGATGGGCTTTTAATTTTATTTTTTTTCCTCTCTGTTTCATTCTTCAAGTTACTTCTCTTCTGCAATGGCTAATTTGTTATTAATCCCAATCCGTGTATTTTTCATTTCAAACATAGTTGTCATCTCTAGAAGTTTGATTTGATTGTTTTTATCATCTTCCATGTCTACTTAACTTTTTGAACATATGAAATAGTTATAGTAACTGTTTTGATGTCCTTCCCTGCTAATTCTAACATCTAGTTTGGTTTTCACTGATTGATTAGTCTCCTCAATATCAGTTGTGTTTTCCTGCCTCTTTGCATGTCTGGTAATCTCTGATTGGGTGTCATGCACTATTAGTTTTATTTTGTTGGATGCTGTATACTTTTATATTCCTATAAATATTCCTGAGCTTTGCTCTGGATTGCAGTTAAATTACTTGGAAACAATTTGATCCTTTTTTTTTTTTTTAAATATATTTTTAGGCAGGTCTGGAGCAGTGCTTAGTCTAAGACTAAGTATTCTCCCTTACTAAGATAAGACCTTTCTAAGTACTCTATCCAGTGCTCAATGAACTATGAGGTTTTCCTGTCTAGCTGGTGGGAACAGTCCCTGACCTGGCCCTACTGGGCACTGTTTCTTCTCATCTTTTTGGATGGTACTTTTTATGAGTCTTGAGTAATTTCTTTGCATATACGCACAAACCAATATTATGTTGAACACCTGAGGGGACCCTGTGCACATCTCTGGGGTTCTCTCTCTCTGTTCAGCTCTCTTCCTTCTGGTACTTGGTCTTATGAACTAGCTGTTTGGGTCTCCCTACACTCTCAGCTCTTTCTACTCAACTTAGGGAATCTACTTGACCACAGCTCCCCTTCCCTGTATCATGATCTAGGAACTCCCAAGGCAGTACGCTGGGGCAATACTAAGATTCACATTATTTGTTTCCCATCTCTCAGGGATCACTGTCTTCTGTTGCTTGAGATACACAAAACTATTTTTCAGATATTTTTGTCTCTTTCTTTCTTTTTTTTTTTTTAGGTTGTTTCAGATGGGAAGGTAAATTCAATCCCTTTTTATTCACTTTGGCCAGAAACAGATGCTGAGTTGATCTGCTATTGATTTTTCAATTTTAGAGCTCTCCTCTCCTTTTCCTGCTCCTCCTGCCCCTTACTCTATTTTTGGAATCTCAGACACATGAACATTTTACAAAATTCTAGGTAGAGATCAATATTGTCTTTGTATCCTCAGATCCTAGTACCCAGTAAATTGCCCAATAAAATTGCCAGTAGTGAGCAGAGGAAGTTCAAATTCTGGCTTTGGTACCTTCCAGCTGTATCTTGGACTTGTCTATGTTAGGTACTGGCCCTTATTCCTACACAATCGAAGAATGCTGAAGACATCATTTACGGTGGCCAAGACATGGCAACAACCAAAGTGTCCTTTGATAGATGATTGGATAAAGACATGGTACATATACACAATAGAATACTATTCTGCCATAAGAAAAGATGAAATACTGCCATTTGCAACAACATGGATGGAACCTGAGATTATTGTGCTAAATGAAATAAGTCAGACAGAAAAAGTTGAGAACCATATGACTTCACTCTACGTGGGATATAAAACTGACAGCAACAAAGGAACAAAACAAACAAACAAAGAAACAAAAACTTATAGACACAGACAACAATTTAATGGTTACCAGAGGGTAAGAGGGGAGGAGGGATAAAAGAGAGTAAAGAGGGTCAAATATATGGTGATAGAAGGAGAACTGACTCTGGGTGGTGAACACATAACGCAATTTATAGATAACGTATTATAGACATGTATACTTGAAACCCATGTAGTTTTGTTGACTATTAACAACCCAATAAATTTTAATGAAAAAAATTAATAAAAACTATCTTGGAAAAAAAGAATACTGAAGAAAGACCAGTAATAAGCAGATATTTTCTATTGAGCTATACATCTGGCTTAATCTTGAGTTCTTTTAAATGTTCAACTATGACAAATATAACATAAAATTAATATATAGAAACAAACATGCTAAAAATGTCACTTCTCCCAAAAAACTGTTATTTTTTTCTTGCAGTACATGTCCTTCTATGTTTTATCCACACTATAGTTTTTACACGATATAACAAAAATACGGGGTCAATATTTTTTTTTTACTTAACAGAATTATTTCCGATATGGATGCATAGTGTCATAATTATCTCTTTTAACATCTTCATCATGTGAGTATGCTCTGATTTATTCAACTGTCTCTATCTATACTAAGATTGCTTCTCCTTTTTAGTTACTATAAAGAATAACTGCAGTGAATATCTTGACTTTCCTTTTAGGTTATTTTCTTGACTAAGCCCCTGAAGTGAGATTACTAGAGTAAAGGACATAAATATTTTCAATGTTCTTGTTAAATGTTGCCAAATTTCTCTTAGAAGTTGTACCACTGCTCACCTCCATCAGCCTGACTGAGGGTATCCGTCCTTGCCAGCACTGTATATTGTCATTTAGAGTGAAATGTTATGGCTAATGTATTGGTGAAAATGACTTCTCATTGTTATTACTTATGGTTCCTTAGTTTCTACAAAGTGGGCCACTCTTCCTTATATTTGCTAAATAGTGGATTTTCTCTTTTGTAGGGTGAGGAGAAGTCTCTCCAGCACATTCACGGCCCTATCTCAGAGGGGTGTGATCACTGGTTTTCTTTCCTCTCCATTCCGTGTATGCCTTCATCAAATGTTTACTGAGTCTTTGCAGCAGGCCAGGTACTATGCGAGGCTCCTGGGACAGAATAGGGAAAGAAGGTAGATACCACTGCTGCCCAAGGAGTGTGCAGTGTAAAGGAAGAGCCTGCAAATTCTCAGTGTCTGGTTGTGAGTGGGCAAATCTGCCAGCCAAAGGCTTCCCACCACATTTGGAAAAAGGATACTGTGTTTTGATAAAGGATTAATTTGAATATTCATGAGGAACTACGTTTAGAAAAACCTGTCAAGGAAACTTTTGATTATCCTGACTTCAAGGAAGTTTAGTGGCTAAGGAAGACAAATCCAAAGACGAAAGGGACACGCAGAGCTACACTTTAGGGACAGTTACATGATACATTTTAATGGAAACTGCTTTATAAATTGCTATCACCAGGGCAGAGGAATTGTACTAGGGAGGAAATGGACACAAAATCAGAAGGTTATGTGAGTAAGGCAAGCTGGGGTTGGACACCATGCCTCCTGAAGTATTCTGGATCAACAGAGGGCAGCATGAGTGGCAAAGCAGAGAAAGCCAAAAGGTTGCAGGGAAGGAAGAATATTGAGGACTTAGAGATTTCTATTACGGTTGGCTCTGCCTCCTCCCTTCTTGGAGACCAAAGTCAGCTGTGAGGCTCCCCACTGCAGCTGTATTCCTGCAGCAACAATCCCACAGTAGAATCACCAGAGTAGGGAATAAACTCAAAAGGGCCGAAATATTATTATTACACCATAGCATCCCTGGCCTATGATATCACCTGCTCTCAAAGTATGAAGGTTGCATACAATATATGTATGCGGTATGAATGAGTAAATCTGCCCTTTTTGCCCTGAGATCAAAATACGGAGGAGTACACAAAACATTTATGTATAGTTTCAAGAATAATTATAAAGCAAGAACCTATGGAACTAACCACCATCCAAGTCAAGGATGCTCTTCCCCATCCCTTCTCCTGCCCTCTCCCCAGACATAACCACTGGGCTATGTATTTATTCCTAAAACAATTTAGTTTTGCCTGGTTTTGAACATAATAGAAATGAAATCATAATGGATGGATTCTTTTGTGAATGGCTTTTTTGCTCAACATGATGTTTGCAAGATTCTTCCATGGTGCTTTATGTACGTGTTGTTTATTCATTCTCATTGCCAAATGGTATTTCATCATAAATATATAGCAAAACTTATTTATCCATTCTATTGTTTCTTTCTCAAATGGCTGTTGGATTTACTAGCTTGATCAATAATGGTCCTGGCAAAACTTAGTTAACCAATACTGAGATAACTGTAATGAAATACTAAGTTTTAAAAATCTATGACTCCAGGCCGGCCCGGTGGCTCAGGCGGTTAGAGCTTCGCGCTCCTAACTCCGAAGGCTGCCGGTTCGATTCCCACATGGCCCAGTGGGCTCTCAACCACAAGGTTGCCGGTTCAACTCCTTGAGTCCCGCAAGGGATGGTGGGCTCTGCCCCCTGCAACTAAGATTGAACACGGCACCTTGAGCTGAGCTGCCGCTGAGCTCCCGGATGGCTCAGTTGGTTGGAGCATGCCCTCTCAACCACAAGGTTGCCAGTTCGACTCCCGCAAGGGATGGTGGGCTGTGCCCCCTGCACAACTAAGACTGAAAGGACAACAACTTGAAGCTGAACAGAACCCTCCACAACTAAGATTGAAAGGACAACAACTTGACTTGAAAAAAAAATCCATGACTCCTTGATGAAAAATATGGAACGCTTCATGAATTTGTGTATCATCCTTGTGCAGGAGCCATGCTAATCTCTGTGTCATTCTAATTTTAGAATATGTGCTGCCAAAGAGAGCACTTATCCATTCTATTGTTGGTGAACATGGAGTTGTATTCAGTTTGAGCCAATTGTGAACAATGCACCAAGTCTTGTACATATCTCATTGCACACCTGCAAGACTTTCTTTAGGGAATGGAATAGCTGGATCATAGGGATATGAACATTTTCTACTTTACTGTGGATTGCAAATTACGTGCAAAGTGATGGCATCAACTAATGCTCTTACCAGCAACGTGTGATAGGTCTTGTTGCTTGAAATCTTTGCCAATATTGACTACTGTCATACTTCAAATTATTGCCAATTTGGTACGTGTATAATGGTATCCCATGATATATTTTAAAGTAACTTCCCTAATTACCAAAGTGGTTAATCATCTTTTTATGTATTTATTGGTCACTTACATTTCCTCTTTCATGAAGTGCCTGTTGAAGTCTGTGCTCGTGTTTTTTCTATTAGTGTATCTTTTTCTTATTGATTCATAGACATTCTTTATATGTTCTTCATACTAGCCTTTTGTTAATTTTATGTATTACACATCTTCTAATTTATAGCTTGATTTTTCACTCTCTTTATGATGCCTCCTAATAATTAGAAATGGTAATTTTAATGTAGTGAAATATTAGTCTTTTCCTTTATGATCAGCACTTTTCATCTTTAGTTTTAAGGTATCTACAATAGCTAAGATATTCTACAATAGCTTCTAAAAGCTTGATAGTTTTGCATTTCACATTTAGATCTTCCAGCTACCCAGAATTGATTTTTGGGTATAGTGTGAAATAGGAATCCAGTTTCATTTTTTCCACATAGAATATCCACTTTCTGAGCACCACTCATTGAAAGGAAAGGTCTCACTGATCTGCAAGTCACCTCTGTTTAAGTATGAAATACCCATATGTTACATGAATCTGTTTTTGGGGTTTTTACCCTGGTATGGTGTGTCTGCTGTGCCAGCTCCACCCTGTCTTTCTTAGTAAAGCTTCATGAGCTTGATATATGACAGGGCGAGTCTTTTCATTTGTCATTGTCCTTACTTCTTTAATACACAAGCATAAGACAGTAGCGGGGTTAGTACTTTGAGCCTACCATGGCTCACAGAGAGGAAAATCCCATTTCATGGACAAGTCTCCAGGAACAGGGTTGACTTCTCTATTAGGCACAGAAAAGGCATAGTGCCTTGGGTCCATAATACTCTCAGGGGTTCATGAAAATGTTTTAATTTATTTTAAAATCAGAAGAAAGCAATGAACTTTTGTTTGGAGAAGCTATTTTAAAATATAATATTAAATATTCATTTCTATACCAACAGTCATGAACATAATTTTCTAGGGAGAAAGGGCCACACAGGCCATGTACCCAGGGCCCAAGAAAGTCATAAAATGGCCCTGCCTTATGGAGTCTTTTTAAAAATGATACTATTAGCCACAGAGGCAGAGCTTAGGCCTTATCCCCATCCTGCCCTATAGTCTAGGTCACAAAAACATGTTTCCTCCTGATGGTTGATGAGCATATCAACTTCATTTGGAAAAACAGCACACATAAGTAAACTGATAATTCTCCAAATGCTAATGTCAAATTTAAATTAAAAATGGAACCCAAATAACATTTATTTCCAGGCATTTGCTAGGTACTAGGGAGTCCAGGGATAAACAAAATGAACATAGAGCTTCTAGCATATAAAAGAATATAGACGTTTAACAATTATAATTGTTAAATTGAATTATAATGGATTATAAATGTTAAATTGAATGTCACACGAGTAGAAATATGGCAGCAAGGCTGACTTAATCCTTAGTTGCAAAATGGGCGTTGTTATTTTCAGTTTTACAAATGAGGAAACCAAGACACAGAACAATCAAGCTGCAGTGGAATATAGGAGTATGTCAGGTGCTGTATTTAAATACCAGGACTCTGACTCCAAGCTCTGTGCTGTTTACCCTCTAGTCTGAAATAGTGCTCATCCCATAGTAGAGATTCCATAAATTAGACTGTATTGAACTGAAAGAGAAACAGTGCTACTCCAAAGGATTTCACCTTTCTCTCAGACCAGCTTTCAAATCTTTTTTTCACACCTTTGTTAAAGTATATGAGTATGTTACATATCATAAAATTTACCCTTTTCAAGTGTACAGTTCAATGATGTTTAGTAACTTTATCAAGTGGTGCAACCATCACCATAAATCAATTTTAGAACATTTTCATCCCCCCCACATTAGAACCCTCACACGCACTTTCAGTTAATTTCCATTCCCACCCTTTGCCTCAGGCAACCACTAGTCTATACCCACCGCTATAAATTTGCCTTTCCTGGACATTTCATAAAAATGAAATAATATAATAGATCATCTCTTTTGTCTGGTTTCTTTCACTTAGCATAATGTTTTTGAGGTTAATTCATGATTTAGCATGTGTTGGTAGTTTGTTCCTTATTATTGCTGAATAGATATTGTAAGGATACACCACATTTTTGCCTATCAATCATGACATTTAGGTTGTTTCCAGTTTTCAACGACAGTGAATCATGCTGCTATGAACATCTGTGAGCAAGTTTTTGTGAGGACATGTATCTTCATCTCTTTTGAGTAGATATTTAGAAAGAATTTCCTGGATTGTGTAGTAGTTTATATTTAACTTTTTGAGAATCTGCCAAACTGTATTCTAAAGTGGCTGCCACATTTTATATTTCTACCAGCAATGTATGAGGGTTCCAATTTCTCCACATCCACAGACTCTTGTTATTGTCACCTGTTTTTTTTATTATAGCCATTCTAGTGCGTATGAAGTAGTATTTTATTATGGTTTTCATTTGCATTTCCCTGATGACTAATGATGTTGAGTACCTTTTCACATGCTTATTAGCCTTGGAGAAATGTCTATTCCAAATGCCTTGTTTGACTGAATTGTCATCTCATTAATGAGTTGTAAGAGTTCTTTGTAAATTCTGGATAGAAATCCTTTATTAAATATGTTTTGCAATTATTTTTTCCTAGTCTTTGCTTGTCTTTTCATTTTTTCTGTTTTTTCATTTTTAATATTTTAAAATTTTCATTTATAGCTCCCATACAATATTGTATTAGTTTCAGGTGCACAACATAGTGATTAGACATTTATATAAATTACAAAGTGATCACCCCAATAAATCTAGTACCCATCTGACACTTTACATCCCCATGACTATTTTGTAGCTACCAATTTGTATATTTTAATCCCTTCCCCTTTTTCACTCACCCATCCAACCCCCTCCCATCTGGCAACCATCAAAATGTTTTCTGTATCTATGGGTTTGTTCCTGTTTTGTTTGTTCGTTTACTTTGTTTTTTTAGATTCCACATATAAGTGAAATCATATCGTGTTTGTCTTTCTCTGTCTGACTTACTTCACTTAGCATAATACCTGTTAGGTCCATCCATGTTGTCTGTTGCAGATGGCAAGATTTCATTCTTTTTTATGGCTGAGTAATATTCTATGGTATATACAGAGGGTGCCAAAAAAAATGTACACACATTTTAAGAAAGGAAAAAGCTGTATTAAAATTGTGATACTTAATATATACCGATAACCTGTTGTATGGTGATACTAGCATTAATTTGAATAACACCATCTTTTGAGTGAACGTCATACTATACACTGCTACTGTAATACATAGATAACATCACTTAAAATGTGTATACATTCTTTTGGCACCCCTAGTATGTACCACTTCTTCTTTATCCATTCATAAACTGATGGAAATTTAGGTTGCTTCCATATCTTGGCTATTGTAAATAAAGGTGCAATAAACATACAGATGCACATGTCTTTTCGAATTAGTGTTTTGGATTTCTTCAGATAAATACCCAGAAGTGAAATTACTGAGTCCTTCTTTCTTGTAACAGCCTTTGTTTTACAGTCTCTTTTGTCTGGCATAAGACCAAAAAAAAGCTGGCATTGCTACCCAGCTTTTTTTTGTTGTTTCCATTTCCATGAAATATCTTTTTCCATTCCTTTATTTTCCGTCTGTGTGTGTCTTTTGACCTGAAGTGTATCTCTTGTAGGCAGCATATGTGCGGGCCTTGCTTTCTTATCCATTCAGCCACCCTACGTCTTTTGATTGGAGCATTTAATCCATTTACACTTAAAGTAATTGTTGATAGACATGTAGTTATTGCCATTTTATGATTCACATTTTTGATATTTTTTTCTTCTTCTTCTTAAAGAAGTCCCTTTAACATTTCCTGTAATACTGATTTGGTGGTGATGAACTCTTTTAGCTTTTTCATGTCTGGGAAGCTCTTTAGCCTTTCATTCTAAACGTTAGCTTTGCTGGGTAGAGTAATCTTGGTTGTATGTCCTTGCTCTTCATCACTTGAATATTTCCTGCCAATCCCTTCTGGCCTGCAAAGTTTTTGTTGAGAAATCAGCTGACAATCTTATAGGAGCTCCTTTGTAGGTAACCAACTGCTTTTCTCTTGCTGCTTTGAAGATTCTCTCTTTGTATTTAATCTTTGGCACTTTAATTGTGATGTGTCTCAGTGTGGGCCTCTTTGGGTTCATCTTGTTTGGGTCTCTCTGTGCTTTCTGGGTTTATATGTCCATTTCCTTCACCAGGTTAGGGAAGTTTTCTGTCATTATTTATTCAAATAGGTTTTCATTTCCTTACTCTCTTCTCCTTCTGGTACCCCTATGATGTTAATGTTGGTACACTTGACTTTTCTCCCAGAGGCCCCTTAAGCTATGCTTATTTTTCTGGATTCTTTGTTCTTTTTGCTGTTCTGATTGGGTGTTTTCTGCTACCTTGTCTCCCAAATCACTGATTGGATCCTCTGTTTCATCTAATCTACTGCTGGTTCCCTCAAACATAGTCTTCATTTCAGTTATTGTATTCTTCATTTCTGACTGGTTCTTTTTTTTTTTTTAATGTTTTCTATCTCCATTTTTACATTTCCTATCTCTTTGTTGAAGTTCTTCTTGAGATCACTGAGCATTCTTATTTATAACCAGTGCTTGGAACTCTGCATCTGGTAAATCACTTGTCTCCATTTTGTTTAGTTACTTTTCTAGAGCTTTGTTCTGTTCTTTCATTTGGGATATGTGTCTTTGTTTCCCCATTTTGCCTGCCTCCCTGTGTTTGTTTCTATGTATTAGGTAGAGCTGCTATGTCTCCCAGTCTTGGTAGAGTGGCCTTAAGTAGTAGGTGTCCTATGGGACCCAGTGGCACAGTCTCCCTGTTCACCTGAGCTGGGTGCTCCAAGTATGTCCCTTTTGTGGGTTGTGTGTGCCTTCCTGTTCTAGTTGAGCCTTGATTGCTGTAGGCCTGTCAATGGGAGATATTGATTCTCAGGCTGATTGGTTGTGAGGACTGGCCATCACAACAGTGGAGGAAATGTTGTGCAGGGGCTGACCCTACAAAGCAAGATTCGCTATCTTTTCATTTTCTTAATGCTATCTTTTGAAGTGTAAAATTCTTAAATTTTAATGAGGTCCATTTTGTCAATTTTCCCAGAAATATATCCTTATATTTATAGTTAATTGATTTTTGACACATGCAATTCCCCAACAAGAAGATAGTCTGTTCAAAGATGATGCTGTGACAATTGAATATCCATACGTAAAAAGATGAACTTAGCCCATACAACCCACAAAAATTAACTCAAAATGGCTCATATATTTTAATGCAAGAGATAAAACAAAAAACATTTTTAGAAGAAAACATGGAAAAGAATCCTTAAAGATCTTGGGTTAGGCAAATATTTTTTTCATCTATTCTTGAATTCTTGTTTGGATTTAACACAATACATTTGTGTGTGTGTGTGTGTGTGTGTGTGTGTGTGTATGTGTGTATAATGTAGGTATGTAATTATATAGTCACCTTCAGTAAAAATGATAAGATATTTTATCAGGATTGTTGTAAATTTGAATTATCAATGACATAAACATGCTGAAAGAAAATATGCAAGGGATATGCAGCAAGACAACTAGAATAGAACATCTAGAGCATGGCAGTAGAAATTCAAGACAAAGCTGTGCAAATAATAAGTTAATCCATTCTTCAAATACTATGTGCCTACATTTCAGGCTAAGAAATGTAGATTACAGGCAGTCACTGATTGCAAATTAAGAAGGCAATTTCCTATAGAAGGATGAATCTCTATTAACTAAAGAGACGTTGCCTACTCTAATGTTTGCAGTGAATAATGCTAACATGAAATTCTTATAGACTATTACTTTCATTATATGTAGGAAGAAATTATTGTTGAAGACTCTATAAACAGTTTGTCAAAAAGAAAGTTTTAGATAAACTCCTCATTTTAAAAGGTACTTTCCTCTATTAAATTCTCTGGATTACACCTAAAATTGTTACTAGCTAATTTTATAGTACAATTACCACACTCACCAGCACAAGGGATACACAAGAATATTGGCAGAAATCTTTGCCACTTGTGTTCACTGTCAGTCAGTGACTTGCCTGTGTCTCTTCATGGCAACTGATAGAGCTTTTGCTAAAGCCTGAATCTCGATTTCTTCTATTTCAGAGCAACATTTGTTTTCAAAACATATTTCCTGGCATATAGTCATGCGTCACTTAACGACAGAGATACATTCTGAAAAATGTGTCATTAGATGATTCTGTCATTGTGTGAACATCACAGAGTGACTTACACAAACCTAGATGGTATGGCCTATTGCTCCTACGGTGCAAACCTAATCAGCATGTTACTATACTGAATACTATAGGCGATTATAACATCATGGTATTTAAACATATCTAAACATAGAAAAGGTACTGCAAAAACACCATATAAAAGATAAAAGAGTGTGTATGTGTTCATTGGTGGAGGGATGGGGCAAGTTTGTGGAAGGAGATGCTATTGGAGAGAGAGTGGACATCAGGAGGAGGGAGGGAGGAAGAGAGAGAGGTAAGGAAGAGAAGGGGACAGTAAGGGAGAGAAGAAGTCAAAAGAGACCCAGAGAAATAAAGCTTGAGATGAGAAATAATAAAAGGGAAAGGGAGAGAAGGTGGGGGAGAGAGGAGGGGGCATGCTTGTGTGTGTGTGTGTGTGTGTGTGTGTGAGAGAGAGAGAGAGAGAGAGAGAGAGAGAGAGAGAGAGAGAGAGAGAGTATGGGGAGTGGGGAGGGCGGAAGGCAGGTGAATAGCATGCGGAGTTTCCTTCTCAATTTAAATTACCCAGAGCTAGCAGTAAATTCAACATTATAGTCCGGTCCAGCCTTTTCTTCCAATATCGCAAACAAATTTTTTGCATATAATCCATTATAATCTTACGGGACCACTGTCATATATATAGTCCATGGTTGACCGAAATGTCATATGGCACATGACTATAATTAAAACTGCATTACTGCTTATTTTTTAATTTTTTTGCATTATTGTTTATTGACATTTTAATATCTTTTCATTATTTTCAGGTACAACTGGTTATTTACATACCCACCTCTTCCTCTTAGGAAAGGTAACATGTTTTATTGTCCTTTTATCCTTATATAAGTGGTTTTTAAATCATTAGAGCCATCAGTCAAGTACTGGAACCCTGCCTTACAGCATCTGACAAGGATCTTAGAATATAATAAACACTTGATAAGTTTTTTGTTGGAATAAAATATTTATTTTTAATACTGTAGTTTTAAAATCATATTTCACTAGCCCCAAGGTCTAATGGCAGAAACTATACCACAGAATCAATCAAATTACTAAAATAATATTCTAGGAGAGACATGTGCTTTATCATTATTGTAATGAAGGCTAACCTTTCTTTTCATTTTTTTTTTTAAGTGTGTTTTTCCAGGACCCATCAGCTCCAAGTCAAGTAGTTGTTTCAATCTAGTTGTTGAGGGCACAGCTCAAAGTGGCCCATTTGGGGATCAACTGGCAACCTTGTTAAGAGCACCGCGCTCCAACCAACTGAGCTAACTGGCCGCCCCCATGAAGGCTAATCTTTCAATGCCAAGAGCCAAATGCCAGCTTTTTTCTTTCTTGAATAGTTAATGACATGATGTTCTCTCATTTATTCAAAAGAGAAATGTTCTCTGCTCTTAGGTCACAGCCTCTATCTAAATTCCTTGGACAGTTGATAAGTTAGACTTTTAAAATCCAGAATGAAGTGGACTTAGCTGAGTGTGGACACACAGCAAGAAGGGTCCCATATAAAGTCAGCCTTGTTATCACTGCTAATGTTGATAACATATTTTAATAATCACTTCTACCTTGAAAATAAGTAGGAACAATTTACCAGCTCTTCAGAATTTCACATAAATTTGAAAGAGGAATGCTAAGTAGTGAAATAAGTGACAACAGTTTTCTTTCCCACTTGTGGTTAAGTGGACACGCATGCTATGAAATTTGCATACCAGATGAGTAAAATGGTACTTCACACACACACACACACACACACACACAAAGTGAACTGAAAAAGAAAATCCACAAATTCTTTTAAAATACTTCACTTTTTGCCTAAGATATAAACTAGACTGCTTCTGAATAATTTTCTCAAATACTATAGCAATCTCTTCAGTTACAGCCCTCCAGCCACCTGGAAACATTAATTCTCACCTGGAGCCTTATCCTGACCTCAGGATAAGCGCAGTCTATCTGAAGGAATTTTTAGAAGCCTTAAACTAGTAACTATCTGCTCGGTATCAGATCTTCCACTCTGCTGATCCTGCTCTGATACTGGAACCTGGTTTCAGGCACTAAAATTTTATCTGGTTATTCATATCCAGGCCCCTATCTTGAATCACTAGAAACTAGAATATAGAACAGAATTCTGTTGTGATCTTCAGTCCTACCTTGGGACATTACTTTGTATCCTAGTTGGTGCAATACTCCCTGTAATGTTCTGTAGGCTTAGTGAGAGCCCTGCCCTAGAACACCAGTCTTCATGAGCATGTCCCCAATACACGCCACATGATTGCTATGACTCAGACTTTCCCCACTTATTGCCTCCTGTTAGAATCCTCTAGAGACAGGTCCTATGCTTGAGCTCAACTTCCTACAAATGATTATTTCCTTTATCTATCTCTTTCTTAGCACTGGCAGGACTTGGGGTTCTAATCACCCACAGATTGACCTATCTCAACGCTGAGTTCTAATTCTAATAGTAACTCAAGTAATTTACCTCTATTTTAAAATATTTCTATTCAAACCAGCCAACAGTAAGTTTTAAGTGCCTCATTAAATATGCATCTGCTGCTTAAAATTCCAAGAGAAAATACTCCATACCTGTCTGAATGAATCCTGATTTGTATCCATTAGTTGTGCCATTTTCTGGGGTCACAGTTGATGACACTGAAGAGTTTGGCTTAATGGAATGGCAAGTAGCAGAGGATTGTCGGCTTCTACATTCTGGAAAAGAGTAAGAATCATATTATGTGAGGAGACCAGAATTTTGTTAAAACAGGTGCTAGGGACACAACCCAGACAATCTCTAAAATAAATTGCTGCTCCTTAAGTGGCAACCTCTTTCCTTATCCGAGGTTCCCCTTTGTCTAATCCTGACTCCAACAGAATGTTTAACATGGTGAACACAATTTGTCTTCCTAGGGCAAGATGTCATGATTAGAAGGCAAAGAAATGGTTACAAAGAGCAATCAGACTTTTGTTACCCAGATGAGTTCCCAGAGCAAGAATTACTCATAACTAATATACTCGTAGTCATGCTAGTTTTATGGATAAGAGGTTAAAATATCAATAATTTATAAATATTCAATAAGCTTTCAAACACCTGTAACCTGCTATCTAGGATTGATTTAACTGTGGAACAGTTAGCTAGAGTCCATCTATATTGCCTTCAACTTTCTCACCTCAACCTTAATTTATGTCCAAAAGCAGAAGCAAAGAAAAACTTATAGGAAGTAGAGAAAAATTAGAAATGCTCAAATTATTATTATTTTCAGTTCTTATTAAAGGAAAAAGGTAGACAATATTCAAGGTGATTACTGATCATGCAACACCAAGCTTCATTTTAATTAAGCCAATATGGGTCTCTGTTATATTTTAATAATGCCTTGTACTGGTTTGGGTAGATAGCAAATACTATGACATGTGGGCCTGTAACTTCCAACCAAATTATACTATATGTTATACCATATTAGTTTTAAAGATGATGTACGAGGTCTGACAATTATGTTCGTGAACTTGTTGCAACGATGTTGCTAACCATTTTTGATATCAGAAGGATTATTCATTAATAATTTGTACCAATTGATCAAGCAACTAACCAAGTTTGCCATTGGAAGTGCCTAAAAGGCTGCGTGGAAAAGGTAGACGACCTGAACTTTTTGCCAACAATTCGTGGCTCTTGCATCACGACAATGCATCAGCTCACATAGCACTGTCTGTGAGGGAGTTTTTAGCCAGTAAACAAATAACTGTATTGGAACACCCTCCCTACTCACCTGATCTGGCCCCCATTGACTTCTTTCTTTACCTGAAGATAAAGGAAATGTTGAAAGGAACACATTTTGATGACATTCAAGGACATCAAGTGTAATGCAACAACAGCGCTGATGGCCATTCCAGAAAAAGAGTTCCAAAATTGCTTTGAAGGGTGGACTAGGCGCTGGCATTGGTGAATAGCTTCCCAAGGGGAGTACTTTGAAGATGATTATAGTGATATTCAGCAATGAGGTATGTAGCACTTTTTCTAGGATGAGTTTGTGAACTTAATTGTCAGACTCGTATTACAGAATTGTACACTTGAAATCTATGTAACTTTACTAACCATTGTCACCCCAATAAACTTTAATCAAAAAAAAATAAAAACAAAGATAGCATGTGAAACAATATAAAAATGGTTGTAAATGACAAAGTTAATTATAAAAGTTCCTTTAGAGAGTTTCCAAGTTTATCAGATACACGCAAGGGTTGGAGATAGTTTTATATCACCTTCTATGCTATGACCTTCCTTGAAAAGCTATTGTATTTGGCCTAAAAAATATTTCCACATTATGTGTATTATGTGCATATTTGTAAATTGATTGTATATGTTTGTATATCTGTGTGTGTGTGTGTGTGTGTGTGTGTGTGTGTGTGTATAATTCCAATTCCAAAATAGCAATTGCTATAAATGTGAGGCTTCAGAAGCCACCCAGGATCATTGTATCATAAACTATTTCATAGATATTATTCTTTCCCAGAAAGAAGAATTGTCACTGAGCACTAAATAAGAAATTAAAAATATTTTAACTTCTAAAACAAAAGCTTAAAAGGGCAGTTAAAAGGCAGGGAGGCAATACTCGTACCTATCCTATTTTTACTGTTTTATTAGGGCTCATAACATTTAAAACAGCTTTTCTAGAGGAAAATTCTTTAGACTTTATTAGGATAAAGAATTATCTATAATTCACTATGCTTATGATTCAGTGGCTACAAGCTTTAAGTTCTAATGATACCTGGCTTGGAACATATAGCCATTTCCTAAGGAGTTATATAATGTCATTTCAAATGCAACCAAGAGTAATTATGGTGAAAGACTCAGAGGCAAATCTGCAGCTGTAATTTGGATTTACTATGCTATTTTTCATGGTCAGGCCAAAATCTTGCACAGACAACAAATGGAAACATTATAAACATAGCATAGAAGATGATATAAAACTATCAAAGATTATATTGTCTTTAATAATATAATATTAATAACTGAGAAAAATCTCAGCATCTAAGAAACTGCTCAAAAGAATAAGGATTAGATATCCCCCTGCATTAAAATAATGAAAAGAACTTGTGTTAAATCCTATTAAACACATGAAGATGTGAAGTTTCCACTGGATTCATTTCTATAAATAAGTTGGTTAAGTTCTTCCTAACTGAAAAGAAACAAAAATTTCCCAGGTATTATGAAAAGTGCATTATTTATTCTAAAGTATGCTTAGTTCTAATTAAAATAAAAATATAGATGTTTGAAAACTACTAAAGAACCTGTTAAATAAAGTAGAAAGAGCATGTAACCAGGAAACGGACACTTTGAAGTCCTCTCTAAATGACAGAAGAGCTAGAAAGAGTCCACTTTTTTCCTTTTTTCCTGAGAGGGGCACTCCACTCTCCCAAGAGACACAGAGACATATACTTTGCTAAACTTGAACAACCTCTATTGAAAATCAAAAGCTAGTCATATAACCTTCCAGAGGGCTTTATATCTTTGTACAGCATTCTGAACTTGGGATATTTATCCATATTACACCTGAATTCCGAACCCTGCATGGGCCACTTGTCATTATGGTAATATCCTCATTCCCTTCCCCTCCCTCTCCCTCTCTGGCGTTGATACTACCTTTCCAGCAGATAAGAGGTCCCTTTGACAGTACACCCTGGGAGCTTCTGACTAGGTAGTACTTTAAGTGCTTCTGCTTCTTTGGCTGGGTGGTGAGCTTCAAGTTAATGTGGTTGGAAAACTCCGTGAAATACCGAAATCCTCTTTCTCCACAGCCGATACAGTTTCCAGAAAACCCTGAAAGGTGGAAAATCAGTTACTGGTGGCTTTGTATATTGGTACAATACCTTTACATATAAGAAGCACAGAAATATTCAAGTCTTTGACCTTTGACTTGAAAACTTCTGACTTTCAAGGAAATAGCTCAAAGGAAAAAAAAACAAGTACAAAATTTATTTTAGCAGAGTTATTTCATAATAATAAAAGACTGAAAATAATTTTAAAAATTTTAAGCGCTCTAAAGGCATAGTGGTTATCCCTTTAGAGTGGATAATACCATCTGATAGTATTTATATGTTTGACATAAAAATATTAAAAAGTTTGGTTCTAGAGATGTCCATTATGTCTTCCCCACACATTCCCCTTATAGAGAATCTGCTGGCCTGGATTCTCTGCCTGGCCCATCATGCGGACTTGCCTCCATGGCCACAGTTGATTAGGCTGTGGACCAATATCGGGCCCAATCTGGGTCAGTCAGTCTCTCTCCTGACACTTTGAAATAATGACTAAGAGTCAGTCAGATGGTACTGGACTCTAAATTTATAAGGTTTTGTAAAATTGGAACCTGAGTTGGGACCATGTCAACCACATGTCAATTAAGGTGTGGGAAAGAACAAACAGAAATGTGAAAAGGAAGTTGGTCTGCAGATAGGAGAGGATGGGCAGTGATGGGTAAACTCAGGGCGTTGTCAACTTTCCAGTTTCTATGAGCTCTAGTTGTACTTTCTGGCATGAGTTCCTTCAGATTCCCATTTTCTCTTCATTCAAACCCCTTTTACTCAAATTAGATTATTCCATGAGATCTAACATTCAAACAATTCTCACTCAGATCAAGCAAACAAAATAAAACTTTCCGTGACCTGCTTACAGCAGGGTACATAGAAGAAGAAATGGAGAAGGCTCAAAGGATGAGGAGCCATGCTTTACTTCACTGGAAATAAATTGTTCAGTCCCCCCTTAATATATAAAGGCAGATAGGAGAGTGAGTTCGTCTGGTTGTGACTGATGAGAACAGCACACATGAACTATCATATCGTGAACAAGTACAAAAAGTTGTAAATAAGAAAGGGCATTCTAAATTTCATAAAAAACAATATCTCTATATATGAGTACAAATAACTAATTGAAAATAAATTCACTGATGAAGTGACACATTCCTTTTTAAGCCCCCAAACCAACCTGTTACATAATTAACAAAGACAGATAAGGAGAGAAGAGAAAGGCCAGGATTAAAGAGAATGTCTTACAATGTCCCAATTTCAGAATGCTGACAATTCAGAGCATTTAGAAGTGGCAGTCCAATTTATTATTATTTATGCAATAATTATTCATTGACCACCTACCTATATGCCAGGCATTGTGCTAAACACTGGAATAACAGTGGTGAACAAGAGATAGTTATAACCTGTGATCAGTTACATAAAATTAGTAATTCTGTATAATTAGTTTATTATTATTACTTTATGGAAATATAAACATTAATGTAATTGTGTAAGTTATTTAAAATATATTCAGAGATGGATTGCATTTGAGAGCATTTGGCTATTTTTCTAATACCTTTGAGCTGTAGGCCCCCCAAAAAATTGTCAATGGCTGCATAGTTCACTAAGTTCCTAAAGAAAGCCATCCATCCATTCACCCATCCATCCATCCATCCAACAAATACTTGTACTTTATGTGCTAAGTATTGTTTCAGGGACCAGGTTTTCAGCATGGAACTAAGTAGAGAAATATCACTGTCTCTGTGTAACTTATATTGTGCGATTATCAAGCCTTGATGGAAAATTACCTGACTTGTGAGGCAGGTGTACCACATCTAAAACACAGTACAAAGCTACAAAAACCTTTCAGCCAAAATAATTAAAGACAGTGTCAAAAAAAGAGAGAGGCTTATATGATAGGCTCAAGTAGTTCATGAAAGATTAGTGTGAGAATTAGAATTAACAAAGTATTGAGGTTGGGTTTTTATCTTTTATCTTTTCCTCTGTCTATCTTTGAGGTGAAAAAGCAAGATCACGTGAGGAGGAAGAAAAGCAATGGATCTCGGATAATCTTCAGAGAAGAGAAACTTCAAATTGATAATTAACAATATAAAAGAGTTAGAATCCTACAGTCTATTTTTAAAACTGTGTGGTTTCAGTATTAGCCCTGGTCCAAGAGAGATTTTTTTCTGCTGTAAGTTTTTCCTATCATCATCACAAAAAACAACACCTCTTTCAGCCAAATTACCTTTCTAGTTTTCTTGGCAATCAAGCCTTCCAATTGCCTGGTAGATTTGGGACACAAGCACTGCCAACGGGATCAATATATTTTTTAATCAATTCCCCCAGTCTTTGGAATCTGCATAATTTATCTAAAAATTTAGATACATTGGTATTGAAGTCCACAGGGATTCTAGAATATCTGAAATTAAAAATTTTCCCCACTATATCTTAATGCATACTAAAATCATCCATAATAAGCAATAAATGTTGGATGAATATTAACTTTTGGACAAAGCAGTACTGATATATAAAAATCTCAACAATGTGCTTGTCTAAGAAAAAACTTCTACCATTTTGTTGCTCTGTACTTTTACCTGAAAAAGTGGTTAATAAAAACTTATGTCTATCTACAAGGGTAGAGAAAGTAAGCAAAGTTCCATGTCTTTAAATACATTTAATAAATATGACAAAATGGCAGAATACCATTGTGGGGACAGAACCCCAAAAAGCAGTTTCCAGGCTCTTGGCCTCACATAGACAGGTGCTGGCTCAGGTAGTAAATGGCCATCAACTGTGATTGCATGGCCATCAGCTGTGGCTAGTTGGCCGTCAGCTGTAACCAGTGAGCCATTGGCCACCAATATAACTGCTGTGGCTACGCTAGCAGAAAATGGGGGCTAGCAAGAAGATGGTGGCTGGCAAGCGCGGACTGCAGTTAGGAAGGCGGGTTGCAGACAGTGTGGCTCCTGCTTCCTGTGTCTCCAACCCAGCTGCCAGCGAGAATATAGTGGTATGACTCCCCTATCTATGGCTCCGTGGGTGTTCCTTTTTGGCCTCACCGTGTCCTGCGTTCTTGTGCGGGGAGCGGGAGCTGAGACCCTGCAGGCCGCCCTGCGCGACAAATGGCGCAGCGAGCAGGGTCTCCTGCACGACACATGGCGTAGTGAGCAGGGTATGGTGCTGGCCAAAGCTCTCCAAAGGACGGTGGAGCAGTTTGTGTGTGTGTGGACACTCAGTCCCGGGAAGACCAGGAGGAGCAGCTGTCGGAGAGCTGGACCCCCGTGGAGGGGTGGGAGGACGTGGACGGTTCTCCCACCAGCACAGGAAAAGCCGTGCAACTGCTGGAGAGATGGAGCCCCGTGGAGAGGTGGACAGATGTGGACGGTTCCCCAACCAGCACAGGCCGGAGAAAGCGAAGGTCGTTGTGGCCCTGTGGGCCGGGAAGTTCCTGCTCAGGCAGCCCGGATGCAGGACTTGTAGTCCCAAGAGGAAACGCTTGCTGGGTCCTCTGTGGGAGATGAGGGTGAGGTCAAGGTCGTCCCTCACCCCCAGGACAGCCCTGGCGAATGACTACGGACTATGGGGAATTGCCTTCCATCCCTAATTTAATGGATAGCTTGACTGTTTGTTTGGGAACATACCACCATGTAGTGGAACTGGGGGATATTTGCTTTTGTGTCTTGACTACCCGCCATTGAGAATATGTAAGCACCTTGACTGTGAGCTGCTGTTGTTCCAGCAGGGTACCCTGAGAGGCACAGAGAGAGTGGCAGTGCCCTGTGAGCCCTGGCTGTGTCCAGGAAGTGTGGCTGTGCCCAGAGAGAGTGGCAGTGCCCTAAGAGCCCTGGCTGAGTCCAGGAAGTTGGGCTGTTCCCAGAGAGAGTGGCAATGCCCTGAGAGCCCTGGCTGTGTCCAGGAAGTCTGGCTGTGCCCAGAGAGAGTGGCAGTGCCCTGAGAGCCCTGGCTGTGTCCAGGAAGTCTGGCTGTGACCAGAAGTACTGGTGGTGCCCTGAGAAACGCTCGCCGTATTCAGGGAAACTAGTGGTACCCTAAGAAGTCCAGGAAGTCTGGTCGTGCCCAGAAGTACTGGTGGTGCCCTGAGAAACCCTGGCTGTGCCCAGAGAGCCTGGCTGTGTCCAGGATATTGCATTCACCTCCATGCTCCTTGCACAGGACCCCTCGCGGAAGACGCTTGTCACGTAGATTGTGAGGCGAGAGCCTGTAGGGGTGGAGTGTGGGACAGAGCCCCAGAAAGCAGTTTCCAGGCTCTCGGCCTCACATAGAAAGGTGCTGGCTCAGGTAGTAAATGGCCATCAACTGTGATTGGATGGCCATCAGCTGTGGTTAGTTGGCCGTCAGCTGTGACCAGTGAGCCATTGGCCACTAATATAACTGCTGTGGCTACACTAGCAAAATATGGGGGCTAGCAAGAAGATGGTGGCTGGCAAGCGCGGACTGCAGTTAGGAAGGCGGGTTGCAGACAGTGTGGCTCCTGCTTCCTGTGTCTCCAACCCAGCTGCCAGTGAGAATATAGTGGTATGACTCCCCTATCTATGGCTCCGTGGGTGTTCCTTTTTGGCCTCACCATATCCTGCGTTCTTGTGCGGGGAGCGGGAGCTGAGACCCTGCAGGCCGCCCTGCGCGACAACCATTTAAAGAGCAAGTACACTGTGTTGAATGGGTGCCTTATAAATATCATCTCATTTGGTCTTTACAACCCTGCAAGGTAGGCATTATTGGCTCCTTTATACAGATGAGAAATCTGAGACTTCAAGAGAATAAGTCGTTTGCCCAAGTTCTTCAAGTACTAAGTGGCAAAGGGATTTAAACCCAGCTCCAATTCCAAAGCCAATCGCCTTTGGTCTCATATGCCTGATTACATAGGATTATAAAATCTTATTTTGATGGTGTTTTCTGTGTCCTTTCGATGGTGTATTCTAGGAAGAT
Source organism: Rhinolophus sinicus (assembly GCF_057876585.1). Lineage (NCBI taxonomy): Eukaryota > Metazoa > Chordata > Mammalia > Chiroptera > Rhinolophidae > Rhinolophus > Rhinolophus sinicus. The sequence goes on along the minus strand of NC_142504.1, from coordinate 76,245,661 downwards.
TCCTCTAGTCTTGAATTATTGAGCAGAAAGCATTATGAGAGATTTTTTTTTTTTTGGTCTGTAGTCAAGCCGCATAGGAACTGTTCCATTCGATGGAATTATGATGCTTTTAATATGCTAAAAAGAAGTTTCCCAAAGACTTTTTTTTTTTATTTTTACTATAGCCAACTAGGCTGTTAGCTCTGTGAGGAAAAGGACTGTATCTTATCATTTTTGTGTCCCCCATATTATAGCCTAGCATGATTTCCGTCATATAGTACATTTTGAACAAATACTGTTGAAAGAATGAATGAATGAAAAAATGAGTACTTGGACCTTCTAATTTAGTGCAATATATAAACTTTACCATTAGGCTTCTATATTAAACCATGCTTTCAATTTCACTAAAAGAAAAATAAAATGAGCATTTTTTTATGAGCGCCTTATGAAAAGTAAAAATTGTCACTTTTTCTATGGACCAAGCGAAGGCTTTGAATGGCAATTTAAGAAACCTTTATAAATCATGTTCAGGGTCACTTTCTGACTCAAGACAATGATTTATGTATTTCTAGACTTTCTGATGACACCGTGTAACTACGAAGAATGTGTCAAACAAAACAAAAATATACCTTACAATCAATACAACAGTGGAATTCTTTGTCCTTTTCCCTTTTTTACTGATATTTGTACTGAAAATATCTACAAGTATTTGTCCATCTACAGCAAGAGATATTCTGGGAAATAAAAGCAAATCCTGGGAAACACAGCAGCAAAAAACAACAAACTTCATGTGTCCTCTTATTTGTCTTTTTAATTATTAAGAATAATTTAAAAAATAAATTCACTCTTTATTTCCCATGATGTAGAGAAGCTATGTTGTGAAAAAAAGCCCAGACTGAAAGTAATACCAGACCGTAAACAATTCTGATAAAGGTATATATTTTATATCATATATATATTTCCCTAATTAGTTTGGATAAGCTAATGCTAAACGTAAAGTGATAATCACATCAACCAAGTGAATTAGGAATAACGTGGTATGAAAAAAAACTACAGATAACTTACTAAGAGGATAATCCACAGCCGAATAATTGAGAGTTGACTTGACATCAGGTCCTGAGCAATAACTCTATAGAGAGTGAATCCTATTTTGTTTTACAAAATATTAACTTTTGATCAATTGCATTCTGTCCTTTATTGCCTGTTTTAAAAAGTCTCTTCATTAAAGTGAGTATTTTTAGAATGAATAATAAATAAGAACTAACTTTTAAGAAGTTACTAAAATAAAAGTTTCATACTTGAACTAAATGGTATAATCCCAAACCAATTCTGTGATTTAAAAAAGACTCTGTGATCGTTTAAAATAAACTTGTACTTTAACTCCTGCATCTTAGAAGAAATTTTATAGATGTGAGATACTCACCTAAAAGTGCATTTTTTCCATGATCATCCGGTAGAAATCGCTTGTCTACAGCACACACCAGGATGTGTTCAGGAAGATTGGGCGACTTTGCCCCCACCAGGAGGAATCCTGCTGGGATGTCAATTTGTTCCATACACAGAGATACCAAACGCAAATCCTTTCCTGCTTGACAAAAACCTAAAAACCAGTAAAAAGGACACAAACGTTTAGGGAGGTTGTAACTCTTTATCACCCATGGGAATCACTATTAAGGACTAAATTTAAAGTTCATATACTCTAGAAGACAAATCTATCATATATACTGCTGTGAGCAGAGCTGAAAAGGCTTTAAAAGGAGGTATTTCTGACTGGTTCAGCTAACATTGACAGTTTTTATATTTTCTGTCCACAAGTAAGGAAATAATAAATATACAGCAAACTTCGAAAACCGTATGTAATTTTTATGTTCATGTAATGTAGCATTTTAACTTTCAATTCAAGTTTACTTCTCTAAACGGGGACAAACATAGAACAGAGATCCTCTCCATTTCACATAGGAAGAGACTGAAGCTCAGAGTTTGGTGACTCATCAAATAATGGGCCAGAAGCAGAACTCAGAACTGTTAGGTTATTTTCACTAGTTATGACATGACATGATAAAACCTTACATAACCACTTTGGATTCCATAATGTATTGCAGTATTCATTAGTTCATTATTTGTAAAAAATCATTTGCAACAGATGTTATCCTAGGCCTGGGAATACAGCTATCTCCCTCCAGTTAATTGGAAGAATGTATAAGGAACTGATAATCACAAAACAGTATTACAGAGGATAGCTATTTTTTGCTGCAAATCACCGATCTCTACATCTTCTGGAAAATGATCCTCCTTGCACGCTAATCATGATTCCCCTGGAGAGTGGTGATATTCCAGATTGACCTGCAGCTGGCACTTGACCAAAGCTGGGCCACTGTAATATCCCACTTTTATGGCCATAGTTGACCAGTCCAGGGGTAGGCACCTGATAGAAACTAGGCCAATCAAAGCCTTTTCCCTAAAATTTCTGAACATGGAGCCAGGGAGAGCATGTTTGCTCTGTGGCAGCTCGGTTCCTTGCCCTGTGAGAGAAGTATGACAGAGAGACAGGAGGCTTGGGGAATGTTTTGGCAGAGTTTAGATCCCTGAAGCCCAGCTGTATCTGCCTTTACCCATGGTTTGGTCAAGATACCTTTTGCTTTGGAATCCTTCCAATAACTTATTCACTCGACCTAAACTAGTCTGAATTGAGTTTCTGTCATGTGCAATTAAATGAGAGTGGACAAAAATGTAAGTTATTTTAGGAAGTTATAGGAGATAAGAGGATGGACACCTAACTCCGCACACACAAACCTGCGAAGATCACCATTATCATAGCTCAACACAAAGTAGGGAAGAACCATGCTATATTCTTTCAGCATCAATTACTATGTTCACCAACTGCCAACAAACAATTAGATGCCATCCGTTAGTATATGAGAAATGAAAACAATATCCAAACATGGTATAAAGCTGGTGCATATAAATCTACTATATGGTCTGGATCATCAAACCTGAAAAGTAGACATAATAAAATTGGAAAAAGTCAACAGAAGAAGGACTAAAATGAAAAAGGCAATAGGTTTCAACCATTTCAAGCTTGCAGATCCCCTTTTAACATTAAAAAAAATCTAATTTAACTTACAGTGTTTGTGAATTGAGGAGATAATATCAAAGTATTATTGCAAATTCTTTAACGATTTTAAATCAATCTGTATTTTATTATTCACAATATCATCTATATTTATTTGAAAAATAGTCATTTATATATGTGAGTCATATTATTTATTCAGTTTACCAACATTTTTGGAGCCTATGGATAAATAGAACCCCTTGAAAAAAATTCTTCTGCTCCCACCTTAAGGGATAGGGCTCACAATTTGTTTTGAACTTTGGAAGCTGGAAATTGATAATGATGATGGTGATGCCATGATGATGATATTGATGGCAGCTAAAATTTATGGAGCACTTTACATAAGCTTGGTACAGTGCTAAACACTGTATAGATTATTTTATTTAATCCTCTCCACACCTGTAGGTAAGGACTACTATCTCCTTTTCATAGAAGAGAAATTAAAGCTCAGAAAGATTAGGGAACCTGCCCAAGGTTACATAATGAGTCCAGTAATGTTCAGTGATATGAGACATGGGAAGTTTACTATATGAAAACAGACAAAAAGTATACCATTCAACTAGACAAAAGAGAAGCTAAAAACAGTTATAATACAGAATTAAAACTGTGAGGGGTAAACCCAGACTTTTCACTGAATTCTAAAATACTAAATCTAGAAGGCATTTTAAAGTTCTAAAAGGAGCACTATATTTCAATCAAAGGAATTATTAATTTGTATATAGACATTAAACCTAGAAACACATTTCCCTGAAGAAAAGGCAGAACATATAAAATATCTTCCCAAAAGGTAAAGATAAATTCAGTGATGAGAGGTTCACGATCGCCTATTGATAGAAAACAATGCTTGAGAAGTTGTCTTTGTCACTAAATAGCAATACAAATTTTCTACAACCTTGATTCACTCCTTGTTAGAAAGAGTGGACAAGATGGAACCATAGTCTCAACCAATATGTACCAATCTGCAAATCATGACAAGCCTTTTTAGATCCCTATAGCTACATGGAACCCCAAGATCATCAGATTCAGCATTCGCCAACAAGTGGTTATCAAACTCCCATGGATTCATAAAGGTATTCCAAGATACTTGGGAATTATAAGTGCAACTTAGATAGACATCATTACCAATTTCTGAAACCTAATAAATAACTCTTCTAATATCCTACTTTATTTAAATTTTTAAAGCATTTATTTGAGCAAAAAGAGCTGCAGCCTGGGAAATACAGATTCGGGTAGTAACCTAAATTTTGTTCCCTGTAATATCCTACTTTTAAAACAGAATGTTCTGAGGACCGTCCATCCTACATCTGTAGGGACAGTGAAAAACAGTTAAGTGGACTCAGGACTCACCCAGTTGAACCCCATATCAGTGTGTAGTTTTGACTATAACAGAATTTTAAGTGCTTTGTACTATAAGACATAGGTATTGATATGTTGCTTAATTTATACCCATAGTGGTTTGTTGGTTAATGATGGGAAGTTCAGGAAACACTGAATCTGTTAATAAACACAAAAGAATCATTTTACAAATGTGCCTAAAGACGCTGTTTGCTAATTATGAAAGTTAGATCTCTACTCTCACTCATCGAATAAGATTATATAAAATACACCAATATGTTTCTAGGGCACCAAAAAAAGCATTGTTAAAGTAAACATTTAATGATTATAATCCAATTTGGCTTTTCAAGTGAGAGAGAAAAGCATATTATTTGCAGAGAAAGTCTGCAAACAGCAGCCTGAAACTTTCATCATATAGAGCAAAAATGCAAAAACTATAAAAAATAAACCAGTATATCTTTTTAATTCTAAAATGTAGAAACTCAAATTTGGAGTATTAAAAGTAGATTTTTTTTTTTTTTGATGCTGGAAAACATTTAAATATATTTGGCTACTCTTCTCCCCACCCCCAAAAGTATAACATTTAATTTTTGAATTTGTCAACAAAACATCCTTTTTCTTATACAACCAATTTAAATTAAACAGCAATTATTGAATGGTAAAATATAGATAATTTTTTCTTGTATGCATGAATAACATCAAATAGTATAATAATTTGCTGCTCTATAAGGAATACTTTCTACTTAAAATCAATTCTTCATCACATGCTATGTAATGACCATTAGTCTTTAAATCCCTAAGGGGTTCAAAAGATTGTATATTACTATAAGAGAGATTTGTGAGTTGAAGATTGGTAACTACTCCGATCTCTTTAGTATGTAAATGAGGAAATTAAGACTCATAAAGGTTAAGAAAATGGCCCAGGGTCAAATACCCAGCAAGTAAAAAAGGTGGAATAGAACTCAGGTCTCTTGAGTCCAAGTTCGATGCTCCTATATCCTCACCGACATCTCTCTGACTCATATAATACTTTACCTTCCCTCAGTCTGATGTAGGACACTGTCCTATAGCTTCTTCCTTGCCTATTTTTGCTGAATCCTGGAGGCATTTGATATACCAGCCCCTGCCAGCCCTGGGCTATGTATGACAGTATCCACCTATCTCATATTTGCTGATGAATCCTTAAAACTCATGGTTTTGCAAGCCACAAAGGTGACCCATGATTAGAGAATGACATTTCCAATGAGATTTCTCAAAGTAATATATTGCAGCAAAAGGGAGATTATTGGGAAAGAGAACAATTTTGGTTCTGGCCTAAATAGAGATAGAGTCAAGAAGACACAATGTGGAAATGAAGAAAGCAGGATTTCCTATGGAATAAAAATGACTTCAGAGTGATTTCTGTGGCAAAGTTGAAACTACAAAGCCCATTCAAATTAAGAGTCACATAGTTTTTAGTACTACAGTCTTTGAGGGGTTTCCCATTTATGATATTAGAACACCTAGAGGTCAAAAGTAATCATTATTTAACAATGACTGGATTCTGGATTCTATGAGAAACATATTTTCCAGTCTCCTCCTCTTAAAAAATTTTTTTCAAGAAATGCTTGTGACAATGAAAAGAGGAAATGTCTAATTTTATGCTAAAAACACCCACAATCATGGGAGTATGTAAAAGAAGCACAGGAATAAACTGAACTTGCACCCAATGGAAAAATTTGAGCAACAAAATAGTTTTGCATTATAGCCCCAAAATAAAATAAATATCCACAAGTACATAATGATATAAATAAATGATTCAAAAAAAGTAATAAATAGGGGAGAAAGGGCAAATTCCCATGCAGCAGAATCCCAAATAATTTATGTAGATACTCCACCGTAAAGGAGGCGGAGCATAACTCCCCATTCCGTAAGTATGGATTGAGCATAGTGACATCTTTTCATGGTTTGGAAAGAGATAAAGAGTGGAAATAACACTACCTCAACCAGGTAATCTAGGTCAACACCAACAATCATAAATCATGTTGATAGAACGTACCCTTGATTTAATATGATGAAATTGGCACTTTCCTTCGGTCATAGCCACCCCCAAACCCATAACTCCAGTCTAATCAGGAGAAAAACATCAAACAAATTCCAACAGTGGATCTCCTACAGTATACATGACCAATAATTCCTGAAACTGTCAGTCATCATCAAAAACAGGGAAAGTCTGAGAAACTCACAGCCAAGAGGAGTGTAAGGAAACATAACTAAATCTAATGTGGTATCCTGGATGGGATTCTGAAACAGAAAAAGGACATTACATAAAAACTAAGAAACTCAAACTATGGACTTTAATTAATGTAAGATGCTAACAATAGGAGAAACTGCAGGGATACATGTAAACTCTATATCATTTTCTCAATTTTTCTGTAAATCTAAAACTATTCTTAACAACATAAAGTCTATTTAAAATGTCCTATTTCATCTTCTTGCCTTTTGGTTACTTACCAACACATGCTGCACAGCCAATTTAATTAAGAGGAAAAAGAATAGGAATAAAAGAGAAGGCAAGGCTGAGTCGATGAACAGGGTCAGGAAGAAATCAAGGGCAAAAATGGTTGCAAAATCAAGCAAAAGTTCCTAAATTCAGTTTGTAGTTGTTCTGAGAACATGGTCATCTGCAAAGGGTCTAGCCTTTTGTTTGATATCTATTAACTAACTTTCTTCCCAACCCTCATTCTTGGTATTCAGACTAGCTATTATATACAAAATATATCATCAAGGACCTCCAATTACAAAAATCATGCAAAAAGCAATATTTAATTTATTTTTTTATAGATTCAAAATAAGCGTGTGTATCTGTAAAGAGTGGATAGCTAAAGAATCTATGAAACGTGATTATATTTCAAGACCTATAGGATCCAAATATCTGGTGTAGCAGGTGGTTCTATTTTTTCCACTATTAGAAATATGTCAGATTATTTACCCAATAAAGATTAAATATTAAATCCTAATTAAAATCTCAAACAAAATGAAAAGAATATTACTACTCCCCTGTAGGGTAATTCTGAATTAACACCGGAACTAATCCTGAAAGAATGATCTGATTTTTCTTTTAGAAGCTACTGGAAGATCTGGGAAAGAGTACGCAAAGAAAGAAAGATAAGTTATCATTGAGATGGGTATATAAATAATTTGACAAAAGTGTCCCTTAAATAGTTTCATTTTTTTAGAATAAAAATGTTGCCCTAAAACCAAGATTCTTGCAGCAAATGATTTTAATTAAAAAGAAAAAAGAAGGCTCTTCTTTATAAACTTCATCTGCATTTCCTTAAGAAAATAGCCAAAGTTTTCACTTCACAGAACCAGATTTGCATTCTCCAATTATCTCCATCTTGAAGGTTACAGAGTAATCTAAATGGGGAGAGGGGAAAGTTTACTGAAACAGCTATAAACACAAAGTAAAGTAAATTTGGCCTAAAATTTGGTTGCCCTTCACCCCTTTAGACAATCAACTGCCTCCCAGCAGGGTAGGAACCTACACTATTCCAATAATTTACATAAGAAATTAGCAACCAAAATTTACATCTGAATGGTAACCCCCAGAAGCCCATCAGGTGTTAAGTATCTGCTTATCTAAATTGCCTCTAAAAATAGCTTCACCTTCCTTTAAGCCTTAGGTAAATAGAGGATTTCCCATGACTGGAAGGTGGTCCCTTGAAACAAGTCCATTATATTGCCCTATTTCACTGTCAATTTTATTAAGGAAAATTTCAGGGCTGTTCTGCCTTTGAAATTGAAAGCGCTATGGATGAACTACATATTATCAAATTATAAACTATGCTTTTTGCTTTTAATGGCCGCCCCCAGGTGAATTAAAGGGGGAAAAAAGAAAAATGGACATGTAATTAGTATGTTTCTTCTTTTTATCTTTAAAATAACTATTACCCTTCCCTTATACTTTACAGAATCTCTACATGGTAAGATTAGTGTTCTCATGTTTTAAAATTCATGAAATACTTGCTATCTGCTAGATCACTGAGTTTATATATCGGTGAAGTCCTAAACGGCTTTCCATATCTGGTTATATATAATATCAATAGTGCCAGATACACCAAAAGGCAATCTAAAAACATAATTTAGCGCACAGGAAAACAGGGAAACTTCTCCCCCATTTTTTGGTATAAAATATTTCAAAATGATCCTGTAAAGCTTTTACTATTCTATTTAATTCTTACACATAATAAGATTCTTAATGACAACCCAACAATATTTTAAGCACTATTTCAACTTCTAGCTATTACTTGATAAATATAAATTGACTTATCAAATTAAAAGGCATGAAAATGGATATAAAACAGGTAAATGGAAACCTAATGCCAGTCACCTCCCAGGTTTAAGACGTGTATTACATCAATAATGAATAAATCGATATATATATTATACTATATTATTGTAAGTCTGGGCAAAAGAAACCAATCATATGCGGAAGTAAATTCATAAGGAATGATGTGCTAGAGGCAGGCCTAACTCAAAGAACAGTGGTCCTTAATTGCTAGAGACCACTTGTAGTGAATCAGGCATAGATAAGCTGCAAGGAGGATTATTCAATTTTCCAAATCCCTGTAGGTAGGGGATTTTGAGTCTTTTGTAGGTTATCAGATTCTAGAATGAGAGAGCGAGCGAGCGAGAAAGAGAGAGAGAGAGAGAGAGAGAGAGAGAGAGAGAGAGAGAGAGAGAGAGAGAGAATGAGAGAGAGAGAATGAGAGAGAGAATGAACATCAGGGAGAAAAATAAAACTTCCAAACAGCGCCAACTCATTCATCTGGCTTTACAGATTTGAATCTCTAGTTTATACGAATTATTTGCACTTCAAGCTTTTTACAGGCAATGTCCTGAAATTGTCCCCCCACCTTCTCCTTTTCTTTCTCTTCCCCCTCGACCCCAAAGATTTGCATGCATTGGAATCACCCCAGGTCCAAATCAGCTGGTATGAAAGTTATACTCTAGCTAATATGGATAAAGTAGAAATCAAAATACATACATTTTTCTCTTCTATAGAAAACAATATATTGGGTGAGTGTTTAAAATAAGTGGAAAAGGTAAGTATAAAACATCTGTTATCTCTGTTATTGTTTTGAGGGTAGAAAAGAAAGAAGTAGGAAAACACTAAAAGAGTTCCTAAAGTAGTACCATTCTTGCAGAAAATACTGTTAAAACCCTGACCTGGGTCCAGGCTTGCCATTGCCACATACCATCTTGAAAAGTCATCAACTGCTGTGAATCTCAGTCCTTCATCTATAAGATGGGGTGATAATACTTGCCTTTCTTACAGACACCAGCTATGAAGTCACAGGAAATATTGTAAGAACATAATTTTTCCTCATTCCTTTCGGTAATTACTGGTTTCCAGCCTTGAGTATCACATGTAATGACTGGAAACTAGTCAGACAATATTAGAGAGATTGAAACAAAAATCTGAAACCCACCGTCTGTAGTGCAAGACCCTTCTGGGGCAGGTTTCTGTGAATAGGGAATTGGTGGGCTATTTGAATCCGACATTTCTTCATCATCTTCGTCATCTTCCATTTCATTCACTGTCAGAGTGTTAGAAAAGTCCAGGCTTCCATTCTGAGTACAGCGGTGAACTAAGTCTTTGTCCAGCTCTTCCACCTTGGGTTTTACATCTGGGTGAGCAAATAAATCAAAGCTAATTTAATGAAAAGATGTTTAGGAAAAATAACCAAAAAAAACCCAAAACTCATAGTTCTGAAAGACATCTAAAGACAGAGAGACTAGCATGTTCTAACAATTTACCAATTTATTTCAGAGGTCCCCAGGTTTTGGAAGGCCCACTTCTTGTGAAAGCTGTGTAGGATTGAGAAACTTACCTGCAGATGAAAATGGATGCTGGTCAGGGTCCAAATACAGCTGGGAAAAAATTGGCCGTGGTACCACACTACTACATCTGAGAGACGCTTCTATGGAGTTGTGGAGAGCTTCCTCGAATCGAGCAGATTTCAGTTGCCCAGCATATGAATTCCCCATGGTCTACACCACCACCCCCAAAGACAAAGAGGAAGAAAGGAGGAAATTGATATAATTAGAGGATCATATGTCTGCAAAGTACACATATAGCTGATATAAACTACATCCATATATCTTGTTAGGATATGAATTATATGTATATTTCTTGTTCAGACAAACTGTATAAATGATCTGTTATATCATATTTGGTTTTTGTTTTTTCAGTCCAAACGCATTTGAAAAAGCCACTTTAAAGGATCTGAGAATCAAACAGTAATATATGCTTTATGTCAAGGTTCTCCATCCAGTAAATCAAGACTGACCTGTCAACTGTGAAGCCCAACCTGGTGACATCTCCACCTTAAAACTGGTGGGCTACCATAACCCCATACCAACTCTATCAGTGGTTTCAGAGTAACTCTCTAATTACCTCTCTCTCTACTAAGATCTTATTACCTTAGGGAGAAAGAAAATTCCTCTCTGGGAAAAAAAAAAAAAAAAGAAAGCTTTAGGATAATATACTTGATAAATTTCTGAAGGCAAGATATGAGCCTTTTATACTCAGAGAACTCCTTTATGTATTACTAGCATTTTTGAAAAAACACTGTTGTTTATTTTGCTCCATCTGAATCACATTGTTATTTGAGACCCTTCGAAAAAAGTTTATACTAAGAAGTTTTAAAGCCATGGCCTTCAATTCTTATCACTAATATTTATATAGTACTTGCTAGTTAAAAAATTTTCCATATATATGAATAATAACTACAATTTATCGGGTGTTAACTATTGTCTACAATTCTCAACGTATGGTCTGAGGTCCCTGAGACCCTTTCTGGGGTCCATGAGGTCAAAACTCTTTTCAAACTATTACTAGGATATTATTTGCCTTTTTCACTTTCATTCTCTCATGTGTGTACAGGAAAATTTTCCAGAGGCTCCATGATGTGTGATGTTGCAACATAGTGAATGCAGATAGACTACTCTTATCACTAACTTACTTTGAAAATATAGTTATTTTTCATAAAATATGTTATTTATTTTGATAATACTGGGTTTATTATTGGTAATTTTTAATTAATAAATATTTTTAAATTTCTTAGTTTTAATTTCTAATAAATATAATCCACATAAACAAAACTCAATGATTAAGAGTCTAAAGGGGTTCTAAGAAGAAAAGTTTCAGAACTGTTGAGCTACGCAGTATACTAAGCACTTTATAAAGATTATTTATCTAATCCTCAGTATTCTGAAGTAGGTATGACCTCTTCCCACTTCATAGATGAAAAAAACTGAAGTTTGGAGAAGCCAAGTGACTTGCCTCCTATCACCAACTGGTAAGGGTTGGAATCAGGACTCACTCAATATCTAGCCGTGTGATAACAAATCCTGCACTCCCGGAGTACTATATAGGCTCAACATGGGGGAATCATTTCAAGAAAGGCAAGTTTGAGAGTATCTTAGCCTCACTTTTCCCAACAGTGAGGGATAAATATTCCATTTCATCTGGAATTCCAACTTCAATTGACTCCCTCGAGGACTGGTTGAGAAGGACTAAGTATGTGTCTGGGCTCAGCAGTAGCGGGAGCCAAGACCCAGTGGTGATGACTCATGAGCAGAGAAGGGGGGATGCACAGCACATCACAATCCTCCTCTCAAGTTTCCCAGACTTATACACAAGAGCTCCATAGGCGATTTTGGTGCGTCTGGGCTGCCTCTATATAGTAAAGAAGGTCTTCTTACTCAATTACTAGTAGCAGTGAATAGAATACAGAGATTTCCATCAGAGTGGGTCATTTTATCAGAGATCGCTATGATTTGGAGGAAAAGCCAGAATCATATTTTGGCAACCTTTCTCATAATAGGTATTAAGAAACTAAATGCCATAGATCTAAATTACTAGGTTCCCTTTTTATAAAAAGGACATAGCAGAAGTATATGTACATTACCCAATTAAAAATTGTAAGTGGAGGGAAATCAACAAAGTCTATCAAATGAAATTTTCTGAGACTTCCAACCAGTACAACTATAAACATTTAAATTTCCTAAAGCTCAAAGCAATTCATTTTTAACAGAACCACACATCATCAAAACAGGGTGGGAATGAAAGAGAAATATGTTGTGTCATTAGTTTATACATCTAAGTCAAAATCCAATAGCCATTTCACCTTTCTTCTTTGCTGAAGTGAGAAAACTACTAGGAACTAGCACAGTCAATCACGGGATTTCTCATCCATGGAGAACAATGGAATAACTTCAACGGTGGACTTTTAGCCTTTCTCTAGAGCACCAAATGCCTGGAAATCTTGCCTCTTCTTAATCTATTACCTGCTCAAGAAGTTATCTTCCTTTCATCACTGAAAATCTTCTAAACCAACATTCTCCAAGCAATCGTTTTAGTTTAATAAAGAAATGCTCAATTATATAGGGAGTACTGCCTAATCTCAATCCTCCCCCTGATAGTTTTAGGAGTAATGTGACAGATACATATGTACAGGGTAAATAAGTATCATGTTGAATAAAAATATTAAATCAACATAAAAATGGGTGATCAAGTTTCACCATCATAGAAGATACACATAATCCTACAAGAGCATTAGCAATACTCAGACGGAGACAAAAAGAAGTAACTATGAACAGACTTGGTAGAGTGAAAGGAAGTGGCCAACTCTAACCCAAATGAAAACGTAAGTGCTCATTTTAATAAATGACCTTAGACTTCTTTAGTGCTTAGTATGGAGTTCTGTCCCTGCCACTGACAGTTCAATGCTGTCCTTGAACAAGTAGTTTATAAAACAGACTTATGGGGGTGGCTGGATCACTCAGTTGGTTAGAGCGCAAGCTCTCAACAACAAGGTTGCTGGTTCAATTCCCGCATGGGATGGTGGGCTGCGCCCCCTTGCAACTAAGACTGAAAAAAAAAAAAATTTGGAGCCTCAAAAAACAGACTTATTAGTCAAAAAAGTGGTAACAACAACTGAATTTGCAAAGTTAACACCCCTCCCACCCTCTTGCTGGTTCTTCAGGATTCCAGGGAAAATAAAATTCATTCCAGTGCTTTGATTAAGAACGTTTCATTAACAGTTGGAATTTCTACTACTACCTGGTAGCATAATACTCCAAAATTATTTCCCCCAGTTACGATACATTTGTACTGACCCAACTGTAATCCCTCAACAAGTTTCTCTTTTGACCAAGTATAAATATTTTCATTGACTTTTAATAAGAACTATCTGAATAAAATAAACAATAATTTTTTAAAAAGTATTTTAAGGGCCGGCCCTGTGGCTCAGGTGGTTCGTTTGATTCCCACATGGGCCAGTGAGCTGCACCCTCTACAGCTAAGATTGTGAACAACGGCTCTCCCTGGAGCTGGGCTGCAGTGAGCAGCTGGAGTTGGCATGGGCTGCCGTGAGCTGCCGTGGACTACCGAGCGCTGCCCTGAGCTGCCATGAGCGGCCGGTGGCCAGCTTGAGTGATCAGCAGCCAGTGTGAGTGGCCAGCAGCCATCGTGAGCGGGCGGCAGCGGGTGAGAGCTGCTGTGAGCTGCCCTGAGCTGCTGTGAGCGGCTGACAGATGACCGGCAACCAAATGCCTCAGCCAGGGGAGCACAAGGCTCATAATACTGGCATGGGCCAGGGAGCAGGGAGCTGTGTCCAGCACAACTAGACTGAGACACAACGGCTTGAACCGGAGTGGGGGAGGGGGAGCAGGAAAGAAGGGGAAGAAGGGGGAAAAAAGTATTTTTAAAAGGATCATCACAATTAGTGACAAAACAAGAAAAACACTAGTTAAACAAATCATGTACATGCTAAAAGAAAAAGAACTGTATCAAGACACTACTTTAGGGTTGCCTGGTTTAACAGCAAGTTAGGCTACAAAGCAGATAGATGAGGACGTATATATTATTTAAGTAATAACTGACTTCTTAAAAAGGTTTCAAATTTGTATTTCCAAGCTTTGTCTACTGAAAAATCCAAGAAGCAATGACAATTCAATAACAATAAGTACTTCCTAATACGCTGATTGTGGTTTACTAATACTGTTCCCACTGAGAAGAATCAAGGCTCCTTGAAGGTATGGCCAATTCCAGGTCTGGGGCAGGAAATACCCAAGATGAGCCTTCAGCATCTTGTGCCAGAAAGCAACGAAGCTATCAAGGACTAATGGGTCATGTCAGAAGACACAGGATCAACGTGAAGTGTTCCCACAGGCCAAAGATTAGAGAAATTGAACATAAAAGAGAATAAATGCGATGACTGAAGCATATTTAAAGTGCGAAAACTCACACATTAATTTTGATGTTCTAGGAGAAAAGGAGAGTATTCCTCTTGGAGAATAAAAACAAAATGCACCTAATTGAACTCTAAGAGTGAAGCATTTATCCTGTTCTTCCTGTATGTCAAAGTAACCAAATAGTCCTGGTTATTGAGAAAGAGTTTTTATTTTTTTAATGAAGAATTCTAGCTATAATAAATGTAGGAAGAACAACAGAATTACAAAATTACCATTTTGAAACCCTTAATGCAAAATTCATCTCTTCAATGACAATAAATGATACCATTAGATTAAAAAGTTGATAGGGGACTTTATAATGGAGGGGTCAGCTAACACCTCCTGAACCCACTGATCAAGTTTAGCATCACTAATAGAGAGGCAATGAGACACTGTGTGCCTCCCCATGGGAGATAACATGAAACATCTAGGAAGTACTCCTGCCAATAGGTGTAATAAAGGTAGTCTAACCTCTAGAGCTAACTTCCATTTACAGGACAGAGGAACAAGTAAATGAAATCAAAAGGAAATAAGCAGCTTCAGAATGAGGGACAGGTGGATAGAGCAAGTGACTAGTTTCTGCAATAAGCCAAGCTTATCTAGTTTGTAAATGATAGAACTAGGATTCAAATTTAGACTCAAAAGCCCATGTTTTTTCCACTAAAACACACTATTTGAAATAGAAAAAGGGTGAGAGTGAAGATGATAAATTTTGTGTGGTGTATGTGTGTGTAGTTGTTTTTGGTTTGAGATTATTTTTTTAAGGCACAATTTATTGTCTGTGTACCAGGCATAGTACTAAAAAGACAACTGTCAGCCTTCTGTTATTCTTTTCTCTACAGATATTGTCACCTACTTTCCAAACAAACAATCATCCACCCAGTCAGGCAGCATTTATAGAAATCCTACTATCGAAGTGGTTAAATACATAGGCTCTGGAGTCAGATGAGCTTAATTCAAATCCTGCACCCACTCGCCTGTATGATATTGGGTAAGTTACTTGGTCTTTCATCTGTAAAATGGGGTAAAACAATCAATATCACAGGTTTCTGTGAGACACATGAGATTTTATACACATATCAAGTTTTTTGAATAGTGCCTGACACAAAATAAATGTGCAGAAAATGTTAGAAGTAATAGTAAGTTTTTTTAAAGCACTGCGCTACACTGAGGATACTAAGGAAAGCAGGATACATTCCTTCCCTGGTGTGTTGGGCACCACAGGAGATTCTGGGGGCACTGTCCTAAGAACAAATGACTCTCAACGTAAAAGTTCCAAAAGCTGCTATTTGATATTATATGTAATTCATTTATTAGGAAATTTTACAATCATATATACAAAACATTACTGTCCCTTATTGCCAGCAGATTCTTTGACTTCATGTAAGAAAATTACTTGTTATAGGCATTACTGCTTACACACCTCTCCTCTTAAAAATATTCACTGATGAGTGATAATGTGTGACTATTAGACAGAGAAATCAAGCATGGTTCTTGTAAGTTCTTGTAGAGTCAGTCTATCATCCAAAATTAAAAACAAACATATATTCACAGTTCTCATTTGTGCTCCTTTCACATATCATGTATTCCTAAATTGACATCTGTCACTCTTAAGAGTTGGGTCTTGTATTTGTCTGTCTCCTCTATTAGATTGTGAGTTCTTGGGAGAAAATATTAAAATGGGAATTGAATTTAAAAACAATAACACATTGAGCTTTTTTGTCTTATCCAATTATACATTAAATGGGTTTGAGGAGATATTATCTTCTCCCAAGCACATTCCAAAAAAGCACAAAGCTAACCATGCATTCAAAACAGAAGTGTTTTATTTCATTTTTGTCCATCCTCCTTGCTGAAAATCTTTAGAAAATGCAAACATATTAAAAAATAAAAATTCTAACCTCTTTTAATACTTCTGTACATTTAAATCTGGATGAATCTCTTTTGACAGTTTCTGAAGCCAAAAATATTTTTGGCAGTGAAATAAAAACCCAGCCCTAATAGCTTAATTCTATAATTAACCATTTTTACCAATATATTTATGGATATGCAATATATCTTAAATTGTTATAGAAATAATTACTATAATATGACAGCTAATTTAATAATAATTATTAAAACTGTCAAATTAAAAGATAAAGTACAATGCTACTTTTCCTTTGTAACAAAGTATTACATGTGACTACTGGAAATCTTTACTTTCTTCCTCCTTGGAATACCAGAAATTCTTCTGTAAAATAAACACATCTCATCAAGACTCTCTGGAGCTAGTATAATTACCAGAGGCAATCCCTGTGTAAGATCAAAGAAGTAAAACAATAATAGGCAACGTGTGACCTCTACCATGTCACCAGAGACCAATTTTTCAACAGGGAGAAGAGTCAATAATCCAGAACAGAAAACATTAAATAACGAGAAATGCTTCCAAAGTGTGGCTTACCACATCCATCAAGGCTGCCATACTCAGAGAGTCCACAGTCTCTACCGTTTCAGAGAACAAACTTATGGAGATTTATCACAACAATCATTAAAATCTGCATAAAATACTAGAGGAAAAAGCCAATTTCCCAAATGCAGTGTAGAATTTCAAAAGATATTACAATTATTTTCCAAATTTCACCGGACACTTTAAAAGTATAATGAGAATGGCACAGACGTCTAAATATTTTTTCATATACTATTCATCGAATTTCTCTTATTTACCTATCCCCATTTAATTTTCCTAAGAAGTTGTTTGGAAAGTGGGCTATACACATTAACCAGATAAATATAATTTGTGATAACACATTAAAGACTTTTCAGATTTTGGTAATACTGGGTCACTAAATTTAGAAACAAGGCTTTGGTCCCCTCTGTAATGTATTTGGATGACTAATAAGAATTACAAGGGTATAAAGAGTGGTAAAGGAATTCCCACTCACAGTAATTACAGTCAAATAGAAGTACATTTAAAATTGACTTCTAAAAAGCACTACAAATAAAACTGTGCCTTAGAATCAGCAAAATCTGATTGTATACGAGTGCTAAACAGCTGTCTATCATCTTTCAAAATCAGATGTGTTAGGGACTGAACAAATGTATCTGAATTATTTAACTTGCAAAACATCCATTTTCCTGGTTATTCAGAGTAGTAAAAGAGGGATTTAGCTTAAAAGAAAAATCATTGGAAATTCAAAGCAAACTATGAACATTGTGTGTTTATATGGTTTTGTTACTCCTGCAACCTTCATCTTTCCACTCTGTCATCTACCGATCTCTTTCCAACTTCTTATCTTATTAACACTGCTAATTGTATTTGTCAGTTTTGCCACAATTTCAATGCTACTTAAACAGCTGTGGGTTTTCTCTAGGCAATTATCAGTCACTACACTTAGGTTTCTAAATTAGTTGTTGAAAGGCACTTTAACCTTGAGAAAATAGACATAGAACACACTGCACATTGCACTTAGCATACTTAGCATTTAAGTATGTTGCTTTAAAATGACTAATCATTAAAAAGAAATGAAAAAAATCACACACACAATTCACAAATTGTAAATTTATAAATTAGTGAGGAAGTGCTAAACAAAGCCTATTGTATACTTTTCATCATTTTATCTTTTTCCCCATACAAATACATATTGTAATACACACTCATATATATATACATACATACACACACACACGTATATAGGGTATAAATTTGAACATCAAAATACTGCCAAATTCCTCTAATAGTCCCCTTTAACTACCTAGCAGCCAGTGGCCAACACCTTTCAAAGGTATCCACAATCATATAAGTGGTATATTGAGGTCATGGGCTATGGGAAAGTGAGCTCTTACAACATGCAGATTTTCCCCCTTCTCTACTCCTCAAAAAGAAAATACTTTATTATATTTGCTTTTTAAATTCTCTATTCTTAAAAAAAAAAAAAATTCTCTATTCTTGGCTTTAACATTTATTTTCTTCTTAAACTACAAAATGCGCAAGAAACACATTCAGGAAGAAACACAAGGTTTAAGTTTATCCATCAACTGATACCCACTTCTATGAAATACATCTACATTTTTTAAAAAGATCTTCCGTAATCCAGAAACATTACACTTCATGTACCATTTATTCCCTTTATATGTTAAAATAAATTTAATAACTTTTAGAGTTAGAAAGTGTTGATGTTTTTAAAGGTTTAGAATCCTGTTTGTGGGTCAGTCCAAAGCTTGTTAGAATAATTTTTAAATTAATGTAGGCTCATTCCTTACCCCTCTCTCTCCCCTACTTTGTGCTCAGAGGAAAGAAAAAAGTGATATTTCAACAGTGCAAAATTCTTCACTGAGAGACAGACATGAAAATGATGAACATTTTGGAAAGCAAAGTATACTTCAAACCCTAACTGTTCTTTCAGACCTATATTGACTCTTATAGTACTTGCCAACATTTGGTAAGGATTATCCTTCCATTAGACAAAAGCAAGCATTCCTTAGATAAATCAGGAGTTTTTTGCCGTGAGACTCATAAAACCTTTTCACAACACAGATTTTCAAGAGAATCCTTTAAGGTTTTAGAAGGCTGCTCCTTTTACTAAGTAACAAAATACACCCCATGGTGTCTCACTGACCCCTCTCAGCTGTCCTTTGACCTCTTCAATTGTTGAAGCCTAACTCCAGGGCCCACAGAATTTGCCTCCCATATCAAAAAGGCGAATGTTGCTTCCTCCTAGCACCTGGTGTAACAAAACGCAACAGTTCTCTCTCTTGTCTCCTTAGCTCCCTCTCGGACCATTTTCCAGATGTTACAGGCCCAAATGTTAAGCCAATACTAGGTTTCAGGATCTGCGTGGTCACCATGAAGGAACAAACAGGGACCAGGCTGAAGTGGCAATGACCCTCTTGTTCTTTTTGGCCTCAAAAGGATACGACGGGTCATAAAAGAGGAAAAGATCTTTGGCCTCTCTTGGAAATGCCAGGCTATTTAAACACATTGAAACTTCCAAAAAGAGAGGCAATCTTGGGTTATGCCCTAACGGACAAGAGCTACCTAAAACAGTATCCTTAAGTGTTCAATTCTAAGCAAACTTTTGATTTTCTTTGACATCAGGGGGTGGGTGGAAAAGCAGTATTACCTTTCTTCTTTTCTAAATTACAAACATTTTAAAAATAGAAAAAGTACTTTTTATAAAAATTTTAAAACACACATCTCAGGGTAGTGCAGCATGATAAAGATTTTAAATATATGCGGTCATTAGACATGGTTGGGGTTTTCTGAAGAGGACAATAATATAACAATTAATAGTAATCTCTTATTAGACAATTTGAAAGATAAAACCAGAATCAACAAAGGGGAATCAAAATCAGAATTCTTATTGTCTTAATTTAGGTACATAAGAAATATAATACAGAGGCTGTTACAGGAAAAAAACTTATCGCTGAATATTTTTTTCTTTTTCTTCTTTTTTTTTTCTTTTGGTAGAGAAGATGGGGGAAGGGAGAAGAAAGCAGAGGGGAGGAAATGGAAGGAGAGTTCATAGAAATATCTGGTTAATCAGTTTAAGGACCAACTATAGTAGCTTTATTTAAATTCTAAATATAACTTCATAAAACAAATTTGATCTTGAAAAATTTGGGGAGCATATTATAATTGTACAATACCTTGGTTTATTTATTAACATTTTTGAATCACGTTCATGATTAAGTTGGGATGTCAACACTTCAGGGAGCTTGTTGCCTAGATTTTACTTGTTTAAAGGTTTTTTGCACCTGTAAAAACATAAAAAATAAAAATATGTACATAAAGATGAGTTAATTTCCAAATGCATTCTATTCCAGAATACAATAATCTAAATACCTACAATTCTACAAAAATTATAATTAGAAATGAATTTTCAAAGTCTTACACAACTCTGTACATATCATAACTGGCAAATACAGATATTCCTCCTTCTTAAATACTCACAAAATAATCACTCCTAATTATATATACTCAAAAATAATTTCTGTTGTTCTTAAGATTTTTCCCCACAAAGTGTAAAATGACTAAATCTGTCAAGTCTGCCTTTTTGACAGGTGTTACCATAATGCTAAAAGACAACAGACTTTTTTTTTTTACTTTTAGATATAAAATTAGTAGAAGATAATTTTCCTATTATAAAGTTTGTATTTTATAATCTCTGATACTTGGCGAAAATTTATCTCCTCAAAGAACTATCAAAAATTTAAGACACAACTAATATTAATTAAAATTATTCTCTACTTTGTGAAACTAATGCTTTAATAGTTTCCAAGAAAAAATGCCTGGAAGAAGAAAAAGAGCTACTGTTTCCTACCCTTTTGAGCAGTGTATTAGAAGAAATTAAATAATTACAATAATATAACTGGTTGAAAATTACATTGTGCAAATTATTCTATTTTCTAGGTAGATTATACTCAATATAAATTACTGCATGGAAAACTAGAAAACATAGTCATAAAGTATCAAATGAAATAAAAACTTTGGTCACTGATTTTTATATATAACTTGGAGGTGTTTCTATTCCTTTGTTACTGTGTCTAAAAAGAAAACAAAAGAGGATTTTCCTAAGACTATTATAAATATATAATATGCATATTTACAGCACTAAAATATTTAAAGTAGAATTAACTTATTTTTCTAAAAAATTTTTTCATTTTATTCTTCTTTTATGCCATCTTGGAAGACAGGAAAGAGAAAAAAAAAGCACCATTTTAGATTTTGAAATAAAAATCTTGATCTTACCTCTCTTACAGAAGAATGTCTTTTGGCTAAAGAGTAATTAAAAATGCAACACCCAGATTTTCAAACTCATGCAATTCCCACCCACCCACACACAAATAGACATCTTTTTGTAGGTCACGAGTTTTGCTACCCACATCCAAACCCAAGATTACCCCATATGTCAACAAGGTCAAACTGCATTACTGCCCATGAAACTATATGACTCCACAAGGACCTTAATGATTTTTAAAAAAGGTCAGTAATCCAATTCCAATAGCTTCAGAGTCTAAAATTGCTAATTTTTAGCCACGTGCTGCATACTTCACCTGCTAGTAATGACATTTTTGTGTTTTCTTCTAATTACACTCAAAGCTAAGACCTTTGGCCCTGGGCCACAGACCCCTATTCAGGCTGCACACATTCTCTTAAACGACCTGATCCTTTGTTGTCACTCTTACTCTTTCATCTATTATTTACACCCATAGAGAAGGAAGATACTCTACCATTTGTATAGTTTAAAGCTTCTAATCATCTTAATTTCTTTGCCTTTCAACCTATGGTCTTTTTCATAGACGAATGCCAAAAAGTTTGACAAAATCATTTTTTTTCAACTACACTGACTCCCTCACCCCCCAACCGCTTCCCCTTTCCTACTCTCTAGCCAAGTTCCTTCCTGTTCCTTGTCTTACATAGGGGGGACTCCGTAGCAGTCAGGATTTACAAATTTGACTTTCACCAACAAAATGAATTTCTAAATATCACAGAAAATATCTTCCTTGTTCTGACAGATCAAAAACAATTAGATATTTTTTCTTTCATCAAAGGACCCATTAAATTAAGTAGAAGGGTACTTAAAATAACTTAAAATCTGACCCCAGCCTCCCTATGGCATGGACTAGAATTTTCAGAATTCCCCTGCAAAAACATCAAAGAAGCTTCAGTATAAATATTAATAATAAGGATGTTAGTTATGTGGCCAAAACTTTTCAAACATTTTAATATCTACAGTTGCTCACAAGGAAAAAAAGAGGAAGGAGAAAAAAAGAAAATATAAAGAAAAATTTAAAGATTAAAACATTTTTAAATCTTTACATTTTAAAAGACTACTAATTCTCCAAACAGCAACACCTTCACATAAAACATTCCATGTCATTGTAATTTTCCAACACTTTTCCCAGACTTTTACGTGAACGTCCAAACACACTTTGCAAATTCAAAGCACAGAATTGTTTACCATGATGCAGATGTCCCCCTCAGATCACGATAGCCACCAAAAGACTGTTTCCAAGTTGTTTATAAAATGACATATGATCCATCTTTGCTCTCTCTTACTCTATTGCTCAGCTTACTCTTGATTTCTAACAAACAGTATTTCCTTGTTGTCTGTCCTCTCTGCAGACCCTGAAACCCCTTGTCTTTTCTTATTTTCACCATTTGCTTCAACCAGCAGTTCACTGGAGACCCATCCATCTTGTAATGCCTAAAGTGACAGATGCTCTCAGGAACCACCACACTGCTGAGTGAACAAAAGATAACATCACCTCTAGGAACTCCAGAGAGAAATACAACTGCAACCTTAAGACAGAGGCTGACTTGACAGACATTGGACCATAAACCTCTTCTAAGCAAAAAAGAAAACAATTGCCACACACACACACACACACAAATCTGACACAGTCAAAGGCAGAAAAGAGTGATTATTTGTGGATTGCCTTTTCACTCTATGGCTCACAACCCCCCACCCCCACTCTCAATGCTTTTATATTGGGGCAATTCACTTGCCAGGAGGATAGAGAAGTTCTTGGGAAAAAAAGCCTTTGTCAAGTACCTTTTTTTATTTAACAATATTGAAAGTGAAATTCATTCACATGTGTGTTTCAGTTAATCTAAGGTTTATGCTACAGCATTCTTAAACCTGATTCGTCTTGTTTGCATACAGGGGTTTCTGGACTCAGAAATGCTGACTCAAGTCTGCTGTGAAAGGCATATGCATGCTTCGCAAATTAAAAACACATTAGAAATTAAAAAGCAACGTGTGACACAAAGTCAACAATATGTGTAGCTCATAAAAAAGCTCACCATTCATTCATCAGACAACCTCAACTCAGGTTCAAAAGACAGTTAAAAAGAGGATTCTGGGAAGGACTACAGATCTTTTTTCTAACAAAGGAAAGGTCATTTTAACATCTTCCAGCAACAAACTAATGACAGGGACGCTGTAGATGGAAAGGACTCTGCTTGATGCTATCTACAGTTTTTTTGTTCTTGCTTTCTTTAAGAATCTTATTTAAAATCTTCATGCAGCAATAGGAAAATTTAAACTCTAACATTTCATTTAATTTTAACTTTAACATTTAGATAAATACAGTGAAGGGAAAGTTTTGAAAAACAGAAAAACAAAAACTGAGTGGGAAGGCAATTAAGAATATCGTGTGATCGATGTCAATTATGGAGATTAACAATTCGTTTTTATAAAAGGTAGTGAGCACCACAGAGGAAAATCTGTGCTGCAGTTACATACATTATCATTTTCAAACAGGGTAAATGATACAAATATTGGTTAAATCTAAAATAAAGAGCCAAATGCTGAAGAAGAGTTCTGTCAACCGTATTTCTAAGAAGAAATGTAAGTATTTACAATGGCGTTTCTTTAATACAAATATTTAAATTTTTCTTTAAAATTTTGCACAAAAATGCCTTTAAGTTATAATTATTTTTCTTTGGAGACACTAATGCCTCATCTGTTCCCCATTTTTCTAAAACATAAAATTTAAAAGATTTTATCTCCTGTGTTTGAATTGTTTGTGGAGCAAAAAAATTTTCAACTTGATAAAACAACATATCTCTTTCTTAACATTTTTCATGTCTCCTTTATTTCCTCAAATACTTCAGTGTATCTGTACAAATAAGAGTGTACAAATATTACACAATCTCAGAATTTTCTGGTTTTTATTTTAATGCTGGCAAGACAGAATTCATACAAAATAATTAAATGAATATGTACAATTACATAACTCAATGGGAAAAAGATTAAATAATTATAGAATACTTATCAGTATATAAAGGACTTGTTCTAATATGGACTTGATCTTTAGCTAGACAACTTTAACACAGTGATCCTAAGTAACCTGCCAAAACTCCTGATCCAAAAGTACCACATCCTTCAACACTCTCAAACTTTGGCACTAATATCAAGAAAGAGTCGTGACTTTGGAATGACAAGGCTCAAAGAAGACCCAATTAAATGACCTACTTTTAAACACAATAGGATCGATAGTATGCAGGAAAAGTACACCCCTGTGGAAAGTTCTTATTGCCTGATTGATCAAAAACAAAACAACTTTTCTTTTTTAAGGGCCCCTTCCAGATCACAGTCAGTGCCAGAAATCCACACAGGAAAAAAATCCATCAAAATGAAACCCTAAAAGGGTTTACCCTTCACCATCCTATTTGCACTTCAAAACCCTATAAGTCCTTCAGTTAAACCCCAGGGCTGAACCATTTCAATAATAAGAGAGGTGGCCAGCGGTGATTTATCTCCCATTTGGCCTCTGGACAGAGCTGTAAAGTCTAGAAAGCTTCCCTTCACTGACTGGAAACCTCCCCCAAGTCTCAACATTTGTGTAGCTTTGGATCTGCAATACCTTATAAGCAACTCATATGCCCCTTCAAATCAGATGCAAGAACAATTTGTAACTCAAAATTTGGGTACATTTTCTTGGCGATGTCTTCACAAAATGGAATGCTGCTGAGTGATCAGACCGTTGGAAATACCAGGTTAAATTTCAGGTTCTCTTTGATATAAATTGAAGAAGAAAAGAAACTTCCTCACTTTAGCCTCTGTCTTCTCACATGTTAATTGTTGTCAGAAATTCTTAAACTTTTTCCAATTCATACCTTGATATATGCTTTACACTTTGGGCCACATCAGGCAACCTCCTGCAGTGGTGTGCATCTAAATTTAAATCCTTGCACTGTAAAGTATCTTAACAAATCCAAAAAAGTGGAGATTTCACAGGTCACAGACTCCTGGGTCAAAGAGACCTTAAAAACAGATATCATAACACTATGACTCAACTGATTTATTCTACCCTTCTTATCAAACATGTACTATAACTGTCATCACACACACACAATTTTCCTGTAGTAAAATAAACACCAAACAATGTCAACAGTTTTAATTGAAATAAAGGAGCCAGAAGTTGTCAAATGTAAAACACAAAGAAATTATTCCTTAACAATGGAGAATATTTTGACAAAAGGCATGAAATCTCTATTTCAAAATTATGTTCATATGTTTAATAGTGTTGAAAAAGAATGAAAAATATATGCTACATTTTCCGTACCTGTTCATTGTTTTCTATTTTCATTTAAATTAGAGAAGTTTGTTTTTCTAATTGACTTTTGATAAATTCTATCTGAATGCAACAATTAACAACTTGCACTAAATGATTCCACTATAGTGACTGCAGTTTTACAAGTTGAAATTTTTCAAGCTGTTCTACTAACTCCATAAATTTAGAGATTCCACAGGAAAATGTAAATTTCATTTAATCTTGCAGTTAAAAAAAAGTCTGAAAGAATAAAATTAAATATACGTCTGATAAAGTACAAGAAATACAAATTTTTGTTAATGAAAAAGAAAGACTGATTTATGTTTTTGGCGATATTATCAATAAAAATTATATTTCTCCCATTAAAAAATGCACCACTAATATTCTTATACCTCATTAACAAATATGTTCCATTTTTCAGAGTTCCAGTACCACAAATTCTAGAAAAACCTTACCCTCACAGCAAATTACTTTATTGCATACTACTAGGTCAATGAATTTCAGATTTGTATTTGAGATAACATAAAAATTCAAACTGCATATATAAACCAGGAAAAATAGACAACTGGAAAAAACCTAATGAATTGTTATATCACTGAAACAAACTTTAGCACTGAATAACGATATTCAGGAAAACAAATTTCTTAACCTACTATATGACATTAAAAAAAGCTTTCCTCAGATAATCAACAAGAATAATTGATCCACCACAGAGTAAATATTCAATCTTCATTAAATATTTATTCAGTGCAATACGTTGTTAAGTCTATTTAGACCTCAAAGAAGAAATAGTTCCTGTCTGGTAGGAATCAGGTCTTGAGAGAATTGAATGGAGATGAGAAGCAGTTCCTCAAGACATGACACTATGAAAATAACAATGCTAAAAACTGAAGATGTGCTTTGAATGTATATTACTACTTTGAAATCTGACACAAAGACAGTGATATTTAAGGTGGTATTAATTTTAAAAAGGTTTGAAAGGGTGAGCAACTTGATTTCTTATTAATGCATCACAATAAAATTTGGACCTCCAAGATCTACAATTACCAACTCTTCTGCTCTGTAACCATAGCCAAGTCACCTATCTTCTCTGGACCTGTTTCCTTATGCGTAAAATGGAGGATAAAAAGTAATATGCTTCTAGATAAAAATACTATGCTGGGAGTGGGAAAGAGATGCCATTCATAATAGCAACAACAAACATAATAACCATATATGACATATATTGATATCATCATTTCTTAAATTGCCACACTTTAGGTGATCTAAGTGAAAATTTACACACTCAGAGAAATATGCTAGGTTTCTTAAAGAGAAGCCTAATCTTCGTAAAAATATCTGTCTCTCAAACAAAATAATAAACTTAACAGAATTCCAATCAAAATATCGGTAGAATTTTAGGGGAGCATTATGAAAACATCCATAAATTCATAAGAAAGATCAAAGAAAATATGGAAAAAGCTTTTCAAAAAGGTTATAAGAGGAGGTGAGTCAAAATAAATGTTAAATCATATTATGAAGAAAGAGCTTTTGGCCATTAATCCATATCACTAAATCCACAGGATATTTTTCAATTCTCCCCTAACATGCTCTTTTGGTAGATTTCTTGAAACTTCCTTACCTTCTGCTGGACGTCTCTTCACAACTTTTCTAGTTTTCCTCTTTCCCTATACTGCTTCTCAATTTCCTTTGCACCTCCATAATACATTACCCAGCAATGAAATGTTGGAGTTCCACAGGGTTTAGTTTGTGGTAGCCATCTTACAAGATGGCCCCAATGCTTCTCGCCTTCCGTGAATCCCCTCCTACATTGAATCAGGGCTCACTTGTGTGATCAATAAAATATTGAACAAGTGACAGTGTGTGATTTTCAAAGTCATAAAAGACATTGCAGTTTCTGCCTTGACTTTTGGATCACTTGCTCTAAGAAAAGGCAGTTACCATGCTGTAAAGACACTCAAGCAGCTCTGTAGAGAGGACCTTAAGGGTAGAAACTATGGCCTCCTGCCAGGAGTCAGCACCAACTTGCCTAATTGCTTTCTTTGCCTCCTCTCTGGAATCCTTCAATCACTTCTCTGCATTAGAGTGCAAATATAATCATGTCAACTCTTTGCTAAGACCCTTCATGGTTTTCTATTGCTCTGAGTATAAAAATCAACATAATAGAGATCTGGTCAAGATGGCAGAGTAGGTAAATGCTGTGCTTATCTCCTCTCACAACCACATCAAAATTACAAGTAAATTACAGAATAATGATCATTGAGAATAGCCTGAAGTCTAGCTGAACAGAAGCCCTACACTGAAGGACATACAGAAGAAACCACCTGAGACTGGTGGGAGGGACGGAGACATGGAACAGGCTTGTACCACACCCATATGTGACCATTAAAAATCGGGAGGGATATCTCAGCTGTGGAGGTCCCCCACCTCCGGAGAAGCAAGGGGGTCCAGTCTGACACTAGACTCCCCATTCCAGGGTTCCAGTGCCAGGGAGAGAAATTCCCATAAATTCTGGCTGTAAACACCAGCAGAGATTGTAGCAGAGTGAGACAAGAGTGGATGTAGTTCCAGGCGCTCATCTTAAGGGGACTGCACACAAATTTACAGACTCGTTACTCTGAGCTCCAGCTCTGGGGCAGCACCTTGAAAGGGGCCAAGGACATACATAAAAGGAGGAACTGAGTTGTCTGGCTTCAGAGCGAGAGCTGAAGGAGCAGCTTTTTCCCAAATGGAGGAGCTGGCAGAAGCCATTGTTTCTTGGTTGAGCCCTCCTCATTTCCAGCGTGCAAACACAGGTGGCCACCATATCTGAGTCTCCATTAACCTGGCTAACACTATTCATTCGCCCTGATTCCTTGAGACGCCACCCTACCCAACTTTTAGGAACATCCAAGCCATTTCCAGTGGCTTTTCCACATAAACAGCCTGTCATGACTCATGCTGTGGACTTTCCTAAAATCTCTCAAAGTTCCACAAAATCCAAACAAGCAGAATCTGGCTTTGGTGTGTCCCACACCTCTGGCTGAGCAGCCCCAAGCCCAGCACTAGCAATAGCCAGCCTTGGTTTGCAGCTTGGCCTCTTGAGGCACCTCCAAGCCCAGTGTGGCCAGTGGCCATCTGCAGATTGCTTTATGGCTTATGCCACATGGCTCTGGGCAGGGCACAGGCTATGGCTGAATTTGGCTTACAGTGGGGACCCTCCTAGGAGACCCCGGGATTGCATGCCTGGTCTCCAGCTCTGGACCCAGCCAGAGCAACACCCAGCTGACTCCAGGGAAGACACACCCAAAGGGCACACTGGACAGGTACCAGAGCCCTGACAAAGCGAATCCTGCTCCAAAGGGTCAGCCCCTGCACAACCTCCTCCACTGTAGTCACAGTCAGTCCTCCCAACCAATCAGCCAAGGATCATTATTTCCCACTGATGTGCAAACAACAACCAAGGCTCAACTACAACAGGAGGGCACACACACAACCCACACAAAAGATACATTTGGAGCACCCACCTTCAGGTGACAAGGGAGACTGTGCCACTGAGCCCCACAGCACACCTACTATATAAGGTCACTCTACTAAGACTGGGAGACATAGCAGCCCTACAAAATACATAGAAACAAACACATAGAAGAGGCCAAAATGGGGAGACAAAGAAACATGTCCCAAATGAAAAAACAGAACAAAGCTCCAGAAAAACAACTAAACAAAATGGAGACAAGAAATGTACGAGATGCAGAGTTCCAAACATTTGTTATAAAAATGCTCAATGAACTCAGGGAGAACTTCAACAAAAAGATAAGAAACATAAAAATGGAGATGGAAAACATAAAAAGAGAACCAGTCAGAAATGAATACTACAATAACTGAAATGAAGAATACATTACAGGGAATCAACAGTAATTGAATGAAGCAGAAGATCGCATCAGTGATTTAGGAGACAAAGTAGCAGAAAACACCCAAACAGAACAGCAAAAAGAAAAAAGAATCCGTAAAAATGAGGATAAGTTTAAGGGGCCTCCAGTATACCAAGCATACCAACATTCACATCAAAGGGGTACCAGAAGGAGAAGAGAGAGAGCAAGGAACTGAAAACCAATTTGAAGAAATAATGACAGAAAACTTCCCTCACGAGGCAAAGGAAATAGACATACAAGCCCAGAAAGCACAGAGAGTCCCAAACAAGATGAACCCAAGGAGGCCCACACCAAGACATATCATAGTCAATATGCCAAAGGTTAAAGACAAAAAGAGAATCTTCAAAGCAGTTAATTACTTACAAGGGAGCGCCTATAAAACTCATAGACATAGACAAAGTTTAGTAGTTACGAGAGGGTAAGAGTGGATAGAGAAGGTAGATGAGGGTAAAAGGGATCAAATACATGGTGATGGAAGGAGAACTGACTCTGGGTGGTGAACAAACAATATGATATATAGATGATGTATTATAGAATTGTACACCTGAAACCAGTGTAACTTTACCAACCATTGTCACCCCAATGAACTTAAAAAAAAAAAAAGGGATGGTCATGAAATATTCAAAGTGATGAAAAAGAAGGACCTACAACCAAGATTACTCTACCCAGCAAGGTTATCATTTAGAATCGAAGGACAGATAAAGAGCTTCCAAACAAAAAAAAGCTAAAGGAGTTCATCATCACTAAAACAGTATTACAAGGAATCTTAGAGGAACTTCTTTAAGATGAAAAAATAAATAAAAAATACGAATCATAAAATGGCAATAATTACATATGTATCAACAATTACTTTAAATGTAAATAGATTAATTATTCCAATCAAAAGATGCAGTGCCTGAATGGATAAGAAAACAAGGCCTACAGGAGACTCACTTCAGGTCAAAAGACACACAAAGACTGAAAATAAAGAGATGGAAAAAAGATATTTCATGAAAATGGAAACAAACAAACAAACAAAAATCTGGAAACAAACAAACAAACAAACAAAAATCTGGAGTAGCAATACTTATACCAGACAAAATAGCCTTTAAAACAAAGGCTATAACAAGAGACAAAGAAAGACCCAGTAATCGCACTTCTGGGTATTTATCCAAAGAAACCTAAAACGCTACTTCAAGGGGATGTGTGCATCCACAATGCTGCATATGTTCATTGCAGCATTGTTTACAATGGCCAAGATGTGGAGGCAACCTGGGTGTCCGTCAAGGGAAGAATGGGTAAAGAGTAGGTGGTACATATATACAATGGAATATTGCTCAGCCAGGGAAGGGAATGGATCTGCAGTGGCATGGATAGGCTTTGAAGGTATTGTGCTGAGTGAAGTATGTCAGACAAAGAAAGACAGATGCAATGTGATTTCACTTATATGTGGAATCTAAAGAACAAAATAAACAAACTCATAGATACAGAGAACATTTGATGGGAGGAGGGTGGAGGGGGTGGGTGAAAAAGGGGAAGGGATTAAAAAGTACAAACTGGTTGTTTCACAGTAGTCATGGTGATGTAGGGTATAGCATAAGGAATATAGTCAATAATATTTTAATAACTATGTATGGTGTCAGATGGGTACTAGATTTTTTGGGGTGATAGATGGGAGGAAGGTTGGGGACCAGGTGAGAAAAGTGAAGGCATTAAAAAGAATAAACTGGTAGTTACATAAGTCATGGGAATATAAAGTAAAGCATAGGGAATATAGTCAATAATATGATAATAACTGTATAGTGTCAGGTGTGTACTAGACTAGTGAGGGGGATTACTTCTTAAATTATATAAATATCTAACCACTATGTTGTACACCTAAAATTAATATCAAATAATACTGAATGTCAACTTTAATTGAAAAATTAAAAAAGGAGGGATAAGGTAAAGGCAAACAAGAGGTCCAAATTTCCAGGTATAAAATAAGTCATGGGGATGTGATGTACAGCATGAGGAATATAGTCAATAATATTGTGATTGTGTGGTACGGTGTCAGATGGTTGCTGGACTATCATAGTGATCACTTCTTTAGGTATATAAATGTTGACTAACTATAGTGTGCACCTGAAACTAATATAATACTGTATATTAGCTATATTTTAATAAAAATCTTTAAAAAAAAAGATTTGCCAGAGCATAATAAACAGAAACTTTAAAAGTCAAGAGATAGATAAAATTCTACTAGTCAACTAGCCAAAAATAAGCTAGTATTGTTATATTAAAGTCAGACATATAATATTATAATGCAGTGAAAGTGAGTGAACTTCACCTGTCTGTATCAACATGGGTGAGCCCCCAAATACAATGAGTTTAAAAATCAGGTCGGAAGAATGTGGTGTAAAGATATTTATAGAAATTTCAAATACAAATGTGCATGTTTTATGATAATATATATTTCAAAACCAAAATTATATTTGTCAGTGATACATGCTTTCTTTGGGAAGCTATCAAAGAAATTGTTAGTCCAACTTTAGATTATTCTGGCAGAGAAAGAGGGGGCAAGATCAGGGCAGGGCCCTCAGGTGTGTCACAGGTACTAGTGATATTAAGTATATTTAGCAGAGTGGTGGGTTCATGGGTGATCATTTTATTACTATTTTTAAGACTTGTTTGTATGTTATGTATACTCTTGTCAATAAATTTCCTTTAGAATTAAAAAAAATCAATATTGTAAATATCTCTGCCCATCTCTCCAGCTTTACCTTGCACTGTTCTCTTCCAAGACGCTATGCTCCAGCAACACTGATCAACCTTTACTTATGTTCCCTCTGCCAGTAATACCACTCATCCTATCTTTTACTTTTGCCTAGTTAAACCCCCTTCATTTTTTAGATTTCATTTCAAGCACTGCTTCCCTGATCCCCTCAGCCCTTTGCTGAAAGCTCTCATAGAACCCTATTCATCTTCTTAACAATTCACTAAACTATATAATTTGTATCACCAACTGATTAATGTTTGTCTTTTCTATTAAATTCTAAGATACATGAAGGACTATGTTTTTCTGTTTTGCCTGTTATTGAAATCACAGAAACTATTGTGGTGCCCTCCTACACAGCAGGCACTCAAAAATATTGTTTGACTAATTTAATGATTTAAAATGTAGAGCTGGCACAAGAATACTTTGTGGCAGTTCCAAAACACTTTATTATATGTAAGAATTATTATCTGACAATTGAGGCACTATAAAACAACAAAGGGAAGAAGAAATTATTCACTTAATACTGAAATAATGATCGACAATTTAAAAAGTAACAGCTAATAAAAAACTTACATTAAACACTAGAAATAAATTCCAGAGAAAAGATTAAATATCTATACTTAAATATATTTACATGCCCACTCACATCAAACCATATAAAAATTAAGAGAAAAACAGAATTAAATATTTATTATACTGCTATTTATCATGTATCAAGATTTATTATGATATCATAGTGAGAAATTAGCTTTCTATGCCTAGAAATCACAAAGGATGAGACTGAGAGATTTGATTAATGAAAACATAAAACCTCTATATTTCAACATCTGAAGCAAATAAAAAGAAAGAACAATCATCTAAGAAAAATGTTTCCTAGCTAATAAAAAGAGTTAATGTCTATTATGATTACAATAAAGTAAAACATTAATTCCCCCACCCCTGGGAACAACCTAATATTCCATCAATAGGAAAACAGTTAAGCACATTATAATAACAGTAATAACCACTATCATTATTTGAGGACATACTATGTACCTCACATATGAGCACACAGTCTCATGTGTGCTCCCTAACAAATCCATCCATAATGGAATACTATGAAGCTATAAGAAGTATACTTTTGACACAGAAATATATTCATAATATATGAAATGGAAAATGCTGTAAAACAATATGGTTACGTGGTTTTACACAAAACAATATGTAATATACAGCATGGTGACTATAGTTAAAATACTGTATGGAAATTTGAAAGTTTCTAAGAGAATAGATTTTAAAAGTTCTCAACACAGAAAACTAACTACGTGAGGTGATAAATGTGTTAACTAATCTTATTGTGGTAATCATTTTGCAATATATACAAGTATCAAGCCATTATGCTATACACCTGAAACTAATATAATGTTATCTGTCAATTATACCTAAAAAGAAAACAAAAAACCAATATGATCTCATTTTTATAAGGAAAAAAAAAATACACAGTAACCTGGAAACATAAAGAGATAAATTCAGGGGCGGCTGGATAGCTCCGTGGGTTAGAGCGCAGTGCTCTTAACAATAAGGTTGCCGGTACGATCCCCACATGAGCCACTGAGCTGCGCCCT
Source organism: Rhinolophus sinicus (assembly GCF_057876585.1). NCBI lineage: Eukaryota > Metazoa > Chordata > Mammalia > Chiroptera > Rhinolophidae > Rhinolophus > Rhinolophus sinicus. Next base: position 76,211,659 of record NC_142504.1, on the reverse strand, counting down.
CCACAACTAGATTGAAACAACTACTTGACTTGGAGCTGATGGATCCTGGAAAAACACAAATAAAAGTTGTTTCTTTTTTATAAAAGATAAATTCAAAGTGTAACATAAATCACAAAACAGTGGGTGACATGATTATAGAATGAAACTTATTCTTTATGCTTATCTTTATTTTCCAATTTTCTATAATGGAATTACTTTAAAAAGCTATACACATTGCAAACTTAAGCCCCAGATCCTTTTATCATCATCATCATCGTCATCATCATCATCATCATCATCATCTGTATTGACTTTGAACATTTGATGTTGTGAAACATTGACTTTCTTATTTGACAAGTAATACCTTTTCTCACTGTAGGCTTTTTGTAGGTAAATGTACAGTGATAAATACAGTTTATGCATGTGCACATAGTAAAGACTACAAAAAAAATGCAACTTACTTTTAATCCTCCGGCAGATATATTTTTACTATCATAAGCAGTGAATTTTTAAATTTATTTTTATAGCTTATGTGGAGCTTTAAAAAATCGTCCGTGATGATGTAGGAAGTAGTCCAAACTGATAACTCTTAAAATGAAACACAAATCCACAACCTAACGTTAGAAAACTTTCATTATTTTTCTGTGCCTATTCAAATTTATCTCTCATTATACTCTAATGTGAAACCTGTTCCTATCAATTTGATTTTATTTCTGTTCCCTACAAATAAGACCACACCCATCTCTGTGCCTTTGTTCAAATTATCTGTCCCATTCCTCACTTATCTTTTCAGCCAGTCTTAATCCTTTTCTTACTCTGCTTACTTTTATCTTTATTATTATAACCCCCACAACACTTAGCATGGTTCTGAATATACAGCTAGTACTTAAATAATGATATCACAAAGATTTTCAAAGTAAAACCTACCAATACTGAATCAGTATGGAAAGTGTATCTCTGTAGGTATTTAAAATAGAATACTTCCATTTAAGGATTTAAAAATTTTTTCCCTTTTATTTTTTTTGAGTAGATAACATATTTGCTTGATTAAAAACTTAGCAGTAGAAAAGTATATGTAGTAAAAAATGTCTCTTCAACCTTTGTCCCACCATCTCTTGTTACAGGAAAACACTTTTATTAGGTTTTAAATATATATATATACTTAAGTTTTTTTTAAATGCATATGTAAGTAAAGACAAATCAAACACATTCACTCCTTTGGACCTTGCTTTTTTATGTTAAAAAATATTTTGGAGAGCTGTCTATATAAGCACATAAACATCTTCCTTATTCTTTTTTGTGGCTTCAGATAATTCTCTAGCATGTACATATCATGATTATTTTAAACTATTCCCTTAATGATGCATACTTAGTTTCCAATCTTTGTTATTACTGAAGATATTGTAATAATCAACTCTGAATTAATTAATGCACACACATTTAGCACTTGTTGGTTAAATTCCTAGAAGTGAAATTGCTGGGTCAAAGGATATATGCAGTTTTAATTTTGTTAAATACTGCCAAACTGTCCTGCTTTTGTTTTGTTTTGTTTTGTTTTAGCAGACAAAAAGCAGTCCTCATTTCTTCCACACATTAGAAACATTTTCAATTACAGTTCAGCTTCTCTAACGTCTACATCAAGCAGTAAAATACCAAGAAAACTGGGCTGGGGAGAATCCTGGTTATGAGGCACTAACTGAGGACTGAATTAAGGGTTGAACCAATTTACACTGCCAGTAGCAACTTAAGTATTCCCATGCCTTCCAGAATATAGAATATTATCTACTTTTGGATTTTTGTCAATATGACAGATGAAAAATGATATCTCACAATGTAGTTTTAATCTGCCTTTTTCTTCTTATGAATGAAATTATTTTTTTAAATGTTTAAAAGTTCTTTAATTTTCTTCTCTGAAATGTCCAATCCAGTCTTTATCCATTTTTCTATTTGGTTGTTGGTGTTATAGTTGATTTGTTGGAGCTCTTTACATATTAAGGAATTTCTCCTTTGTGTATGATAGGAGTTGCAATGGTCTCCCCGTTTGCTATTTGCCTTTTAACTTTGCTTATGGTATTTATTGTTATTTTCCCATGCAAACAGTTTCAGTTGTTATATAAGTAAATTTATCCATTTTAAAAATGTTAATCAGTGGCATGGAAACACAGACCTGCTTAATTAAATAATCTACACAAGCCAGTGTTATATTTCCTAGAGGCACTAAGAAGGCAAAGGAGTGGAATATGGGGCGAGGGGGTGGGGAATTATCTAAATAAATGAAATCCCCACACGTTTTTTGTCTATTTTTTTTTTAAAGAAAATTTTAAGCTTTTTTAGTTTATTGATAATTTTGTGAGGGAAACAAAATACATATTTCCACCCTACCTACTCCCTCTTGCTTTTGCAAAAGGGGCAGAAACATACACACAAACACACACACACACACACACACACACACACACACACAAATGGGGGGAGGAGAATGGACAAGGTGGGGTTGAAGTAGCCAGCAGAAGCCTGGAATGAAAATTTTGATTCAATAGCTTCTAATCCTAGAAGAAACAGGAGGAACAGTTTTCGAACACTGTGTCTCTGGATTTTGGACTTTAAATTAGTGGAAAAGCTGCATACTTATGGTATAGTGGAAAGGACTCCAGGCAAGAGTATCAGATTTTCTTTTCCCACAAGACGTTTATGGATTTTTCTCCCCTCCTCAAAGCCTAAATTCCCACTACCAACCCTCCACCCACTTCCTATTTGTTCTACCTTTCTTTAGTCATTATCTGAAAACCATGGGATCCAATCCGTTGTTTATTATTGTCTTTGCTGGTGACGCCTACATCTACATTATTGGCTATCAAGTCTTTTCTGAGTTGCTGCTCTCCCCTTGCCTTCCATAAGTCAGAACTCAATATATCCAAAACAAAACTCATTATTATTGGAGTAAAAGCTATTCATATTTCCTGATTTCATTATTTTCATTCATTCACCGAGGAAGAACTGTAAACTGTGCTAGGAGGGATGATAAAGGCAATCCATAATCTCAGAGACCCCAATCTAGAGGTAAAGACAGATCTGTAAATGTGTAAATGTTCACAAAGTACGATAAAAGCACAGTGAGTGTAGCAAGTCAATGTGGAGAAATAAGGAAAATATCAAAGAAGAGATGATGACATTGGGGTGGATTTAAAGGATTCATCAAACAGAATCGGGATGACTCACACCAATAGAAGAGAATGTCAAAGGCATGGTGTATTTTAGAAAAATACTGAAAGTTCATTTTTTGGGGATGGGGGGTTGAGGGTCAGGAGAATAAAAAAGTAGGTTGGGGCCAGTCTGTAATTATATGCCAAATTGGGAATTTTCAAAAAAGCAATTAACAGATTTTTTAAAAAATAAAAGGTAACTCCAGGGGTATTGTGAAAGTTGAATTAGAGACCAGATCAAAGGTGTCTGCAAAAGTCTAGAAGAAGTGATGGGATTGCACATCATTAGGGGTAGAAGGAACCGAGAAGAGAAGCCCTTTTGGTAGGCAGTTAGAAATTCAGGGCTTGAGCTCTAGAGTGGGGACTGAAGAAACAGACCCTGGAGACAGATCGCTGCCACACAGATAGTTGATATTGGTGCTGGTGAGACTACCTAAGGATGACCTATGTGGGGGGAGAGGGTCAAGGAGGGAAGCTGCAAAACACTGTCATTGGAGAGTCAAGCAAAGGAAGAGGAAAACCCAGCAAAGCAGATGGAGAAGTAGCAGTAGCAGAAGTAGGAAGGAAACCAGGAACCAAGGAGCTTGCGAAAGTCAAGAGACAAAAGAGTTTGGAGAAATGGGAGGTGGTCAACAGTTTCAATAGGTAAGTGAGGTCAAGTAGGATCAAGAATGAAAACGTGCCGTGGGCATGTAGCAATTACTCCCCCAAGAAGGGTGATGAACTGGGATGGAAATAAGTTGGTAGCTGTAGGGAAGGTAAAATGGCAAAAAAAAAAAAAAAGAGTAATTAGAAGGAGTGATGCTTATAGGATAAGGTTCTTCCCTGAAAGAAAAGGGAGAGGTGATGGTAATGAAGAGAGGAGATGATGAATGGAATAAGGTCCTAGAGGGGATAAAGAGAGAGAGGGAAAGGACGGAAGCCACACATCGATGGCAGAACCACAATACAGGAGCCTGGGTCCCTGACGATCGCAGAGATGCTTTATCGGCCTTAGACAATTAACTCCAAACTTTGTTTATGTGGGAAAGAAATCAACTTCTAACTTGCTATTTGGTGTTTCCCATCATTTGCAGAAAAGTGTAATCCTAACTGATACAAGAGAGAATGGCGTTGAAAAAATAAGCAAGCACCTCTCAGAAATAGCACAGTATGTTCAGAAGACAAGACCAATCTGGCATTTCTAGACCCTACCACATGTGTGAGAGAGAGAGAGGTAGGAAAATAAGATGAAAATGTAGGCCCAGGTGCGAGGAGTTGAGACTAAATAAAAAGCTGCCAAACAAGAGGGCATTAAGCGAAGGAATGACATGTTCCTATTTCAGCTTTGAATAGATTCCTCTACTGGCAGGTTTGAAGCAGCTCATGAAGAGGCAAAACAGGATGCAGGGAGAGTGTTTAGAAACTTCCGCTGTGATCCAGGTGAGAGATCATCATACCTCCATGCTGCAGATATGGTAAAGTTACAGAGGATGGGTGCACCTGAGAAATACTTAGGAATTATTAGGTTGGTGCAAAAGTAATTGCAGGTTAAAAGGTTAAAAATAATTGCAAAAACCGCAATTACTTTTGCACCAACCTAATAAATCATTAGGACTTGGCGACTAATGACATGGGCAAGTGATTCAGGATGAAGCCCAGATTTCTACCTTGCGTTGTTTTCTCTCGCCCCATTGTTAGTACTTCCATTCAGGCACGCCATTACCTCCTGTGTTCATTCAACAAATATTTCTTGAGTGCCTGCTCTGTGTCAGGTTCAGCAGATACAATGGTGAACAAGCTAGAAAGGGTCTTTGCCCTCAAAGATATTAGTTCGGGATACCAGTACTGAAAGCTTCATCTGTGATTTCTCATTTATTCCTCAGAACATCCTATGATACAAGTATTATTATTGTCCTCATTTTTCAGGTGAGGTAACCCAGTCTTAGAAAGTTTAATAATTTGCTAGGAATCAGACACAGATCCATCTTACTTCAAAACAAGTTTTTAATCACTTGACTATGTTACCTCTCATGCAATTACATACAATATATTAAATACTATGACAAGGAGTACAGTTGTTTGGATTATGGCAGCTTCCTAACAGGACATTCTGCGTTTGGCATGTTCCAGCCAGAACAGTTTTTCTAAAATCCAATTGGGGAGCATAGTGATACCTTCCCTGATTAAGGGTTCTCTGAGGAGGAAGATGAGGTTTTCAATGGAAAGTGATGTATTCAGGTCTTAGATATACTGATTTTGAGATGGCTGTGAAATATACAAATGGAGATAATACAGTAGTAATTTGATAGGACAATCTGAAGTTCAGGGGGAAGCAGGGTTGGAGATAAAGCACTTGGTATCACTAGTTCTTAGAGGTCAGCTTAAGTCAAGGCAATTACTGGGACTCTATAGAGGCTTCTAGAAGTGAGAGGAGCACCCTGCTGAGAAAAGGGCAGCTGGGTACAGGCTTGAAGAGAGTGGAATAGATTTGGAATAATTGAGCAGAGAAAAAAGGGAAGGATTCAACCAAAGGCAGTCAAAGATATAATCAAGTTGTATTTAGGGTTAGGGACAACAAATTTATAGTGATATCAACCTGCGTGGTTGAGAGATTTTTCTCCAGTAGCAATCACTAACTTGCCAAAATTTTGTTTTACTAGTTCTTTTTTCTCCCTGTCTGAATTAAGGACTTGCCTGTGAGTTCCCAAAGCACCCTGAATTTACCTGTGATCTGCTACTGAACACTTCTATGTAAGTCCATCTCCCTTTGGACTTTGAAATCCTCAAAAAGTCCTTTGAGACTTTGAAAACCTGTTTTTTATTGTTTTTATTTCCAGAAACTTGCACAGCGTTATTTGTATACCTATTTCATCTCCAGGTTAAACTCTAAAGTCTCTAAGGTCAGGAGCTGGGATTTGCAGGAGCATCACCTCAGTTCAATGTCTCACGCACAGTATGTCCTCATCAAACAATTGTGGGATTGAATTGACTTTAACCTGAAAGTTACAATGTAGAAACTGACCAACTCGCTAATACTGTCAAGCAGTGATTTTTAAGTTTTCAGACTTGGAATAAACAGTCCCTTCTCTTAACCTTTTATTCTCTGTTTTTCATTAAGAGGTAATTAGGGTACCACCACTCTGGTATGTGCCATTTTATCTTTGGAGTTTAGGCCCTACTGGTAGCTAGACAGGCTCTGTTACCATGGATGAGCTACAAAGCATTTCTGGCCCTTCTGAGTCCTTTTTAGTAAAAGTCAAGTGATTGGACACGACGACTGCTGATGTCCCTTTTCATTTTAAAATCCAAAGATTCCATGACCCCTGGAAAACCTGTAAACCACACCCAAGAACCACTGCCTTATAAAGCTCAATTAAAACATGGGCTCTGTGTTTTATTATTAAAAACATCCTCTCTATATAAAACTGGGTTACAATCTGCAAAGCGTATCACTTCGAAAATGAAGATACTGACACTTTGTATTTAATTATTGCTTTGACTGATGGTTAAAGCATTTTATGAGATGCAAGTCTGTTTTTTAATGGTAGGTTTACTCAATAATCAAATGAAAGGGCACCGTCGTTCACTTTGGTAGTAAAAAAAGAGCAGAAAGCTGGAAGAATATGAAACAGCATCTTGGATCTCACATGGACCTGGGCAATACTTTTCCTTTTATTTTTTTTTCAGATGAGATATCAAAGAGTGTAAGTGACTTACTCAAGATTATAGAAATTCGAAGTGGCAAGGCTGGTACTAGAGTCTAAGGCTCCCAATCATATACTTTCTTTATTTAAAACAACCAAAGTGGTTAAAAATCTCCTGAAAGAAAAAAAACAGATGAGGTGAAATGCCAATTGGTTGAGTTTAAACAGAGACTCTACTTTGTTCTTTCCAGGTTCAATAATAAACAATTCTAGTGATTAGCATGAAGGGCTGGCAGATGAAACATGTTGACTCCTAAACAAAAATATTTGTATTTTGCATCACAGTTAGTAAATCAATTGCAAAAATTAAGGTAAATGGAAAACAAGGAGAATTAGCAAACACAGAACACAGATTTCCTTCACTCCTTTGGAAGACAGATTGAAAACTAGAAAATCCCTGTGGCTTCCTTCATTAGCAGCCAGGGTGGTGAATCCCACTGTAAATCCCACTTATAAAGGCTCGTGGCTACCTGCAGAGCCTCGGAGAACCACTCACACTAGGGAAGACACTAAATGACCAAAGGAAGCCATGAAGGTCTGGGAAAGCTAGTGAACAAAAGGCAGCATTCCAAATGCCATTGCTCGAGTCTGAATTGTAAGATGCCTGGATTTCAGAACCCTAAAGCAGATTAGCTTAAGGCAACAAAAGATTCAAATAAAATACAAAGAACTCATTTTGACACAATAAGAAACTGTCTTTATTAAATCATCAGGTGCTGAAGTATAATTATTAAGAAAAAATAATAATTCCACCTAAGTTGTGTTTGAAGCAGTGAGGTCTTAGAAGAATAGGGACCTAAAAATGATATCTTTTTCTAGCTCAGCTCTTCATTTTTATTTTTTAAATATTTTTTATATTTTTCAATTACAGTTGACATACAATATTATATTAGTTTCAGGTGTACAACATGATTAGACATTTACATAACTTATGAAGTGATCACCCTGATAAACCCAGTACCCATATGACACCGTACCTAATTACTACAATATTACTGACTATATTCCCCATGCTATACTCTACATCCCCATGACTATTTTGTAACTACCAATTTGTACCTCTTAGTCCCCTCCCCCTTCACCCCTTCTCCTATCCCCCCAACCTAACCATCAAAATGCCCTTTGTATCTATGAGCTTATTTTTGTTTTGACAATTCGTTTATCCCGTTCTGTAGATTCCACATATAAGTGAAATCATACGATGTTTGTCTTTTTCTTTCTGACTTACTCCACTCAGCTCAGTACCCTTTAGGTACATCCAGGTTGTTGCAGATGACAAGACTTCATTCTTTTCTATGGCTGAGTTATATTCCATTATATGTATGTACCTCCTCCATTCATCTTAAAAGTGGTTCTTGAATACAATGTGTTCATGACCAAAATTCATGTGCTAGACACACTGCCCTTTTTCCCTTTTAATTTTCCTGATATTTTAAAGGACTGTAATAACTTTAAAATTTTGTAGTACACATCATTTCAATTTTCCCAGTCTGCTCACGAGTGCTACTTTAAATACCAACTAGAAAAACTCAGATCTCTTCAGCTGTAAGTGATTTTCCTTCTACATTGTTGCCTCATTTACAAAGAAAACAAATAAAATTTTTGGGTATGAATTGTCAAAATGAAACGCAGCAAAACTTTAGATCATGGTATAATTTCCATCACTTCACATGCCTGTTTTGCTTTTGTTGCAAAGTTTAAACTCAAATACAATTTAGATGCTTAAACTTGAAAATGTGGGAGGAAAACCTTTACTTCCATGTGGAGAAATCTGAGATTTGTTGTTTGTTTTCTTTTGTTTGTTTGTTTTTGGAGGGGAGGAGTTAGGGAATTACGTCAAATAAATTTAATAACTTCCAATATTGTTTGCCAATTTTATTCACTAAGGTATCCATATTTCTAAGCCTACTAATGCTGACGTAAGACAGGAATAATTAATTATTGAAAGTCCTATAAAAAGACACGGTCATTGATGATATGTGTACTATTAGATCAAATGGTCTTTGACTCAACATTTCAGGTAGACAGACCATCAATGATTCTGAAATTTTACAAATGTATTTAGAGACCTCTTTACGAGTAGCAGATAGGCAAAAATGGTTCCGATAATCTAAATATTCCTAAAAGCCTAAAGCCAAAATCAAAGCATAATAATGAGAACACTTCCCTAAAATTTCTTTTTTTTGAAAATTAATTTCTCATCATACCTTCTCAGTTTTGTTTAATTATAATAATCACCTTTCACCAAGAACAAAAGTAGCTTAGCTCCCACTTTCCCTCTGAGAGATAATCCCATTGTTTTGTCAAACCCTAATAGGGTCATAAGCAAGGCTGCACCAACACAGAAACAAACAGTTTACACCTAATGAGCTGATGTCACCTGGGGCCTTCTGGCCAGGTGATAACTTTTACTTCATTTGTGTTCAAGTGGAAAAACAATAGAAAAGTTCAATGAGTCTGAACTCTGAAAAGCTTTCCTACTCCTCTATGTTTATGATGATGTAATAATAAAATTATAATAAGGTTAAAATTTTTTATAATATTTATTTAAAAAATATAAGTCAGTCACCCTTTGCTTGACAGAGGAAAAAAGAAGTATCGAGATAAAGGATCTTGTAGCTGAGCTGTATTTCAAGTTGGTTGCACCCACCACCCAGCAAACTCTCAACTGAAGAAACCCTCATGAGTGTTGTGCCCTCTCTGGCTTTTTCAGGTTTGCCACACAGACAGTGGTAGAAAAATGCCCTATCAAGTTAGTAACAGTGTATTTTCTCAGATAGCTCTGTATTTGCTGACTGCATACATGTAGTGTCTCCTTCCACTGTCTCATCTACTTCTTCCCTCTCTCTTTGGTAGCCAAGAGGCAGGACCAAAAATGAACTGACCTGTGCTGCTCCATAGAAAACAGGCAGTGTGGTGAGTAATAAATTTGATTCAAATCATATTCTACTACTTTACAATCAGGTGGCTTTAGGCTAGTTATCTGCACAATAGGAATAATGTCTACTTTATAGAGTTAGAGGAGATAATGTATATGAAGCACCTGGTATATCTTAGGCATAAAATAAATGTTATACTCTTCCTTATATAAATCCGTAAACACAAGAAGAATAGTGCTTTTATACTGTATAGAGTTCTTGCATGCATATTATCTCATTTAATCTTTATAAGATTAACACACTCGTGTAGCCAAGTACTCAAATACATGTTCTCTGACTCCAGAACCAGTGGTTTTTTTCTATTATGATGCTATGTGAGGGGTTGTGGTAATGGAGACCACATTTGTATTCCTAAATTATCAGCTCCTGTGAGTGGGGTTGGGGAGCATGAACTGAACTGGTAGGCATCTTAGAAGTATGCAAAGTAAGTAAAAAATAGATATACAATCAAATGAACTCATAGCACTTAGTAGGGCAAATGCCAGAGGGCTAACATGTCCCTGTGGTTCATCAATAAAGTATCCTTTACTGATTTTTATTTTAAAAAGCAATGAGAATAAAAAGGAAATAATTATAATGTCTTAGGTTCTAGCTCTTTATAAGAATATGATAATTTTAGGTTGATCAAAGAAAAACTTAGGAAAATAACAGACCTAATAAATATTATCTTTATCTAAGGTTGAGAAAGGTTTCCTAATTGTCATTAGATGCAACCAACATTTAAATTAACCAAAATTTTTAAATCAGCACCTCAAAACTATATTGGGAGGTTTGATACACTTCATTTAATCCTCATAACATTTTGAGATACATATTGTATTCATTACATGGGAATACAGACTCCAAAAGATTGAGTGATTTGTTTGAGAAAGGTTGCAGTGCCGAGATTCAAACCTGTATCTTTTAAAGCCCCTTTGTTGTGTTCTTCAAGCTGTCACACTGTTCTTTACAGTAACAGAAAAGAATAAGTGAAATGGTCCAAACTACAATCATAATTGTTATTTCAAACTCAAGAGAGAAGAATGAAAGTTAGATTGGTTAAACGTGAGTTTACTTACACAAACTGTGAAAATCCCTAAATAGATATTTCAGGACAGAATGACATCCAAAAAGAATTGGTTTAGATTTGCAAACAATTTTTTAAGTTATTCCTGACCTATTACAGAAATCAAATTAAAAGAAAATGGGATTTCTACCTCACTCTTACATGATTCTATATAATTTTGACCCTACTATTGGCTTTTTTTTAGACTTTAAATTTTCTAATGAAATAGATTTAAAACTTAACCTAGAATGACAATGTTTCATCCAGGAATATGATCTTCACCTCGTTATGACCTTTCATTCTACTACCTACCCTGCAAAAATTTTTGTGGAGAAGCAAAATATAAGGAACCTCCTAGTGGAGTTGAGGCCTGTGGACCAATAGCATAAGTTGGAAGACAAAGTGCTCTTTATTTTGGATAGAAGGTGAAGAAACAAGGAGAATCCTAGGAAGAAACTGCATGGAGAAACAAGTGATCACAGGTATGGATGTAGGCAATCAACAGTCAAGTGAGGTGGCGTGGGTCAGTCCTGCTTACTTGGGTGCCCAGAGAGGCTCTGAAAGTCACTCTGCTGGTTGGATGGTGATGGTGGTAGTAAGTGCTGAATGATAAATCAGGAGTCATAGTGAGGAAGAATAGAACGGATGTTCCTATGTATTTCAGCAACTACTAAGCATTTGCTGTATTTGACCGGAATGTAATAAAATAGAAAATGTGGTTGGAATTACCACTGGTTTTTCCTGATGAAACCAATGTGGTCACTGAGATACCCTTTTGATCTTGGAATCATTTAGATTAGTGTTTCTTGCAAAGTCTAGTTCAAAGACTGCATCAGAATCACTTGAAGAACATGTTTACCATACAGATTCCTTATCTTCTCTTGCAGAGGTTTTTGAGTCGTGGTTCTAGGGAAGGACTCAAGAATCTGCAATTTGAATAGCACAGAAAGTGTTGCCAGATTTCGCAATCCTCACCTCAGATGATTCTATGACACTAGAGTTTAAAAACCACTTATTTGGATTTGAAAAAAAAGAGAGAAGAGAATAAAATTGTGTACGATTGTTAAACAGGATGCTTATTTGTAACAATTGGCCAAACACATTAAAAAGAAAGAAAAAAGAACTTTACAGTCTGATCCTAGGACTAGATACTTGAATGCTTTGTGCTTCAATCTCCTCCTTTGGAAAATGGAAACAAATGATGGCACCTGCTAAGGCCCTTGCCATTCTGTGATTACGGTCCAAGGAGGTACTTAAGAGCCAAGGGAGTTAGGAAAGGACATTTTGCCATGACAACAGCAACTTGCTCCTGGGATAAGCATCAGGTCCACCTCCCACCACTTCTTGGGTGCCTGTGGCATTTGACCTTTATCTATTCCTTTCAGGCTGCACCTCGCAAGGAACTAGAGATAAATAATAATAATAATAATAAAATAAAACCACATTGTTTATCAACTAGATTTTAAATTGTAAAATCTTTTTAAAAATCAATAAATGGAGCACTAAAAACAAACAAGAGAATCCCAGCAACTCCTGAGAAATACTGTTCTCATAAAAACCATTGGAATGACATTATGCTTAGGATTCAAAGGAAAAACCCCAACTCCTCTAGATTTTGTATTCTATTCCCCCCCTACCAATGGCTTCTAACCAAGTTTTAAGTAATGATCATTGGACCCTACGATTCACGAAGGGTGTGTGTCTTCAGATGCATATTATGGAATGTTCACATGTAATAAGAGGCATCTAGTCTGTGAAATTCTGAGGTAAGGGTGGCTGCAAATGATATTTCTACTTCACAGAAAAGTTAGACCAAAAAATTGCAAAATTATTAAATACCAATTATTAAAGTACTTCATTAAAGAATGAATGCCAGAAGGCAGGGGAGTCCTGAGAAGTCTGCAAAGATAAATTCTGATGACTAAGCAGTAAGTATCGTGTTAGTAAATGCCAGTGTGCCTCAGAAATCATGATGTTGCTACCTGTAACACCCTGCTCTGGGCTGCCAAAGTCAGCGTATGCCATAAAGGGAAATACATTTAAAAATTAGTCACATTAAGTGGAGTTCACGTACATAAATAAGAATAAGCTGATTCAGTGTAAGGGGGACCCAACAGAATGTGTTTGCTTATTTAAGTTTTCTGGCTGTGTTACTGTCATTAAGTCCTATTGTTTTCCTACTAAGAGATATGTGGAAGGCCGGTGTCATTCCCAATTCAAGGGCTTTATTTTGTTTGTTTCTATATAATGATGTTCTTGGCCTATTAAAACAGTCAGGGTCTTTCCTTATTGTAGCTGCACAAGTGACTTTACAGAAGGAAGACACCTGATTCACACGACCAGGCATAGCAATGGGAGCATGTGAACTTTCAACAAAAGAGGAAGCTTTGTACCAGATGTGAAGAAGTAAAGTTTATTTTTCCATTTAGCATGTTTATTTAAGTAAGAAGGAAGGAGACAGGGGCTGCTTCCCATTCCAAACTGCTCAGGGAATGACCTTCTTTTTCCCTTTCTTTATAAAGGAACAAAGTTGGCTATTGCAGTTTCCAGAGGGATCTGGAAAGGAACCAAGTCACTAATGATTACATTTCATCCGTAGCTAGTTTAACCTTTGAAACCTGCCAATCAACAGAGAAGACCAAGAGGGAAGGTCAATGCAACCTTGCTCATCTAGCATTCTCTCACTGTTTACATGGAAAATGATTTATTATGGAAATCATTTTAAGAAATATTAAGCAACTATAGAGACTATAATCAAGGTCTTCCTAAGATCACTTAAGAGCTGAGAAACTCTCAAGTCCTGGTTAGTTTATTTTCCCTTTTAATCATTGTGTATAACAGGCAGAGTGATAGAGCTTTTACATTTAAAACAACATAACCAAGAAAAACATCTAACAGACAGAGTGATAGAGCTTTTACATTTAAAACAACATAACCAAGAAAAACATCTTTTGTCCTTGATTCATCTATCTTCTCACATTATTTTGGTCTGACACACCATTTGTTTCTAGACTGAAGATCGTGTTGGTACTATATATCCAAGACACACACAATCTTTTTCACAGCTTGTTGAAACATTCCTCTTAATGCTGAAGCTATTATATACTACTAGTAAATAGTATAAAATACACCACAAAACAATAACTGGTATTTTGATCATGTATTCATTATCAAAAAGGCCAGGCTACAGAATATTAAGTGACCTTCCCCTATTATTCATTTACACATCCATTTCTAAAAATACATACCTCCTCTTCTTTCCTCATAATATCCCCTCATAAGCTTCTTGAAGGAAAAGAGAAAACACCATCAGTAAGATTGATGGAGCACTGGTAACATATTTCAGGTACAAATGACCCACTTTTATGTACTGCCAGAACAACTCTGTAAAGGGTTTAGGAAGGAGAAATCCTGAAGTTCTTTTCCAGTGAATTCATGCAGCTGGTGGTACCAAATGATTGTTCTCTTTTAACGGCAGGGTCAGAAAGACAAAGAGAAGCATTTTCTATAACTGACTACAGTTTTTATCAATTAGTAAAGCTTTTTTTCTTCAAATGTTTTATATCATCAAGATTAATTACCTCCAGTTTTAATTAAAACCCTCTCAAAAGTTAACTCATTCTCCTAAGAGTGCAAGAATGTCGTAACAGGATGATTTTTCTCTCAGGAAGACAAATGCAAAATGTTCCCTCTGTTTGTCGAAAGGGAAAAAGGGATTGCACCTACACTTTTATTTTTTGGAATCGTTTCATAAAAACTTTGTGTGCTTCATGAAAATCATCACTTTATCACCTTAAAACTCACACTGAAAATAGAATATGTCAAATTTTAGATCCTGCGTGAAACCGAAGAATCCTAAATTTCTAATTTAAATCTGTTCATCTAAGTATCACGATCAAGTGTGAATTAAAATAAGACTCACTCATTTGGTCTTGGCTATGACTCTCGCAAAGATCTGAATCCTGCCCTACAATTACTGCATTTACTGCAAAACTTACAATTACTAACATCAGCTAATACTTAATGCTCAGTTTAAAGATTTTCTTCCATGCAATCGAGTAGTTGATTTTTATTTAGTGTAGCTACCATTTCACAGCAGTAGTATTGGGAGCCCAGGAAAGGCAGGGAAAGAATGTTTAGAGTGGGAAGGTCACTGCACATCTATTCTTAAGGCTCGAATGTAAAAGTGTGCCACTGGTGATACAAATTCACGGAGCCACTAAAATAATACATTATACACAGTATTAATATTTGATACAATTAGTAAATGAACACGTGTGTGTGTGTGTGTGTGTGTGTGTGTGTGTGTATGTGTGTGTGTACAGTAATGCATCCTTCCAGACATCAGACTCTGGGGAACCCGATTTGTATTGTAGGTACAGTCTCACCCTTGGGTATAAAGCCAAATAGCAGTTTACCAGCAAAATGACACACCAAGTCCAGGGAGAAGTAATAACTCATCTGAAGGAAAGCATCTCCCTATCTACAGAAGAGGCAGTAAAAATATAATAGAAATATGGCTGCTCAGTCCATTTAGTGTTGCAGCAAACAGCCCTACACTCAATACTTCAACAGTCACCAAGGACATCACTGTATTTCAGTGCAGCAGAAGAGCAGATCTTTATAATTAGGACCTTGGGTCAGTTAATGTGCATTATTAAAAGATGGAGTATTAACTAATGTATTACAGGAAGATCTTTCACTGAAATAATAATATTTTTTAAATTTTAAGACTTCAGCTACCTGGAAAATACAGTTTCTGAAACAACTTAACTACTCTTATGCTTTACGCAGTGTATTTTGGCTCTAACTTTCAAAGGTTTTTCTGAATGCTGATTTGTTATGCTTGGAGAAGTTGCGCAGACTATAAATATCTTAAATATTATCACTATTTACACCTAGATTAAATTATACAATTAAGAGTTGAATTTTTTAAGGATACCTTTTCAGATCATAGAATTATTTGCCTCGTTACAACTGTGTTTAGTAATCTGTTGTACAAGTGTTTGATTGTACTGCCGTATCTCTTCTTCTACATTATTATAACAAGATATCATTTCTGGCTTGTAATAAGTTATCATCTATACTATTATAATTTTAAAATCTGATGTACTAACTCGGGTATTAAGGCCTCTCAAGAGATTTACATGAGGAACGGGAGGAGGAGTTGCTTGAAACAAAAATTCCCGATTCATTAATTACTTGTTGAACGTCACAATGTCATGGACGTAATCCACTAGTCTTGGAGGACGCTGAGAATAAGAAGATTTCAGAGTCGTTGAAATCTTTAACTCTCTTTCTTTGAAAATCTTCTGTCACAAGTCAGAAGGATAATGTCTCTTTTCACCCAATGAGAAAGCTGTTCTCACACGAGCATAATTAATCTTCTGACACCATGACAAAGAAATTCCTTAAAAGGATTTCTCCGATTTCCTCTCAAGACAGAAGATTGTCTTTATCCATCATCTGTTCTTCCTGATCCCTTCTTTTTGAATATCCACATCAGCAGAATTGTCCATCAGAAGAGACAGCAGGAGGGAAATCTCTGCATGATTGATAGGGCCCCAATGCTCTGCAGGCCTATTTAAGTGCAAGCATCTATTGTTGCAAACTTACTTTACAGCAGTTAAACAAATATAATAGTCAACAATTCAACCATTGTGCAGCTTAGACTTGACTAAAACTAGTTAAGTGAAGTTTACTAATGACAAGGCACTGATTTTGAAGCCAGATAAAGATTCTGCAGATAAATTAGCCTGATATCTCCTTGGAAAAGGAAATTCTCAAAGTCATGCAACAGTATATGTATATTAGAGAGTGTTATATACTATACTGTATGTAAATGTCTGATACTTTTTATACTAATAGTCACTCAATATTTCTTATCTACATCAGGGCTATCTGGAAAAAACATTCCAAAACTTTATATGTTACCATCCCAAAAAATCAGGTCTATCAAAGAAAAAACATACTACCAACACTCCCTTAAATTTTTTTCAGACTCATTATACCAAAGCTCTTCCAAAGAGAGGTTTAGGTATGTCTATGTGTTCATTACCCCACGTATGAAAACCAAAACCAAACCAAAGACCATTTGAGACTTCTTGTGAGTACCTGCCTCTTCCTTAGGTGGAAGGAATGAACCAAAACACTGCAGGTCAGTTTCAAGTGGAGGAGCAAAGCATCCAGGCAGAGGCCGAATCCACAAAAAATGCAAGCCTGGCTCCACTTTCAAAGCAATGTACATGAAATGGATACCGATCTAGACATCTCACTAGGCTATGGCTAACAGCACACCCAGTATCAACAGTAGAGGTTACGGCCTGCTCTGTGTTCTCTATAGATGTTGCCAAGAAAGGCCCCTTAAGCCCAGACACTAGGACACACTGACACTATGTGTTCTGTTTGTACCACAATGACCTTGACTACTCTATTCTGGACGCACCCTGTGAAAATATTTGTTTATCCTTCCAATCCCCAAACAGTGAGGCCAGCCTTCACCCTGGCTCCAGCTCACTGGTGTGAGGGCTGGTCAGATGGACATGGTCCATCTTGGCATGGTCAGATGGACAGGCTGCCACTGCCTGACCCCCCGTGGGGCTTCTTCTCCAGCTGACCTGCCTCCTCCAGCTAAGAACAGCTACCGATGGCTGGCCCACAGCCAAGACCCACACGTTCTGCAACAAGTGGCTTAGTTGTGGTTTTTCTTAAATAACAGAGTTATATTCAGGATTGATTACCCCTTTGACGACCTAGGAAAAAAGTTATATCCAGGATAAAGAGCTGGGAAAATCCTTGTGGATAAAGAGGGACACTAAGCAGTTTGAATGTAGAATACACCACAGAGTTTGCATGTAGAGAAGCTGAAAGCCAGCAGAGAATAAGCTGGTAGTGAAAGTAACACAGAAGAGAGGGCCAGATGAGGAATGTAAGCGTACAGCCCAGAGGGGACTCTTAAATGTTCGCTTACCAGCCCAGGACCCAGAAATCTCTCCAGGGCTCACATCACCAACAGCTTCACATTGTTAGTTAACAGTGCTTTTGTGACTGGCCTGTCTTCCCAACAGGATTGTGTGTGTATTACGGCGGGGGCAGGGGGAGAGCAATCCTTGTCATTTTTGTATGCCTGTTACACATTGTATATAGCATCTTGTCAAGATCAGTAAACATTTACTAACTGGTTAGAATGGAACTTGAGTAACAGGTTATTGGTGCTGCCCAAGGCCAAGTGTGTAAGACCCAAGAAGGGGACAGGCAAATCTTCCTCTTTTCCACCCACAACACTGAGGTCTGTGAAATTTAAGTCCAAGTTCAGTAGGAATATCCTCTTGCCTATAACGATCTTTGATGAGAAAAACCCCTCCATTATGTATGGGAAATCTCTATACCTTCCTTTTAATTTTGCTATAAACCTAAAACTGCTCTAAAAAAAATTGTCTTAAAAATAAAAGCCAAAAGCAAAACAAAACAAAACTCACAGTGTTCACAAAAGCTCAGGGAAAAACAAACATTTCATTCTTTTGCCCTTCAGAGATATCTTTGTAAGAAAAGGATCTGTTGTAATGTGGTCCATTACAAATATTTGACTAATTGTGTTTGTAGAACTGACTTTAGATTAAGACGTGCATTGACTATATCCTAACTCCCCCACTTTCAAGGGTGAACATGATTCATTCTTTCTTTGTCTCGGTTATTTCAGCTATAAAATAGAGACAATCGTGGCTGCACCTTACAGGGTGTTTGTAAAGATTAAATGTAAATCCTAGCATTTGGCAAACACTCAGCTCATAACAGCTGGTTATTATTCATTCTCTTGCCCCTTCCCCTCATTCACACAGCTCTCTAAGTGGGCACAGCCAGCTCTATTTCTGGGAGTTTATCTTGAGACACACACACGCACTTGTGTGCAATATAGGGGCTTCGGGGGCTGAGAAAAGAGCAGGCCCAACAGACTGAGCTAAACGGACACTTCTGAGCAATTGAAAAAAGAAAAAAAAAAAAGAATGAGGAAATTAGGCAGAATCAGCAAAGAAGAACAGGGCAGGCCAGGGTGACACAGGGCTGAAAGCTGACAATTTCTCCATTTGAATGACTGCAGGCCTGTGTGTGCCTCATTCTGCCTCCTCCTGCTCAGCTTCACCACCTGGTTTCCTGGTTGTTTTGACCCGATTTTCAGGTTGGGGTCTACCTGGGATACACGAAGCACATTCCGTACTTGTTTTTATTTCCACTCAATTCAACACATACTTATTGTGTTCCTGTAGGTGCCAAGCATTAAGAGATGCCGAAGAAGAATTCGTGAATAAGACTATACCATCCAGAAATTCACAACTCAGAGGGACCGACATGAAAACTACACACCGTGTAATAGAGAACATACCTAGTCGAGAACACAGAAGAAGCCTTGGGAGGCAGAGAGGGAGGGGACGGCATTCAGGTAGGACTTCAAAGATGAGCGGGATTGATATGACAGAGAAAGGATGGGGTGGAAGACACTCCACATAAAGGAACTGTGGGGCCAAAGAAGTAGGTGTCACTATACGTGTGTGTCTGAATCCTAGAGTACATGAGGCAGAATGGCAGGAATTAGGCTACAGAGTGAAGCTAGATTAAGAAAGGCAATTAGGCTTAAAATTTTAACAGATAAAGGGGCATCCTGACATACTGTAGGCAAAAGAGTGACATGACCCAATTTGTTTTTCAAAAAGATAGTTCGTAGGACCAAATGGAAGATACTAGAATGGGAATAGGAAAGGAACAATAAAAAAGTAGAGAGCTTGGGAAGGAGATAATTAAAATGGTCTGGCAAATGACAATCAAGGACTAACAAGAATGGAGATGGGATGTCATTTATGGAAGACTTACGTAGGATACTGAATTGATGGAATTTAGTGACCTACTGGACATAAGATGTAATGAGGGGAGGAGAAACCAAGGGTAACTGGGAAGTTTCTAGTTTAAGCACTTGAGTAAACGCCATGCTATTTATTTGGAGGTGGAAGTGATGGAAATATTGCCCTGTTTCTGTGTGTGTAATTTTGCGGAATCATATGCCTAAAGGCCTTTTGTTCAGCCTATGTCACTAATACCTGGACCCTACAGGAGGGAATTTAAGCATAGATCGAAACCTTAGAAAAATAACATTTTTCAATTTGTTTTTAATAAGGTATTCTTTTACTTCTACATCATTTCCAAAGGAATCCTATGACACCCACTATAAATACTAATTTTTAACAGTTGCCTCAGAAATTCAAAGTTTCATGGTTTACTTCATCAACCAAATGAGTCAATGGATTCTGTGGCTAGCCCAGGCTGTAAGCATGAGACAGATAGGTGAAAAAAGAAAAAAAGAGCAGACATCTGCCAAAAGGCTACGTGAGCCAAATGGGAAATGAGAGCACATTTAGACAAAGGAGTAGAAGGAACAACAGGCTGGTTAATACCTCTATTTTACTGCTAAAGAAATTTCTAAATGGGAAGAACTTGTTTAATGATCATTTTCATATATAAGAGGTCTGGGTCAAAGAGAACATGAATCCTTTTTAGAAGGTAGCAGCAGTCTTATTCTCGTATTATTGCTTTAGAGGCATCTATCGTATCAGAGTAAAGGATGATTTGTGTTAACAATCAACTAAAGTGTTGCAAATATAAATAAAATTAATATGACATTTTAATGAAAAGCAGCATGGTATAGTCTCTAAACTACATGATTAACCAGCACATTCACATTTCTAAAAAGAATATAAAATTACTACTGAGAATGGGGAAGGATTGTGGACAACATTGTGGAGCTTGAGCGGTCAGCTATCTTGGACCACAAGGTGTATTTAGGAATGGTGGCCATGCGTAGTGGAGCAAAAGACAGAACTCAGGCCTTGATTGTCTCCCCTGGGATTTTCTAAAAGTGAGAGAAAAATATGTCTTATTTTATGTAAGCCACTATTTCTTACCTCTTTTTTAGTCATTGCTAAATCTAATTCTAACAAAAACAACTCCTTTTGACATTTTCCCGACATTGTCTTAGTTGTTTTTTATTTAGTTTCTGGGTATGTGTGTGTAATTTCTCTCACAAAAAACGGAGGTATTACATTGTATACACTGCTCTCTTTTTATTTATCAATTTGTGATAGATATTTTCTTATGTTATAAAAATTCTGTGACACAATATTTGAAGACTATTATAGAATTCTACCATATGGATGTATCATCACTTATAATTAATTCTCCGTTTGGGAGCATTTATTAAGTAGCTTTACTTATCGATGGATACTCCCAATTTTTACAATTTATTAGCTTATATGAGGACCAAAAATTATATAGCTAAACCTTCATAACAAGCCAGCAAGATAAATATTCTCTGCTCGATGGTGTTAAGCAGTATGGCCATTATGTCACTCAATTCAATTTCTAAGTTGCATTCGAGCATAGAAGAGAGTTACGAGGAGGAACCTAGCAGACAATTTGGTTATTTGTCCACCAAAGATGTACAGTAGATAATACTACCATCTGTATAAACTTACTATAACTAACATTTTTTCCACAGTGAACCCATTCTTTATATGTCACTTGTTTCTGATGTCACCAGTGTACGACACAGAATAAGTGTTTGAGAGGTACAGTTGTAGAATTGGATAACCAAAGTTCAAATTCTAGGTATTATATTCACTGTTTATGTAAACTTGGAAAATGCTTTAACCTCTAGCACTTCACTTTCATCTTATGAAAGAAAATATTAACATTTACCTTGCAAGGTTGTTGTGTACTAACATTTTACCAAAAAGCTTCAGACTAGAAGGTTCACTCCCCAAAAAACATTATCTTTACAAGCTCTGTGGCAACTTTCCTAGCCTAGTGGGGCAGAAATAGATAAGGCTTAAGTAGACTTTCTCTACTAAGAAATTTGGTGATATCCGGCAGCCCAAAAGCTATAAAATGATGTCTAAAGTTGATATAGAGATCAATAAAACAAACTCTTACCACTAATTTTATTTAAAACCATTCTCAAATTCCAGTGAGTGTCCTAAGAATAACGAAAAGTTAGTCCTGTGTATTGCCATCAAAATCTACAACTATAACATAATGTCTTGGGAAGTGCTGTGGAAAACTGTAACCCTAGGACCCAGGAGGAGTCCTCACATGCAGCAATCAGCTTACACCACATATGGTCTACTTCTAGAGCAAAGGGGAGTAATTCTCCTTGGACATATTTTCAACAATAAGGGTTAAAGCAAAAACTGTTTCCTGGATGATTTTTTGACAAAAATTGCCAGTTATCTAGAATTTCCAGTTACCTCTTATTTTATATGAATAATGCCTATCCTATTTAATGAAGGTTTACCTTTCACTAATGAGGAAAATGACATGGTAGAAATAGGGATACATTTGCACTCAACCTCCCACAAACTAAGCTCTCAAATGCAGCTCTTACTCTTATCTAGAATGACAGGATAATATAGTGCTTCTTCAGTTAGGTTCAGTAAACATGAAATAAACATCTATATTCCGAGTGTATAGTCATTTCATTAAGCAGTATTTGTAAGAAGCGTAAGTATGTACATGCCAAATTTTCCAATAATTCAAATACTGTAACTTCTCTCTGTAGGGGTCATTGACCCAGAATTCTCGACTACTGGAAACACAGTCCTTTGTCTAAAAGTAAGTAAACAAGTGTACAAACAGACACAACAGACAGCACAAAGTTCACATTCTAAAAGTATTTGCATTTCACTCAAGAGGAGCCATTTAGGCACTCACCCAAACTTGTTTCCTCTCATTTTAGACTCAGTTTGAAGAAAGCTGCTTATGATTCCTAGTTTTTGACAGATTAAAAGGAGTGAGATGCCAGGGACAAGGGCAGTGACAATTTTTTGTTGTTGTTATTTTTTTTAAGTGAATCTTTAAATCTGACACTGACAGTGAAGACAGAAAAATAATTTTAGAAAGGAGACAGGAGAACTTAAAATATTCAACGATCTGGAGTTATTTTACTTGTGGAGTAAGTACATGGTTCTAGTCTATAGCTTGGCCCCAAATTAAGATATTGAAAATAACCAAAATAATTAGGAGAAAGTTACATGTATTAAGCAATTAATAATCTACAATAAACTTTTGAAAGATTTCTATAAAATTGTTACTTTTAAAAATCTAAGCATCTCAAAGAATAAATTCTAAAGGTCCTTTACAACTAAAATATTCTATACATTCATGATTCTCTGGAAAAATCAGGAACTCTATTTCCCAGTGATTTGGGTTATGCATATTTCTCTCATAAACTTTAAAAAATTAATACTTTAGTAAGCAGTGTACACCCATAGCATACACACACACACACACACACACACACACACACACACACGGTACCAAAAAAAATGTATGCACATTTTAAGAAAGGAAAAAACTGTATTAAAATTGTAATACTCAATATATACCGATAACAAAAGATGAATACAAGTCACGTTTGACTTCTGCAATTACAAGAGGTGCTCAAAGTGGTTACCATTAGTGTAATTTTAATACAGTTTTTTTCCTTTTTAAAAATGTGTATGCATTTTTTGGCACCCCCGTTACATATATAAAATGAATATATACAAAAAGCAACTTTTCTTCCATCCAATACTCCTCCCTAGGGACAACCACTATTACCACTTTCTTGTTTATTCTTCTGAGGAAAGATGGAATACAATTGTAATATAAATACACACATGTACATATGCACTTATATATTGACACAAATAGTAGTATACTACAAACATTCTTCTGTATCTTACATTTTTCACTTCACAATAAATCTTAGCAATCTTTACATAATCAGAATATAAAGAGTTTCCACATTCTTTTTTATGGCTGTATAGTATTCCATGACTGATTTAACCAGTTCACTACTAAACGATCCAATCTTTGGCTATTACCAAGAATGCTGCAATGACTAATTGTATAACTATTAATGATACAACCATTTCAAATATGTACCTCACTAGGATAAACTCCTATAAGTGGAATTGCTGGGTATGTACATGCATTTAAAATTTTGATAGATATTGTCAAATTGCTCTTCATAGAAATTAGATTAATTTTCACCAACAATGTATGAAAGAGCCTGTTTCACTGTATCTTTTCCCACGGAATCATAAGTTTTAGATCTTTGATTATTTAATTAGAAACTGAATTCTATAAACAGTATTATTTCATTGGAAATGGAAATGAAAAGATAAATTGGAAAAACAGTAGCTCCATGCAGTTTTAATTTGTATTTGTCTTATTATGTGTGAAGTAAAGTATCCTCTCAAGTTTAAGAACCATTTAAGTTACTTTCTATGAAATGTTTGTTCATGTTCATTACCCATTTTCCTACTTTTTGCTGATGTAAAAGCATCCTTCACAAATTAAGAGAACTAGCTGTTTTGTTGAGATGAGTTACAAATATTTTTCCAGTTTATCATTTGTCTTCTGACTTTCAATTATATTATTATACAATTTTTATTTCTATGTAGTGGAATTTATCAATCTCTTTTTTTATTTTCCAACTTTAAGTCTTTCCTAATTTAGATTAACAAATCCCATGTTTAGTACTATAATTTTTATACTTAGATATTTGATTCATTTGTAATTGATTTTGGCATAAGATATGGGAAAAGGATAAATTAATTTTTTTTTCCAATTGCACCCAATTAACTTAAGCTCATTTACTGAATACTGCATCCTTCTCCCTGTGAGTTGAAAGATCTTTATGATAGCCTAAATTCCAGTATGTATTTGGGTGTCTTATAATAACTTCAATGTTATATATGTTATAGCTTCATAGATGTTTTACTATCTGACAGAGATTGTCCTTCACACTACTACTGTTCTTATTTGGAATTAAAAAAAAGTTCTTGCTTAATTTTACATATGAAATTTAGAGTCAGCTTTTCTGGTTCAAAAATCACTTTGCTATTTTTATTGAGCTCTCATTAAATTTATATATTAATTTAGGGAAATCTATAAATTTTACCATTTTGGGGCTTCTTACTGAAGAACATGGATTAACTTTCCTTTATGGTCCTAAGTAGCATTTTAAAGTTGTCATCACCTAGATCAGGTCTTCTCAACCTCAGCACAATTGAAATTGGACAATCAAAAATATCTCTAGAGGGCCGGCCCGGTGGCTCAGGCGGTTAGAGCTCCATTCTCCTAACTCCAAAGGCTGCTGGTTCGATTCCCACATGGGCCACTGGGCTCTCAACCACAAAGTTGCCAGTTCAATTCCTCGAGTCCCGCAAGGGATGGTGGGCAGTGCCCCCTGCAACTAAAATTGAACACG
The DNA here is from genome assembly GCF_057876585.1 of Rhinolophus sinicus. NCBI lineage: Eukaryota > Metazoa > Chordata > Mammalia > Chiroptera > Rhinolophidae > Rhinolophus > Rhinolophus sinicus. Next base: position 76,186,508 of record NC_142504.1, on the reverse strand, counting down.
GCACCTTAAGCTGAGCTGCCGCTGAGCTCCCAGATGGCTCAGTTGGTTGGAGTGCGTCCTCTCAACCACAGGGTTGCTGGTTCGACTCCCGCAAGGGATGGTGGGCTGTGCCCCCTGCAACTATCAATGGCAACTGGACCTGGAGCTGAGCTGCGCCCTCCACAACTAAGACTGAAAGGACAACAACTTGAAGCTGAATGGCACCCTCCACAACTAAGATTGAAACGACAACTTGACTTGGAAAAAAGGCCTGGAAGTACACACTGTTCCCCAATAAAAAAGTCCTATTCCCCTTCCCCAATAAAATCTTTAAAAAAAAACACCTCTCTAGATATGCGCAGATGTCTCCAGTAGAGCAAAATCAACCTCAGTTGAGAACCAATGATCTAGATCAAACATGACATACTTCACTTTAAGTTAAATATCAGGGTCCCCCCCCTTTTCTTGCTAATCTAAATGGTATCTTTGCTTTTAATATGTCATCTGGTTAGTTGTTTGTGTATATAAACACTACTTATTTTCACATTTAGATTATATATCCAGCCACTTTATGAATTCTCTTATTGTTTACAATAGCTTTTCAGTTGCTTCTCATGAGTTTATGAAGTAGATAATCACATCATCTGGAAAGTAATGTCACCTCTTTTTCTATATTTTAAATTTTTTCTCTCTCTTTTCTAACTGCATTGTCTAGTAGCTCACAATAATGCTAAATCAAATTGGTAATAGTGAACATCTTTATTCAGAATGCGTCTAATATTTCTCCATTAAGCATGATGCTGCTTTGGGGCGGGATACATTGTGTATCATGCAAAGGAAGTATGCATCTCTTGCTATTTTTTAGGAGTTTTTCACCAAAGGCAATTGTTGAAAATACAAAGTGCCCTTTCAATATCTATGGAGATAATCATATGGTTTTTCATCAATTCAGGAAATTATTTGAACAATTCCAGAATTCCTAGAACAAGCCCCATTTAGTAATAGTATATCGTTCTTTTAGAATGCTTTTGAATGATCTGTAGTTGTCTATTTTGTGCTATCTTTGCTGAGTTTTGATATCACTCTCATTATAGCACCATAAAAAGAATTCTAAAGCTTTCCTTCTTTCAAAGAGTTTAAATAGAACTGAAATTTTTATTTCTTAGACATTAAGTAGAATTGTCCCATGAAAACATCCGGGATTGATGCCCTTTTTGACAGTAGCTCTGCAACAATTTTCTCTATTTTATTTATTGTGTTTGGTGAATTTACATTCTATATGTCTTCTAACGTCAGTTTTGATCATTACATTTGCCCATAGAATTATCTATTCCATTCATATTCTAAAATTTATTTGTATAGTTGTATAGTTGATCAATATTGTCTCTTAGGATTATTTTAACCAGCTCTTTTGTGTGTGGTTGTTTCCTGGTTAGCATTTCTTATTTTGTGATTTATGCTTTCTTCCATTTTTTGGTATTCTACTATCTAGTTTTCTTCAGTTAGTTGTTCAATTCACTCATTTTTATTCTATTTTGTGTACTAATATATGCATTTAAGACAATAAGTGTTTCTTGGAATGCTACTTTAACTGTACCCAGGGCTGTATGGTGTAGTAAAGAACCCAAGTACTGGAGCTAGACTATTTGAATGCAAATCCTATTTACTTCATTTACTAGTTGTGAGATTAGGAAGCAAGTCACTATTCTTTGCTGTGGCTTTATTTTCTCATCTATAAAATGTGGATAATAACAGTGCCTTTACTGAATAGTTATGAGGATTAAATGGGTCAATATTTAGAGCAATGCCTGACACATAGTAGGAACTTAAATGGTTCTTGAATGAGTTAATTACACGATATATTTAATCTCTACTTTAAATCATATTAATATTTTACATTATACTTTATTGCTTCTTTCTTTCAAAAAGAATCTTTTACAATGTTAGTTGTATTTGCTTTCTGTATGCGTGTATGTTTCTTTTGATAATTTTGAGAGTTTTTTTGTGTTTGGTAACATAACTTTATAAATTATGTTTAATCTTCTATATCTTTATACACTATCTACTGACTGTGAGTAATGACAAGTTTAGTATATTTCTATTCCTTTCTTTCTTCCCACTCTTTACCCTTCCACCTGATTTTATTTCATTATAATATTTTTCTGAGATTTTAGCTTCATAGTTTTAATTATACTTATCCATCTATTCTTTAATTATATTTAAGTGATATCTTTTTACCATTGGCTATTAAAGAAATCAGAGTTCTTCAATCATCACAATATTCCTTCACCATTTCCCCTCATTTATTTACATCACTGTTAAGTTTTTAAAATTTATTTGTTCCCAAATATTTCAGTCTTATTTTCATAGGTAAATGCTCCTCCAGTTGATCCTGTGATAGTTTATTCAATATTCACAAATGACTTTTAGGAGCTATATTCCTGAGTTTTTACATGTTTAAAAATCTTTGTCTATTACCTTTAAGTTAAATGATAGTTTGCCTGAGTATGAAATTTGGGGGTAGGAAGACACATTTTCTCCTTGCATATCTATATAGACCATCTACCTATTAGAATTGACTACTGCTCTACAGAAGTCTCAGGATGGCCTGATTTTCCCCTTTTGCAGATGACTTGACCCTTCTGCTTTTATCTTTCAAATCAATTCAATTTCATAGTATATGTCTTTATGTTGATCATTGTGCTTTAATTTTTTTAAATGCTGGGATATAGTGTTTTCAATTTGTTGATCAAAGATTTCTTTAATTTCTGATGAAGTTTCTTATATATCTTATATTATTTTTCATCTTTATAAAAAAATCTTCTTTTGGGGCAGTAGTTATACAGATATCAGATATCTTTTGCCTGTCATCCATATGTATCATTTTCCCTGTAATTCTTCTAAACTCTTCATTGTTATTTCATTTTGCTTTTGCTTTTCAATCTTCCTTTCTGTCCCTGACTGTGCTTTCAGAATGTCTGGTTTTGTATGCTGCTTCCAGGAAGGCCTTTGTTGCTAAAATAGTTTTGTTTTTCTCCTCTGCTTATTTTCTGAATTTTACCATATTTGTCCTTCTGCTGATTTACCATGTATTCCCCGAACTCTTGTATTTTTGCTTTAAGCACTTGTTTTATTTTATTTATTTTAGCAGTGATTACAATATTAAATATACACACTTTTAAATATATAGGTTATTTGGTGACAATTTCTATATGTTCGTCTGGGGCAATATTTTTTCCTTGTCAGTGTTTTTCATCTATACTTTTTCTCCCTTTTTATACTTGTAACTTTGTACATATTCTATATAGTTTCTTTTTTGATCATTATTCATAGACCAGTCCTCAGTGGCAGGCTAAGCTCTCCACTCATCAGTAGGAAATGGCTGAGTAGACACAGAAGGCACCTGCATGCCTTCAAACCAGTCTGCGACCTCAGGCTGAGCAGTAGTGAACTCGGGAGCTGGAGCAGTCCATTCACCCTGAAATTCTTCCTTGGTCACAGCCTTTTCAGCAGTGGCCTGCTCTTTCTATTCAATCTCTTCAGGGTCTCTGTAGGAGTAGAGGTCAGGCATGGCCTCCCACGGGTGCTCACGGGAGATGGTGCCACACATGAGCAGAACTTCCCAGGCCAGCATCCACCACATCAGATCCATGGCATGAGCTCCCTTGTTGTTGCAAGGGATGGCAATGTCCACATAGCACGGAGGAGAGTCTGTGTTACACAGAGCAATGGTTGGCAGGTTAACGTAAGACACCTCTGTGAGAGGCTGGTGGTCAGCCCTGGGAGCGGCAACCACCAGAAGTCTCGGCTCCCAGATGGCTGCCTGGATCTGGTTAGTGAAGGTCCCAGAAATGTAGCAGCCACCAATAGGAGTGGCTCCAGTGACAGCAGCAAACTTCAGCGCAGCTCGCTGGCCGGTATTCCTGGACAATATGACACTGACATCAGCTGGGTTTTCAATGGCAACAATGGTATGAGCTGCCGGTAGAAGCTTCTCTCAGGTTCTCTTCAGATTTATGATGTAGATGCCATTATTTTTCCATTTATAGATGTACTGTTCCATTTGTAAATCAAGGTTGATGCCACTTAAGTGGGTTCCTACTGCAAGAAATTTGAAGACATCCTCCGCTTTCATTTGTAGAACATCAAGGGCTCTGGACATTGTGAAAGATTCCCTTTAAGTTACGTGGGAACAGAGAAAACGCCGTATTGGTCCCTCTCTGGGTAGCAAGGAAAGGCTAGGACCATATTTTGCGCAGCAGGAATTTACTCTTTGACACACGGTTTTATGTGTGAGTAATTTGAGCTTTAACTTGTCTTCAATCAGAAGATAACAGTAGTTAAAGCCCTGTTCAAAATATTGACTCTCTTCTTTACTCTGTTTCGCTCACAGACTGCTTTGTACACGTTACCTTGGACATTCCTTATTCAGCGTCAACTACCTTGTTTCTACTTTACGCCAAACCAGCTCTTGCATCAGCTTGGACACCCACTGATTTGTGCCACACAAGGAATTACTGGTTTTGCCCCTAAGGGCTCATTTGTCTCACTACTTAACTGCTCTGCAGCTTTGCTTCAGATGTGCAGCCATAGAATCTTCCTCTCTAAAGCATCTACCCACACTCTAGTTTTACCTTCGCTGTATTTGGCAGTGCCTTCTCATGAATTATAGTTTGAGGTTTCAGTTGTCTTCTAGATTTGTCAAAGTTGGCGTTTTAAAAATTTATTTCTTGTTCTCCTAGTTGCCATTGTGGGCTTCTCAAGAGAAGAGGGGGAAAAAATACTAGTTTTTCGGTGTAACTAAAAATAGAAATCAAACCCTATAAATTACCCCAACTCTAAAATTATCTAATAATTCAACTTTTATCTATTGATTCTGAAGATATAAGATAAGATTATAGGGCCTTAAGACATAATTTCCTAACATCATTTATCAACATACTTAAATGTAAAACGTACACTTGATAACAGCAGAATCCTTCTTAATTTGGCATGACTGGAATCCATGACTGGTTGGTTAACTGAAGAAGCAGTTAAAGTGGGTGTGGAGGCGTGGCCTTGCCAACTTGGTTAACTGAGGAAATATGCTCCCCAGAACCCTCTTCCGTGTGTGGCTCTGGATTAGAGTTAGCAGATATGGAGGAGGTTGGTGTGAGATCTGGCAGGTGGAAGTGAGGAAACAGCCATTACCTTTGGAACGGTGCTGCAGTTAGAAACAATGACAGACTGTCACTGGTGCCAAAGTGGATCCCCACTTGTCCTTGCTCTCCTTGTCCACATTTAGCTTTTCATCCTGACTGCTGGCCATAAGTGACTCCAGGTCGGCCCCCCAGATGTTGGCTGTGGCTACGCAGAGGCAGCGATTTCCTACAGACCTCGGCATGAGGTGAGGTGCTGCTTCTAGAAACACCATGCTTAGCACCCATACCAGGGTTTCAGAATGACTGGTTAGGGACTCCATGAAGCCTCTGACTCCCTTTAAGAACTTCATTTTCCTAGATCCTCCCACATTTGTGTAATTTCTAATTCCTAAAATAAATTCCTTATCATATTCATAGTGGCTCTGTTTCCTTGATTGAACCCTGACTGATTAAAGGGACACACACACACACACACACACACACACACACACACACAGATCCATTTATACATTTAATTTGAAATATATAAATGTGAATTCATTTGCTAATCTGTGAATGAAGGACAAGGGTTTTTGCTTTGGGTATGAGTCAACTGTTTTGCGGTTCCTTTGATGAACTATACCCATAATGCATTATCTATAATTTCTAGTATCTGTCTGTTTAGAATGAAATAAGAATTTAAATACACGTGTGAAACAATATGAGTTCAGAATACTTGTAGATTTTTATGATTCTTCCTAACAATATCTTTGATAGTCATTTCACCACATCTATTTCAACAGGAATTGTTTTTGGCAACTCACCTTTATAAAGTCTTTCCAAATTGTTTAAAACCTAGTTTTCACAGAAAAAGTAACCATCTTTTTTTTAAAAGCTTATATTTCATTGGTTATGTAATATCTTATTAAACTGTACATTTTAAATAACAACTGGCAAATACATACTGGGAACAAACAAGTACTAGCTCCTGGAAGAAGTAATGTCTGATTGGCCAGCCATCAACATGCTGTCTGTCGGTACTTGGTGAGCATGTTCTATATACATGGAAAAGAGAGCCCTGGCTACACCTACGAGGTTAAAAGAGTTATTACTATAATCTGAATTTGACATATCCCACAAGTTGTTTTTGAAGTAAGTCTCTGACATTGGCATGTTTACTTATCACTTACTCCCTCTTCATGAAGGCAAAGAAGAGAATATGCAAGAAAAAGTATCTGAATTTCATACTCATTAGATTTATATTATTTTGAGTTTTCTAAATATTAGCTATTGGAAGGTAGAGATCAATTATGATGTGGGTCTTGTCAAGGTCACATTAATTATTTGGAAGACTCTAGACCACTTTTTAAGAGGCATATAATTAAAAGAATCTAGAAAGGATAAGGTAGAGGGTTTAAGGTCAGCATGCTGTCTATATCTGGGGGAAAAAAACAAAAGCAAAAAACCCTATAAAACACTCTATGAAACTGGGGTCTTCATCTGAATTTAAGGACTAGTCCACTATTACTGTTTTTTCGCCATAACTTCCTCATTTAGCTGTGTCCTGATGAAACAGATTTAGAATCTCTAGACATTTGTTGAATATTTACTACATACTAAGTTCTAAAATGGCTATTTTCACAGGTATCATCTCATTTAACCCTTACATCAATCCTGGGGGACATGATTTATTCCCATTTTCTATGTGAGGTAACAGATCAGTGGGGTTGGAGACTTAACCAAGGTTACCCAGATATAAACAGTAGAGGAAAAACTGACTCCACATCAGTTCAATAGCTTTTCTTTCTCCCCCCCCCCTTCTTACACCTCTCCTCCCTCCCGTTCAAGCCATTGTTTCTCAGTCTAGTTGTGTAGGACACAGCTCCCTGGCCCATGCTGGTATTATGAGCCTTGTGCCCCACCCCCCACCCCAGGGCTGAGGCAGTCAGTCGCCAGCTCACAGCAGCTGGAGGTGGCAGCTCTGCTGGCCAGCCACTTATGGCCGCACACGGTAGCCGGGGACAGCTCACTGCAGCTCACGGCATCCCATGCAAACCTCCGGCTGCTCAGCAGCACAGCTCCAGGGAGAGTTGTTGTTCACAATCTTAGCTGTAGAGGGCGCAGCTCACTGGCCCATGTGGGAATCAAACCGGCTGCCTCGGAGTTAGGAGGACGGCGCTCCAACCACCAGAGCCATAGTGCAGGCCCTCAACAGCTTTTCACATCAGTGTAAGGAATGTAAGTAGGAGATCATTCTTCTTAGTCCCATGGAAAACACTTGATAAACTGATATTTGTTTTACTATTACAAAACTATTGTATAATGAGTCCAATTATGTTAAAATACTATATAACTTGGGGTAGGGGAATTTTTAAAATGTATTAGGAATGAAGGTGCCTATCTCAACACATTTGCATCCAGTTACTCACAAACAGTAATAACAAGATCAATTTTTCAGAAAGTCATAGTAATAAGTAATGGTAACAATAATGGCAGTTTACCTTTGTATTTCTATAGATACTCTCTTTTTGACAACTTGAAACAACTCCGGGAAACATTACCTACTGTCTTTTATAAGAGCCCAGTAGCAGGAGGTGGTTGTTACTGCCAGTTAACATGGGAGACAGCAAACTCTGAAAGTCTCAAGAATACAAAAGCATGCAGTGTTCTGCCCAATAATTCTGACTTCATCTCTTCAGCCACCATCTAAATGAGTCACTGACATTTGGCAGAGACAAACAGATCTGGGAGAGAAATTTCAGCTGTAATTTTAAGATTATTCTAAACATATATTATACCTTTTCTGGTTTTCTATAATTTGAGCCAGATCGCTCTCTTCCATCACTTGGACAGAGACTAGAACAAAAGGAAATTGCTCATGCCCTAGTTTTGCTGATGCCTTCAATAACACAAGAGCTAAAGGTGGCAGATTTACTTTTTGCTCATCACAAACATGTTTCCCTGATTTACCACAATAAGCAGACTGCAGCTGGGAACTCACTCTACAGTAAAATTAATAGTTACATCCAGCCTCTAAGTGAATTTTGAAGAGATATGTCTAACAGTATGTGCCTTTCTACCCAAATAACAAATGCTTCCAAGATCATGGAAACTCCAGTTATAGTCTCTGGGGAGTTCTGGTTTGAGTTATTTTAATGTTTTGGTTTGAGTTATTTTAATGTTTTCGTTTGACTTATTTTAACTCACATGCTTAAACATCACTTATTTGGGTGAAACTCTCACCAGACTCAGAAAAAATGAATTGCCAGTGGTCCACAAACCACAAATACATCCACCCTTGTTTCACTCTTTGCACTTAGATTTTGTTTGAATACTGTTCTCTGCTGATCATATAATTATATGCTTTACATGTTATATTTTCCATTAATGTGCAAACATTCTGAACATTCCAAGAGACAGAGCACTTCTACCTGTTCTACTCCTGGCTCACAAGTCATAGAATGGGGCAGGGACTGGTAGAGATAGGAAAGTAACACTGAGGGCCTACTGCACGCCCTATTTATTTTTAGTTTTTTAATTTCATTGGGTGACAGTGTGTTTTTTCCAGGACCCATCAGCTCCAAGTGAAGTCATTGTCCTTCAATCTAGTTGTGGAGGGCGCAGCTCAGCTCCAAGTCCAGTCACCGTTTTCAATCTTAGTTGCAGGGGAAACAGCCCACCATCCCATGCGGGAATCGAACCGGCAACCTTATTGTTAAGAGCACACACTCTAACCAACTGAGCCATCCGGCTTCCCCACTGGCAGCTCAGCACCAGCTCAGCTTAAGTCGTTGTCTTCAACTAGTTGTGGAGGGCACAGCTCACTGGCCCATGTGGGAATCGAACCGGCAACCCTGTTGTTAAGAGCAAGCGCTCTAACCAACTGAGCTAAATGGCCACCCTTACAAGCATCTTATTAGGTAGCTATCATTATCCCCATTTTCCAAAAAACAAACTTTTGGTTCAGAGAAGTTGAAAGATTGCCCCAATGTCACACAGCTAGTAAACAGTCAAGATGACATCCAAAGAAATCTGCCCTCATTGTTCCACACTGCCTTTCTCCACACATTTTTAAGACATCCTTTGTTAAGACTTTCATCATAAGAAAGGCAATAAATGCTATTTTAAAAATCTAAAGGAGAGTAAAAATTAACCTTTTCCAGCCTCCTGAAAACTATGATAAAGGAAACCAATTATTGTAGTACTATGCATGTTTATTAACACTCTTAGTCAAAATTTTAGGTGTCTTATGTTATTTTTCTCCTAATTATCAATGTAATACACATTCATTGTGGGAAATATGGTGAGAAAAAGTTCAAGTACTTTAAAATAGGTCACTCTAATCTCAGCACTCAGAGACAATTACATTTACCATTTTGGCATGTTTCCTTCTAGTTCTGCTTTTTCTCTTCCAGTTCTTTTTGTATATACTTTCTTCACATAATTGAGATCAATCTGCATATTTACTATTAAACCTCTTTCACATAAAATCCCAATAAAACATTTCTTATGTTTCTTATGTTTAAAACCTGTTACTAGACATTCTAATGGGCAATACTGCCCTTAAACCAGACGCAGGATCCTTGGCAGGGACCCAGAATTTTACAGCAGCTTTGCTTTGGCCCACCTCTTGCTACACCCCTCACCATGAGAGGAGAGGTCCACAGGGAAAGGAGGCTGTATCCACACCGAATCTGTACCATCATTCTAGACCATTCCTGAGGTACAGGGAATCCTGAAATCCCATGACCAAATGGCCCTGCTTAGACCTCTTTCCCACAGCTGGCCCTGAGGGCTGACTGTACAGCACTGCACACTCCAGGCCCAAGGATGGCCGGTTGGTCCGAGAGTGTGGGTGGACTTTGGATGTGAGGGTGTGGTATCCTCACAAGTATGTGTGAAGCTCCTCTTGGTGTGGCACTGAAACAGAGCTGGGAGGAGAAGATCTCCCCATGCCACCACATTCCAGCATGGAATTCCAGTCTGAGAATTCTAAATTCAAACTTGGCCATCTTAGTCATTTAGAAGGTTGTATTTGTCAAAGTAGGAGGATGAAACATACTCTAATAGTTTGGTAGTTTCATTTACAACTTTTAAATAATTAGGTATGTTCTGTGAGCCTCCATTTGTCCTCAGTAGAGTCCTAGATTCCAAAAATGTTGTGGTGGGAGGCTGGTAATGGATACATTTTTAAATGTGGATATATCATAATATGCCTAACCATCCTTCTGACGTTAAACATTGTAAATGGTTCCTAAATTTTTATTTAAAATAACATATGTTAAACATCCATACATAAGTATTTGCCTTCATTACTTATGACTTCTTATGATATATTCCAAGAAGAAAAATTATTGGGCCAAAGGGTATAAACTCTTAATAACCAACATCTTAAACTAATGGTTAGATTAACGGAAGATCTCAATGAATGTAACCCCTACCTCTCTACCCACATGCCAAATCCATTGACTTACATTAATGGTTACAGAGGCCATATCTAGGAGTATATTTAAAGACTTTTACATATAGTCATTTTGTTTCAAGATAGGACACTGACTCAGTTTTCTTTTTTAATTGAGGTACAACTGACACACAACCTTATGCTAGCTTCAGGTGTATAATATAATGACTCAATATTTGTACATATTGCAAAATGGTCACCACAATAAGTCTAGTTAACATCCACAAACCATTCTTTTGATATGTTTTAAAAGTTCATTAAATTTCAATCCCTAAAATCATGGGAAACCCATGGCCCTTGGGCCAAATCCAGGCTGCAGCCTGTTTCTGTAAATAAAGTTTCATTTGGAAGACAGCCACGCTCACTCATTTCCATATCGTGTACATCTGCTTTCAGACCATAATGGTCGACTTGAGTAGTTGCCACAGAGACTATATATGGCTGGCCTACAACACCTAAAATATTTACTATCTGGCCCTTTAAAGTTTGGCCCTGATCTATTTTCAACCCCAATCTAAAATTGTCACAGAATACAAACCGTGAAACAGGAAATTAGAGAATACTAAGCAGTCATAAATCTATACTAGGTTTTTCCCCATTTCACAAATTGGGTGCGCTGGCCTCAGCAGGCTTGGCATTTTTGTTTTGGTGTTCCTGCTGACGTCTTGATCCAGCTGGTATTGCCTCTGTTTAACACTTACCAAATGCACACTGTATCAAGCAGACTTTGTACCAGGTACTGAGGGCCCATGGAAGAATAATTCATCATTTTTGGCCTCCAGAAGTTTACTGGTTTTCCAAGTGTGTGTGTGTCCAAGCTTTCACAAAGCCAACAGGATCGTTTCAATCGTTCTAAACCCCCGTCACCTTTGAGATTCTAAGAATGGGTTGTGTAAAGAGCAAGTGTTATAAAGAAAGTGTGGCAGGGAGTAGAAACACCTTTATCATAGCAACTTGGAGTTTGAACCACAATAACTAAGCTGCCTTGGTAAAAAATCACTGATAGCAGATGCAGGAAGAGCAAGCAAACAGGCAAAATAAACAATTCCTGGGTAGCAAGTAATCCCTCCTACAGAAATTCCCTTGATGTTTCTGCTTTAGCCAGTGGGGCGGGGGGGGGGGGGGGGGGGGGGGAATTGCCCATACCAGGATGAGCAAGAGATTAGTAAATGGTTGTTTTGTTTACTTAAAAAATTAAAATTTTTATTTATGAGAAAAAGCCCATCTGTGTGTAGTGAGAAAAGAGAGAAATCAAAGAAGCCATTGCTATTTTTTCACTCTCCAAAAAGATGGGGCAATAACAGAGTAATTTGGCTTTGGGAGAAAACATAAACCTAAGCCAAGTATTTCAGAGAATTCTAAGAAATGTGGTTTGGATCCAAGTTTGGAGGACTTTTTTTTTTTTTTTTTTTTTTGAGTTTTAGTGGAAAGATAAAAGGGAGGAGAAATTATTTACAATGCAGACACTTTGTCACTTTTGGTTGGCACAATCAATCTGTTATATAATTACATTAGAAAACTACAAACTGAAAGCAAATGACTTACATGCTCTGTTGTCTTGGGTCATCGATGGTAGCTACCTTACATCATTGGGGTAAAGAGAGGAGATTCTGTGTCTGTGGATTCGCACTCCTTTTATTACCTGGACAGCCTTGTGTGAGCACAGCCTTCTCAGAGGCTCGTCATCTGCACATTGTTGATAATACCACTTACCTTGCTGTGTTCTCTTGTGGACTAAGTAAGGTCACATGAGTCAGCTTATAGCACAGTTATTGGCAGTTAGTTGGTACTGAATAAAATATATTTTTCTTGTTGTTGTTATCATAATGTGCAATATATGTAAAGCCCCCAAAACAGCTCTGAAGCTGGCAGAGTAGACACTTTGGCTCGGCAATTACATGCCGGACTCCCATTTTTCTTTCACAGTCACTAAAACTCTAACAGAGATGTCTTCCTTTGGCTACTGAAATCTTCTCTCCCATTGAAAGGGGCCAGGGGAAATGCATATGGCTCTGCATGCTTAACATCTTAACGTGTTGTCAGCTGAGCCCTCTTTGGGGATTAGGATGCATTTAGCTCAGCATAAAGTCTTTAGAATAAAGTTCCCATGTTGAGCAGCCCATGTGCCTGGAGGAGGGAAAGAAATATTTAGCAGGCAGGTGGGTGGGTGCCACTCTGGGCACAATTTATTATTTTGCCAAGGATTATCTCCAATGGCTCATTTGTAGAAATATGCTCATTTGCAAAGAGGAGTACCTATCTGCAAAAACAGGCCAGTCTTGCCTGTTCATGACAGTTTAAAACATTAGGATGACTTGTTCTGACCTACTCAGAATAAACAAAGTTCCATGAAACTATTAAATATTTGTATTGTCCCACTCTGTTATAAAAACACAGTTCTCAGAACACCTCCAAAGTATCTGCCAAGGACTTTGTTTTGTTTATTTTGCTCTTGTGAGAGAAGTCAATGATAACTAACGCGGGCATTGCTAATTGGCTTCTTTGAATTCTTTTCCAAGGGCTTCAAATGTAGGAGTACCTGGAGGGAGGGAGACTGACAGGAGTGGGAGAGTGAAGTCAGAGGACTTTTCTACCAGACAGATGGCCTGTGGATGCCTGAATCCTCCACTGGAGGTTACAGCTCCTGCCGGGCAGCCCTGTCCTGGGTCCTGCACAGTGCAGGGCTCCACTTGTGCCCCCACCCCCGCCGTCCCCGGACCTTGGGCCTGCGGTTAGTAAGCACACCCCACTGTCACCAGTCCTGAGGTACTGCACCCCCTGTGCTGCGCACCCTCCTCTCTACACCTTTGGAAATAGTCACTGCATGAACTCCTCAAAACATCCCAATTTGAGCACATCATGGACCCTGACGGATACACATGAGTGCAGAGGAAAAAAAATCAATGAAACTAAATAGAGGGAAAGAGGAGAAAAAGGAGGAGGAGACAACTAATTTTCTTCCATGAAATATGTCTTTTACGTGTCTTGGCCACGTTCTTCCTCCAGCCTTCCTCCCATCTTACACCTTCTTCCCCTTCCACACTTATCTACTTTCCCAATCACTCTACTTTATCCACGTCAACTCTTCTCTCCATATCCTAACTTAGTTTTCTACTTAAGCTTCTTCTTCCTCCGGGACAATTTATCCAACTCTTTGTCTGGTCTGAAACAAACATGGGGTTTCCTCTCCAACACAAGGCACCACATGGGTTTCTGGGCCTCATATAAACTTCTAGATGATGGAGCCTCTCTAAACCTTCTGTTTTCTCCACAGGAGACCAGCACTGCCTTCAGTGAACGCACCCCCCACCCCCCTGCAGCTTCCTCTAAGTTCCCTCGCTGACCCTCCCCCTCAGGTGCTAGCCTTTTCTGTCTGTCATTTGTCAGCCAAGGGACAGGGGACGTATGGCCTAGATTTACATTGTCTATATTGTAGCCTCTAACTATGGTGCAGCTATTTCACTTAAAATTAAATTAAGAATTCAGTTCCACAGTTACACTGGCCACATGTCAAATGCTCAATAGCCATGTACAGTAATGAGTACTGTATAGAACATTTCCATCATCACAGAAAGTTCTGTTTGACAGATTAGGGTCTATGTTAGGTTTTTCAATCTTAGAACTATTGACATTTTGGGCTGGATAAGTCTTCATTTGGGCTTGGGGGAGGAGGCTGTCCCGGGCATTGTAGGATATTCAGCAGCGTCCCTATCCTCTACCCACTGTTGCCAGTAGCATTCTCCCAGTTGTGACAACCAAAATGCTGCAGACATTCCCAGATTCTGGTTTAGATGAAATCATTCAGCTATCGATTATATTTTGCTCACATCCAGAAAAGGAGCAAGATAGTCAAGGGAAAAAAAAAAAGAGTTCAGAGGCACTTGGAGCAGGAGCTGACATATAGTTGGAACAGGAGACAGGATGAGAAAAGGAGGCCAGAGAGTAAGTAAACCTTTGCGCAGTGTATTACAACTTTAAATAACAAGTCTGAGCCTTTCAGTAAGGTGCAGTGAATTTTCCTCTGGCTGCTCGCATGGCACTTGGAACCCTCAGACAGGGTTATCGGAAGGCACGATGTCCCAGCCTCACCGCCTGAACATATCATGGAGAATTTTGGCTGTTGTGCCTGTTGTGTAGATTGATGATGTCTCCCATTAGAAGCATGAAGCGTAGGGCTGCCAAAAGCTCATCATGACGATGTTAAAGGTAACCAGGAGGCATTCTAAGCGGACAGGGTCACTCACACCCATTCCTCCCCCTAGCGCAGGCAGGCAGTGTCACATCTTTCTTGACCTGCCTAATTCTGTGTCTTAAAGACGTAAACAGCTCTTCAGGGTTCGCAGGCACTAAGTGATGTAGGGAAAAGTTACTACAGCCTGGGGTTCTAGTGGATACAACTCAACTATGCCAAGCAGGTTTTCTCCAAATGTAGCCACCAGTCCTAAGTGATGTCCTATAGTGAAGAAACTTTTTAAAGACAACTGCCCAAATCTATTTAGCCATAAGCCCCTTCTCCTGAAGTACACCCACTGAGTATGTTTTACCCAAGGCTAATAAAGAAAAGAAGATTTGTGCTCAACTGAACCCTTCCATCTGCCCAGAAGGAGTTCCTTGACACTCTGCAAGATTCCCATCCAGAAGGATGAAAGCACAAAAGAAGTCCTATTATGGGCTCAGGAAACAGTCACGCTTGAGAATCACAGAGGTCACTGTACAGAACCAGGAGCTGTGAACTAAGAACAGAACAGGCCAGGACCAAGCACCAGGCACAACCAGACAGACTGGCGATTTTCTGCTTCCTTAGTAAGCTCTCAAGGCAGGAGACTACTGAGAACTACCGAGGGTCTACAGCTTCATGGGCTGGAGGGACACAGCAGTCAGGCTGACACCTCCCTACTCAGTCCAGGGCCACAAAGAACGGTGACAGAGGTTCACAAACTGGGCATTAGAGAGGTTTACAAAACTAGTGGTATGACCCAACAAAACAAATCACAGGGTGAAAGTCTCCTGAGGGCTCCAGCAAAGCACTCTAAAGATGGGTAAGGCAAAGCCCCTGCTCTTCATGAGCTCACAATCAGCTTCCTGTGGCCTGAGGACGATGGCGGTGGTGGTGCTGATACTCTTAATTAACCCATTGTTTAATGCTGGCACATGTGTGAGGCTGGGAGGGAGGGACTGTGAATTATAATTACCTGAACACCTAGAATGTTCTGTAAATACACAGTCGAAATAAAGATATATAATGGCAGGGACCAAATAGTGCTCCCGTTTGTATTTGCCAGGGACCCATACACCATGTCAAGTTTACAGTAGCTATCCAATAAATGTTGATTGAATACTGAAGAAGGTAAAGGAGAAGCTTATCTATCTCACATGACAGATCCCCCAAAAGCCAATAACTTTTTCCTTTGTTTTGTGCCTGCTCCATTGTCTACCCGGGTTATATCTATACTTTGTCAAAATTAGTTGAGAGTATCCAAAATCCAAGAAATTATAACATCTGTGTCAGACAGGATCCCAATAGGAAACAGACGATACATTCAAATTAGGATAAATTGTGGCGACTTATTTGAAAGGGACTGTTTGTAAAGACATGGACACAGTGTATGGGAACGACAACGGTATTGCTATGCTGTGGAATCGGTAGCAGCAGCATTGTTACCACTCCCAGGGGAAAAGTGATGAGAGGAAGAATTGATTACAGGAACCCAAAAAGAGAAAGTCTTACGGTGAAGCACCATGACCTTAGGTCCAGGGGCACAGGCAGCCCAAGGCAAACCCACAAGGAGGGAGCCAAGAGAATAATTAGCCTGACCTCTCTTGGATCTCCTGCTGGGACTCTGCCATTGGCGGAAGTCAGAGGGCACAGGAGCTCCTGACACAGGCAGCCTCCAGGGTAGACAGAGGGAGGGTAGAGAGGGGTGAAGAGGAGATCAGAAGAGGCGAAAGGAAGACATCCTTAACAACTGGTGATCACTCTCCCTGAACTGGTGGTATTTGGAAATGTTCAGGATGCCAATTCATGATCAATTTATCCATGATCTAATGAGAAAGAATCACTTTTAAACTGTTATTCTATATTGATTAAAATCTGAGTATTAGGACTTCCACTCTGATTTTAAAAAAAGGATTTCATCCAGACCAAAAATCAAATCCCAATTAAAAGGAAAATTATACTCAAATAACACAGAAATTGTGAACCTTAATTCTGCCAGACCTGAAGGTCAACCACAAATATACCAACTCTGGACACGTGGCTACAGGTGAAGGTGGTGGTTCTTCCCAACAGGGGATTGGTCAAAGGATTAGTGTACTGAGATATATATATCAGAAGATAGATAGATAGATAGATAGATAGATAGATAGATAGATAGATAGATAGATAGTTTCAGGTGTACAAAACAATGTAATAGACATTTCATCCCTCACAAAGTGATAACCCCCTCCTCCAATCTATTGCCCCTCTGACATTGTATATATCTATTACAAATCCATTAACTAAAGCTTCTCTTATAGAATATTGCAGAAGGCAATATTTGGGGGCTTGCCAGTGGAATAGGTGGAAGAAAAGGTGCCCAAAACTCCTAAGGGAGAAATTACTACCATACAGTAGAATACAGACAGTTGAGGACTGGGAAAATTATCAAGAAAGTCAGTGAGAAACGCCCTTAACTTTGAAGGCTGCTACTTTTCCTAAGAAAGTGGAAAGGAAAACATTATCCATCAAATGAAAGAAAATAACACAATGTAATACTGGAAGGAAGAGGCTAAGAAGAATTCTGATGTGGCTTTAGAAACAAAACAAAAAACAAAAACAAAACATCTTTATAGCTTTTAATTTTGGTAAGTTTATGGCCTGTGGTCTAGGAACATTTATTACCAAACCACAGCAAGGGAAAAAAAGATCTTTGAGTTTTCTCCTCTTTTCTGTCTTAATCATAGGCATACATCCAATTCATTATAATTGATTTGCCTAGATTTATCAGTCACAAAATCAATATGTAAGTATTCATTATCTATATATTCGTCAATTCCTGCAAAGTCATTATATATTCAGAATCTTTATAGTTCAATTAACTGTTGTTTACTACACTCAGTCTGGAATTTGATGTTTTCTTTCTTGAGAGAGACATATGCATGGTTACTGCTTGTTCAGTGCAAGCTGTTCTCATTATAACGAGTCCCTACAATTTCAGACCCTTATCTGCAAGGAGTACACTTTGTACTGCTGTTCAAGCGTATAACATCACAACAAGTTGCAAATAAAAGATGTGCACAACTGATAAATGATGACCAGTTTATATGCACAGATCCTGCAAGAGCAAAAGCTAACTGACTACACTGTCAGTCTTCTGCCTTGTCACAAATTAATGGAATAACCAGAAGAGAAAGGTCTCTTGCCTTTGGACTACTTAATTGTCATGAAAATTTGGCAGAAATGTTCTCATGAAAACATAATCCGTATTGATTTAGTGGTTTATATTCTTCATGGGCTAAATATTCTTATTCACTAATTCAACCATAGACATTTAGTGAGCACCTACTGCACATACCAGACAGTGCTACAGGAACTGGGGATACATCAACAAAGAGTCCCGAGACAGATGGGGTCCCTGCTTTCATTGAGCTTACATTCTAACAGAGATGGTGAACTGAAATAAATAGGTAAATAAACAAGAACTTTATAGAGATAGTGACCTTTGCTAGGAATAAAATAAAATAGGTAATGGAACGAAGAGTGACGGGGGTGTGTGGGGAGGGATGGACATAATTCAGATGAGACACTCAGGGAAGTTGACATTTTAGGTAAGCCTTGAACAACAGGAAGAAGTCAACCACATGAAGCTCTGGAGCGTGAGCATTTCAGGACAGAGAAGAGCTAAGGTAAAAGCCCTGAGGAGGAACGAGCTGGGGATGCTTGAGGAAAGTAAGACGGTCAGTAAGTGAGAGGAAAATGATAGGAGATAAGACAGCAGAGCTAGCCAGATACCAGACCATACAGGGCCTTGTAGGGCAAGGAATTTGGATTTTTGTTTCAAGAGTGATGGAAGTTGCCATGAGGTTTTGAGACGGAGAGGATCTGATCGCTGCTTAAAGGATCACTCTGGCTCTGAATGGAGAAGAGACTGTAGGAGGGAGGAGACCATTGCAGTCATTCAAGTTGGAGAAGACGGTGGCTGGAGGAACACAGTGGAAAGTGGATGTGGGAAGAAATGGACAGATTGGGGACTTCTGGAGATAGGCATGCTGACAGATTGAATGGGAAATATGGTCAGGGAAAGAAAAAAAAACTCCTAGGTTTTTTATCTAAGCAACTAGGTATTGTCATTAACTGAAAGGGGGACTAAATGGAAAAAAAAAATCAACAAACAGGTATGAGGTAGGTGGAGCGGTTATCTGGGGGAATCAAGAGTTGCATTTTGTACACAGTGTATTTGAGATGTACACAGTGTATTTGAGATGCCTATTAGACATTCAAATGGACATATAAAGCCGACAACTCTACGTGTGTATCTGGAGTTCTACAGAGAGGTCAGATAGCGTTTTTATTAAATCCAAATGAAAAATATTACTAGAAAAATACACTCAAGAGAGATGGAGACTCTCTTTAAATTTACTCTGTAGGCTACTGTGCCTGACATACTGAAGTGTTGAAAAAACAGGACAATGTTAAGGAGTCATCATACAACCCAAAACTGAAATATTGTCTTTGATTTGTTTGTTTGACGCTCCTACCAACTTAGCTCAAGTATTCCTCCAGCAAAAACCATATGACTGACAATTACTTGCAGCAGAGAATGACCACAATCAGGAAAACAATAATATGGCCTTAGCTAATGAAGATGTGAAACACTCCACTAATTCAGTACCAGATGCACTGGTTTGCTAGCTCAAGCCTGAACACAATAGTGACTCACAGATGATATCTCCAAAGAGTCATGACAACTGCAGGAAAGGTCTGTCAGTACTGCAACATCAAAAGAAGAGTAAATTCTATGAGGGGCAAGGTGTTAATAATGCCTTTGGGGTGGGGAGCTGTAGGTCAACAGAATTTCATAGAAATGTAAACACTTTTTGAAGGTTTGTTCCCCTATACAGTCTGGGCTCCGGGTTGATTGACTCTTACTCAACTACACAGATTCAACAATTCATGAAAGAAAAGGGAGGCAAAAGGCATTTCAGCTCTCAGAAGACAAACTCTGAAATCTTAGTATTACCCTACAAAATTATACAATTAATAAATAGGTTAAAATGAAAAGCAAAAGTGTTGACTGTAATAGACATGAAAATATCAAGAATTTTTACTTGGGCTAATTTCTTTATAGTAAGGTCTAAACCCACAGAACCCCTTTGTAAGGACAATAGGACAGGAAGTGGCAAAGTCATAATCAGTGATCTTAGATCTTTTTGAAGTGCAAAGAAGCAAAGTAACAGCCTACAGGGTAAAACTAACATCACACCTTCGAATCAGTAAGTGAAGAGAGAAAATCATTAACAGCTAACCTATTCTTTAGTGAGAATTTCAAAACCAATTTGAAAGTCCCTAGAAAATGTTATATTTATGGTTCATTAAAAGTTTAGTCCTTCTAAGAATTTATTTCCAATAAATTTCAGAACAAAAAAACTCCCCCAAAACAATAATTTCCCATTTGGGAACTTCTTTTTCTACTTTTAGTTTAATTCTGGGGGATTATTTAGTAGTTTCTGTGTAAGTCTAATAGATGACAGTAACTGCACCCAGGGAATGAGAATATAATATAGAGTATACACACTTCAAGTTTTACCTTAAAGGTATCCAGGTAGAGACAAGAGACTTCAAGAACATTTGCATTCAAAAGGCTTGGCAACTAGATTGAAAGTGACAATTAAACCCCTCTGAATACAAAACCCCCACCTCCTTCCAAAGAGCATAATACTACAATTCATTATTTAAGACATCCTTTGGGTATGTTTCTTCCAGTCTTCCACCTCCCCCTCCCAGAAAGACTGTGCATCCTAGATCTTAGTCTGCTTTTCCTTAGTTTCAATTTATTTCTACCCATATATGGAGGAGAGAGGGTTAAAAGAAAAAGAAAAGGGAAGAAAGTAAAAGGCCATCAATGTTCTCTTTAATATGCCAGAGTCAAGTGGTAAATGCTGTCAAAAGTTTATGGCCTCCAGGGCATCCATCCTCTCAGCCTCTCCTCTGCCAGTTTCCTCCTCTTATCTTTTCCTTCTCTGTTCTCCTCCCTTTAGTAAACTCCCAGACCCTCCCAGCTTCTATGCCACCAGTGGCCACACCATGCAAAAGCAGGCCAAAAATTAAATTATGGATATGTTTCAATGGTCTTAATAGATTAATGTAGCAAATTAGAATTGGTCATTTTAAAGATTTAGTGATTGGATTGCTATATAAGTATTCAAGATTAATGTTTCCTCATTTAACAGATTAAAAAAAGAAGACTTTTTTTTTCTTTCCAATTAGACATCACGGATATCATTTGCTAAAAGGGGTAGTGGGCTCTCAGGGGAATCGGCTAGGAACTAAAACATTCTGTGTCAAAGGAAAGCCTCTGGAAGGGTGCTGTGCAGGCTTCCCTTCCAGGATACCAGCACCTCAAGTAAAGCCAAGGATGTGCTTCCTCCTATTAAGTTCTACAAAGCAAACAAAACACCCTGTTGTCACCCTCACTCCAACAACACATTTAGATACATAAGGGAGGTCAAAATTCCTTTAAGAATCAATGAAATAAATGTTAAATTATCTGTTACACTAAATGATTCTATGACAATCTGCAAGAACATTTACGTTTTCTTTTCCAAATATCAAATGCCAGCAACACAGCATACTGAATTAAACACAGGCCCTACTCATAAAAATGGTGGTGTGAGGTGAACCTCTGTAAATCTCCCCTGGAATTTACAACAAATTGAACAACTATAACTCCACAAAGGACTCCCTGCACAGCAGACAGGCAAAACGAAGAGGCGCACTACTGAAATCATCTAAAGGTGGGCGAATTGCGCAAGAAGGGGAGCAGGGAAGGGAGAAGTGCAGAGACGGGGCTGCGGGAAAGGGAAGAACTTCAACTGCTAGGGCTCTGAGGGGACAGCATATACCGTGGCTGAACCCAACGCTCACGGCAGAGACCTCGGAGCAAACACTGAGGGAAGAAGGCTGAAAACAGTGGTTTAAGTCCTCATTGCCGAGCAGAAAACGGAAGCCTTAGGCACTGAGACTAGCCGCCCCTTCCCTACCCTCCCAGAGCTCACCCCGCCCCCACCTGCCCGGTGCTAGAAGCGGAACAGTAGCAATATCAGATCAAAAGAACAGAATATTTGCTGTTCTGAGAACTGTGGACCGCAGACACAAATTCGCAGCCCAACTAGTTCCAGCAAAGGGGAGGGAGCTGTGGAAGCAGGACCGGCTGTGCTGGTGGTTGCTGCCATTGCTCTGGGCCACCTCTCACAACTCACCCCACCCCTGGCCCCACCTATCTGGGTGGATCCCTGCAGGAGTAAACAGAACTGCTGTAACATACAGGCTCTGAATCTGGTGCAGGAAGAGCTGTGGAACTTCAAAAGCTCTTCACATCCCCACACGGATGTGGCGCCCTATGACCCAGGCGAACTGTTAACAGAGGAGAAGCCCGTCTCCCAGGGAATCCCCCCATTGTGTGAGAAGCCAGAATAGTGCAGAGAAAATATAACACTACAGTGTGAGAGAGAATAAAAGGCTGCAATTGGAGAGAAAATAAAACATTCTACCAACACCTACTGGAAAACAAAACCTTTCTATCAACCTGTTGCAGAACCCACTCCTGTAGATGTCTAGGAAGAGAAATAATAAATCATTAATTGCTATGAATAACCAAGGTAACAAGACAGCTCAGAAAGAAAATGAAAAGTCTCTAGAAAATGAACTTAAAGACATGGAAATATGTGACTTAAATGACAGAGAATTCAAGATTGCAGTTCTGAAAAAACTCAACGAGATGCAAGAAAACACAGACAGGCAGTTTAATGAACTCAGAAACACAATCAAAGAACAAAATGAACATTTACCAAAGAGATTGAAATTTTTAAAAAAGAACCAAATAGAATTTCTGGAGATTAAGAACTCAATAAAAGAATTGAAGAATGAAATAGGCAGCTTAGGTAGTAGAGTTGACCAGATGGAGGAAAGAATCAGAGACATCGAAGATAGAAATCTGGAAATGACATGGATGGAAGAAGAAAGAGACTTGAGACTTAAAAGAAATGAAAGAACTCTACAAGAATTTTCTGACTCCATCAGAAAAAGCAATATAAGAATAATGGGCATACCAGAAGGAGAAGAAAGAGAGAAGGAAACAGAGAGCATATTCAAACAAATAGTCGATGAGAACTTCCCAAACTTGTGGAAAGAACTGGATCCTCGAATCCATGAAGCAAATAGAACATCGAATTACTTCAATCCCAACAGGCCTTCTCCAAGGCACATTGTATGGAAGACGTCAAAAATTAACGACAAAGAAAGAATCCTCAAGGCAGCCAGGGAAAAGAAGAAGGTAACCTACAAAGGAAAGCCCATTAGGTTATCATCAGATTTTTCAGCAGAAACTCTACAAGCCAGGAGGGAGTGGACTCAAATATTCAAACTATTGAAAGACAGAGAAATTATGAACCAAGAATAACATATCTAGCAAAGATATCCTTTAGATACGAAGGAGGAATAAAGACCTTTCCAGACATACAGAAGCTGAAGGAATTTTCTAACACCCGACCTGTACTACAAGAAATACTGAAGGAGGCTATTCAACCAGAATAAATAGGGATAATTTGTGACAACTAAAACATAAAAGGA
This sequence comes from Rhinolophus sinicus, assembly GCF_057876585.1. Lineage (NCBI taxonomy): Eukaryota > Metazoa > Chordata > Mammalia > Chiroptera > Rhinolophidae > Rhinolophus > Rhinolophus sinicus. Next base: position 76,163,122 of record NC_142504.1, on the reverse strand, counting down.
GCGAGAGTAAAGGCCTGCACTGGAATATGGGAATGGAGAAAGTAAGCATGCTGAAGAAAATAGAATACTCTAAATATCAAACTTTCTTTTACATACACTTAATGGTAACCACTCAAAAAACAAAAAATCCAGAACTAAAATATATACTGTAATAAAACAAGAAACAGAGGGAGAAATCATAGAATACCACCACACAGAAATAATAGACAACAACAAAAAGGCAAAGAAACAATGGAGACACAGTCTTACCAGAAAACCAAAGATAGAATGATAGGAAATCCTCACATATCAATAATCACTCTAAATGTAAATGGACTGAACTCACCAATAAAAAGGCACAGAGTAGCAGATTGGATCAAAAAACAAAACCCAACCATATGCTGTCTCCAAGAGACACATCTCAGCTATAAGGAAAAATATAGACTCAAAGTGAAAGGGTAGAAATTGACACTCCAAGCAAATGGTATCCAGAGAAAATCAGGTGTAGCCGTAATGATATCAGATGGCTAAAAAAGGTAACAAGAGACAAAGATGGACATTTCATAATGATAAAGGAGACTATACAACAAGAAGACATAATAGTCATCAATATTTATGTCTCCAATCAGGGAGCACTGAAATATACCAAGCAACTACAAACAGAACTAAAGGGAGAAATTGACCAAATTATATTAGGGGACCTAAATACATCATTGACAGCTATGGATAGATCATCCAAACATAAAATAAATAAAGAAATAGCATCCCTAAATGACACATTAGATGAAATGGACATAATTGAAACTTATAGAGCACTTCATCCTAGAACATCAGACTATACATTTTTTTTCTAGTGTACATGGAACATTCTCAAGGATGCATCATACGTTGGTACATAAAACCAGCCTCGGCAAATTTAAGAAGATTGAAATCATACCAAGCATATTCTTTGGTCACAAGGCTTTGAAATTGGATATCAACTGCAAAAAGGAAGCAGGAAAAACCACAAATATGTGGAGATTAAACAACATACTATTAAAAGAAAGACCGGGTCAAAGAAGAAATAAGAGAAGAGATCAAAAGATACATAGAAACAAATGACAATGAAAACACATGCTACCAAAATTTTTGGGATGCAGCGAAATCAGTTTTAAGAGGGAAATTTATACCACTACAGGCCTTTCTCAAGAATCAAGAAAAATTCCAGATAAGTAACCTCAAGTTACACCTTAAAGAACTAGAAAAAGAAGAACAAATGAAACCCAAGGTCAGCAGAAGAAAGGAAATAATAAAAATCAGAGCAGAACTAAATAGAGAACAAAAAGACAATAGAAAAAATTAATGTGACAAAGAACTGCTTCTTTGAAAAGATTAACAAAATTGACAAACCCTTGGCTAGACTCACTAAGATAAAAAGAGAAAAGACACTAATAAAATCAGTAATGAAAGAAGGGAAGTTATCACGGATGCCACAGAAATACAAAGGATCATCAAAGAATACTATAAAGGACTATATGCCACCAAATTCAATAACCTTGAATAAATGGGTAAGTTCTTAGAAACACATCGCCTTCCTAGGCTGAATCACAAAAAATGGAAAATCTAAATAGACCGATCACCAGTAAGGAAGTTGAATCAGTCATCCAAAACCTTCCCAAAAGCAAAGGTCTGGGACCAGATGGCTTCACTAGTGAATTCTGCCAAACCTTCAAAGAGGATCTAATACCAATCCTACTTAAACTCTTCCAAAAAAATTGAAGAAGAGACAATACTCCTTAACTCATTTTATGAGGCCAACATTACCCTGATACCAAAACCTGGTAAGGATAACACACAAAAAAGAAGACTACAGACCAATATCTCTGATGAATACAGATGCAAAAGTCCTAAACAAAATTCTACCAAATCGAATGCAACAATGCATTAAAAAGATTATTCATCACGACCAAGTGGGGTTCATCCCAGGGGCACAAGGATGGTTCAACATACACAAATCCATCAATGTGATACACCACATAAACAAAATAAAGGACAAAAAAATCATATGATTATATCAATTGATGCAGAAAAAGTGTTTGACAAGATACAACATCCATTTATAATGAAAACACTTAATAAAATAGGTATAGAAGGAAAATATCTTACCATAATAAAGGCCAGATATGACAAACCCTCAGCTAATATCATAATTAACGGTGAAAAACTGAAGCCCTTTGGTCTATGTCCAGGAACACAACAGGGCTGTCCCCTGTCACGTCTGCTTTTCAACATAGTGTTGGAAGTCCTCGCCAGAGCAATCAGGCAAGAGAAATAAATAAAAGGCATCCAAATTGGGAATGAAGAAGTTAAATTGTCACTCTTTGCAGATGACATGATACTATATATAGAAAACCCTAAAGACTCCACCAAAAAGCTATTAGAAATAATAACTGAATACAGTAAAGTTGCTGGCTACAAAGTCAACGTACAAAAGTCCATTGCATTCCTATATACTAACAATTTCTTTATCTCAGAAAAAGAAATTTAAGAACCCAATTACTTTTGCAATTGCAACAAAAAGAATAAAATACCTAGGAATAAACTTAACCAAGGACGTGAAACACCTATATGCTGAAAACTATAAGACATTTTTAAAAGAAACTGAAGAAGACACAAAGAAATGGAAAGACATTCCATGCTCATGGATTAGAAGAATCAACATAGTTAAAATGGCCATATTACCCAAAGCAATAAACAGATGTAATGCAATCCCCATCAAAATCTCATTGGTATTTTTTAAAGAAATAGAACAAAAAACCATCAGATTTGTACCGAACCACAAAAGACCCTGAATGGCCAAAGCAATCCTAAGAAAAAGGAACAATGCTGGAGGTATCACACTCCCTGACTTCAACTTGTACTACAGGGCAACAATAATCAAACCAGTATGGTATTGGCAGAAAACAGACACACAGACCAATGGAATAGAATTGAGAACCCAGAAATAAAACCACATAAATATGGACAGATAATTTTTGACAAAGAAGCAAAAAGTATACAATGGAGAAAAGACAGCCTCTTCAATAAATGGTGCTGGCAGAATTGGATAGCCACGTGCAAAAGAATGAAACTGGACTGCTATCTGTCACTATGTAACAAAATTAATTCAAAATGGATCAAAGACTTAAGCATAAAACCTGAAACAATAAATTGCATAGAAGAAAACATAGGTACTAAACTTATGGACCTTGGGTTAAAGAGCATTTTATGAATTTGACTCCAAAGGCAAGGGAAGTAAAAGCTAAAATAAATGAACGGGACTATATCAAACTAAAAATCTACACAGCAAAAGAAACCATCGGCAAAATAAAGATGCAACCAACTGAATGGGAGAAGATTTTTGCAAACAGTGCCTCCATAAGGGGCTAAGATCCAAAATATACAAAGAACTCATGCAACTCAACAACGGAAAAACAAACAACCCAATTGAAAAATGGGCAGAAGACCTGAAGAGACATTTCTCCAAAGAGAACATACAAATGGCCAATAGACATATGAAAAAATGCTCAACATCACTAATCATCAGAGAAACGCGAATAAAAACCACAATAAGATATCACATCACCCCAGTCAGAATGGCTATCATCAACAAGACAAATAGTAACAAGTGTTGGAGAGGCTGTGGAGAAAAAGGAACCCTCATACACTGTTGGTGGGAATGCAGACTGGTGCAGCCGTTATGGAAGGCAGTGTGGAGGTTCCTCAAAGAATTACGAATAGAATTGCCATATGACCCAACAATCCCTCTCCTGGGTATCTACCCCAAAAATCTGAAAACATTTATTTATAAAGACATGTGTGCTCCAATGTTCATTGCAGCTTTATTTACGGTGGCCAAGACATGGAAACAACCAAAATGTCCTTCGATAGATGAATGGATAAAGAAGTTGTGGTATATATACACAGTGGAATACTATTCGGCGGTAAGAAAAGATGAAATAGTACCATTTGTGACAACATGGATGGATCTTGAGATTATAATGCTAAGCAAAATAAGTCAGACAGAAAAAGTAGAGAACCATATGATTTCACTGATATATGGTATATAAAACTGAAAAAAAACAAAAGAACAAGACAAAGAAATGAAGGAACAAAAACTCATATACATAGACAATAGTTTAGGGGTTACCAGAGGGTAAGGGGGGAGGGGGCTCTAGAAGAGGGTAAACAGGGTCTAATATATGGTGATGGAAAGAGAACTGGCACTGGGTGGTGAACACACAATGTGAGATATAGATGATGTATTACAGAATTGTACACCTGAAATCTATGTAACTTTACTAACAATTGTCACCACAATAAACTTTAATTTAAAGCAAAACAAAAAACACACCAAAAACACAGGCCCTACATTCCAAACGTGGAGACAACACAGGAAAGGCTCAAACTTCCCGTAGGCATGTATTAGGAATGACCAGGTCTTGTGTAACCCTTACAGTGCCAGGAGGACCTCCCTGAAAATAAACTGGTGAATCATTTTCTAAGAGCAGGAGCCTAATTCTAGGATAACATGACTTTATTCAAATAGGCAGCCTGCTTCCTCCCTACTCAGGAGTGGTGCAAGCTCTGGGGGTGGGGGGGGGTGCTAAGAGGTAGTATTTCAAGAAAATATGATGAGATGATGAGAAAGGAGAAAATAGGATAATAGCAGCAGTGAAAGGAGTTTTCCATACTGGTTTTGTATAATGCTTGGCATGTGGATAGACATACCAGTTGAAAATATGCTCCATTCTTTCTGCTTATTTGGGGCTGATTTTATAGAACAAAACAATGTAATTACATAAAAGCATCTGTAAAGATAAAATCTAAGGAGTTTTCAAAACAAGAGAATGTTTGGAGAGGGGGAGGGGAAGGGGAAGGGGAAGAGACAACACAAGTTAGAGCAGGATAAAAGTTACAAAACTGGCTTTTAAACAGAAGAAAATGAGAGCATAAAACGTTTATGAGTGTTTTCATCCATACAGTTTATTCCTACATCAATTAAAACATTGGCTTATGATGGATTTACACTACAGTGACGCTCTCGACAACTTCAAAATCAACTTCATGTTTGGGCTCCATTCTTTCAGGTGATGAATAGCGGGAAATCAGTAAAAGAATGTCACTTGAAGTCCGTCATTTATCATGAACCAAAATGGCTAAGTGCCCCATAAACTGCAATGATCCATTTCCTATTAGCATCACACAACAGAAGGCAGCCTCATCTGCATTAACAAGTTTTATGACTCCTGTAGGCACAGAGTCTAATGTTAGGAAATGGGTTATTTTTGTTCTGTTATAAATGTTCATTATGAGACCATAAAAAATTCTTTAAGACTACAAACTACTGATTGATTCATTAAGGAATTCTTTTAAAATTTAATCTTGGTAGAAAAGTTTCACTCTTTCAGGTCAAGCCTCGCTGGTTTTCTATATGTAAGACACATTTCTTTTACCATAATGACAGACTACAATTTTTGAAATTCCCCACTTCCCCCCAACATTTAGGTGACACGAACCATTTTTCAGTGTCCCAAGTTTCAAAATATAAATATGCCTTTGGGATTTGGGCAAACTCGAGGTTTCTTGATTCCAAGAAAAGGCATGAAAATAGCATGTCATGATTTGAAACTAAGTAAAATTGTTAAAGTGTTCAAATTCAATATATTTCCCATAAAATACTATCTAACAGTTTAAATGCGTTAGTGGGTCACAGCCAGATGACTAGTAACACTCTTGACTACAAACATGGCCAGGAGTTACCTTCCTCTAACAAATGGCATTGCTTACAAACAGAAAGAAAAAGGAAGAAGAAACCCAAATGGCAAGATGAGAAAAGCAACTAAGGAAAATACCGTATAGTAAGATTAGGAAAACAGAAATTATAGTTCTATAATTTTTTAAAAAATTAATCACTGAATTTTGAAATGCATCACTGAAAACACAAGAAGATTCTAATATTTATCTGACAGTGTTGTTTTGGCTTAATTTTTAACTATAGAATGTAATTTGAACTACACACTATATTTTTACTATATTTTTGAAGACCCTTCATTCAGCCTTCCCTTTGCCCCTCCATTTTTTTCCCAGAAGAAACATCAACAAACTTGGAAAACAAAAAAGTATATGACAAATTACTTTTAATTGTTTTCATTCAATTATGAGCACCCCTGAAAACAGCTATTTCATAAAGTCACAAATTCCCAGGTGAGACAAAGAACTAGAGATGGTCCATGTACTCAAGGAACTTATATTCTATTTCATTAATAAGAAAAATAAAATAAACCTTAAGTGAGTTATTAGAAAATAGGTATATGCCATAGAACTTTTCAAATAGGTCTAAAAAAATACTTGCTGTTTCAAATAGGACTAAAAAAATGCTCAATGACTCATTAAAGAGAATTTTAGGAAACAGAGAAAGAAAAGACAAACTGAATTGGGGTGACGAGGGAAGGGGATAACTTAAGCTTGGCCTTGAAGAATAAGCAATTTAGCATACCACTAATTTCAACTTTCTTTTTCAAAACACAATAATCTCCTGGAACATACAGGTTCCCCTATAAGTGTTGTCCCAACTAGAATGCATTGTTCGGAGTTCCCCGCAACAGCAAGCCTTTCATACTTGGACTTTTAACCTCTCTGTTTCCTGAAATTCTCCCTGCCTATTCACCAAATGATGACCATCATTGTTTTCCTTTCTCCTTTGAAACCTCTAATAACCCTCAAGTCAGATGATCCCACCCACCAAGAACTAGGAGAGCCTGCAGAGTGAGGGCTGAAGGTTTATGACCTTATTTATGCCAAGTAGATTTTAATCATCAGAACTACCCTGACTCTTTGAGAGAATGCCACAGAAGGATAAACTGAAACAAAACAAAAAGGTTCAAGGTGTCTCCAAAAAGGTACAAAGGAATCTTTTGTAATTCCTTCCAAGCTTCGCCCTGAAGCTTTGGGGATGGGTATTTAAGTATCATCCAGACCCTGAAGCATGACCATGCTGTTTACTCTTAGTCTCCCTCACCTTGTGTGTGAATTACTGCAACTGTCCTTTACCATGGCTTACAGACCCTAGAACACCCCCACCCAGTCCATCCTATATGCCTCTGTCAAGACAATCTTCCTCGACCACAGCGTGGTCTGCAAAACACATTTTGGTCAAAAATCTTCAGGGGATCTCCGCTACTGACAAAGTGCAGTCCAACGCTAGCTTGTGCTTCCTCAAAGCACCCAGAGAAAACGCGAGAATATTTGTGGAGCAGGTACAGACAACCAGAGGAGACTTCCTGAGGACAAGTACAGAAACAGCATCCCTAATGGCCTGAGGGGGGAGCAATACCACTGCCCACCTGTAATTCATTCCTAGCCCAGCACAAGGGCTAGAAAGCGCTGGTTAGGTAATCTGCCCTCTTCAACCATATTTCTCATGTTTATTTGTTTTCTCTTCTGCAGTGCTTATCAAATTTTACTGTGCATACGGGTCACCTGGGATTTTTGTGAAAAGGCAAATTCTGATTTTTGAGATTCAGCATTTCTAACAAGCTCCCAGGTGAGGCCGGCTCTGCTGGTCAGAGGTCCACACTCTGAGCAAGGAGACTCTATTGCAACGGTTCTCAACCATGGCTGTGCATTACAGTCACCTGGGAAACTTAAAGGCCTGGATACCCCGGCTCTACCTCAGTTCACTCAGAATCTTTAGGGGTCTTGTGGTTAAAGCTCCCTAAGTGACTTGACTGTGCAGCCAAAGTTGCATTTTCTACTTCAGCCAAACCGTTCTCTCCCTATTCCCTCTACCCGGTGCCTTTCCCTGGGCAGTGTTCCGCGCATCCACTGCCCCTTCGCTGCTCAGCTCAGTCCTGCCCCTGGTCAGGCCTCACACCCGTCCTCCTCCTGTGCAGACGGCTCCAGTCCTAGCACTGGCTGCATCCTCCGACCCTCCGCTACCCTGCCCCATGCCTGACTCTGCCCGCCGTTAGCAGTGGAGGGGGTGCCCCTGGAAGCAGGTACTGTGTATCACGCTTCATACTCTCAAGGCCTAGGAAGTACGTACAAATGTTACAAGTACCTTGTTATGATCCCGAGATGGACATTTATGGAAATGCCGCAAATAACAGCAGCGAGTTCTTTAGAGTCTGAAAAGAAAAGCAACGAAACATCCTCATAGAGCACAAGTACTTTCTCAGGCAGGAGGGGTATTTTCAGGACTTGACCATGCCTGTCAGACAGGTGCAGAGATCTGCTTCCTCTCAACTGAGAAAAGCAAAGCCCTATCCAGTCACCAAGATCGGCTCTTAGGAAAGGTCAAAAAGGAAGAAAGAAGTCGGAGCCCAGGGTCATGACCTTTAGGGTAAACGATGGAGAGGCTCAAATAACAAGCCATTCCCCACCACACAGAAGCAAGAACTCTCTGGGCATGATGGTCACAGGGGCCCATTCAAATTGGGGAATGATTGGACTGGGTACCCCAATTTAACTAAATCCCTAACCTCTCCATTTTAGAGTATAAAAGGTACCTAGTACCATAAATAAACAGCAAAAGAAGGGAAACTGTCAATATAGCCGTTTTCAAAACCTGAATTCATGAAATGCTGAATTAACAGACAAGACTATCTTATAATATCAGTCTCAGCCAGAAAACATTTTTAATGGGAAATCAGAAAAGAAAAAGAAAAAAAAACCTAGTAAAAGACTTCCAGTGGTCAGAACAAAGCATGGAAGACACCTAGGGAAATCAAGCACAATTCCAAACTGAGAAAAATTTAAATCAGGAGATGCAGAGTCATAGATGAAGAGATTGGCTTCTGAAGTCAAATAGGTCTGGATTAAAATTCTAGCTCTTGCCACATACTCTGTGTCCTTGGGCAAATTCTTTCTAGGCCTCAGTTTTCTCTCTGAGAAATGGGGATCATAATGACAATTTATGTATCTATTTTAAATGATAATTGTAGCAGCTCCTCAAACAATGTATACCACATAGTAAATGCTAAACACATTAATTCTGTTTTTAATCTATTCAGTTAGGCCTTTACCATAAGAGCCATGTCATATAGTGGTCATATTACAGTAACCTACCCTGTTACCCTACCAAGACACACACCTTTTCCTGAACTTGCATTCATGTTTTTAATACTTCAGTGCTTCTGCATACTATGACTTTTTCCTGGAATGAACCCTCTCAACTTCCTCCCCTCCTCCTCTTATTCTGTTTTTAAGTCTCACTTCCATGCTACCTCCTCTCCTCTGGGTGTTTTCTTTGTCACCTTTACCACCAGAGGCTGTCTCCTAAACTTCTAGAGTACTTTATAGGGACCTGTATTAGAGTACATTACACCTCACACACTGAATTGTGTTTCTTTCTCTTTGTGAACTTCCAGAGCCATGCTGTCCAACATGACAGCCATTTGCCTCATGTGCCACTATTAATATTTAAATGAATTAAAAATAAGTTAAAATTCATTTCCTCAATCCCATGAGCCACATGTTAAGTGCTCAAGAGGCACACGTGGCTATGACTGCTGTATTGGACCACACAGAATACTGCCATCATTCAGAATATTCTCCTGAACGGCACTGTTCCACCTCTTGGGCGGGGACCATGTCTTGTTCATTCCTAGAGCCTCACACACACTGTCGTGAGTCTGTAAATGAATGACGATATCCACAAATACAGGCATGTTTACACATCCTCTTTTGGCTGAATGAGAAACGATAAATTATTGATTAATGTTTAAACCTATAAGAAAGAAAAACTAAAAATAAATCCAAGAATATGTTGCATGAAAAGATCAAGATTATAATCCAACCTCTGGCAAAAGTCATTTGCATATTCAATGGAATATGAAATATATACTTTAATAATTAAAATTGTGTAAACAGTTTATATACATACCAAAAAGCCTACAAGAGAAAATATAGGCAAAACACTAGCATGAAGGCCGTGAGAAGGCAGGCAATGAACAGAGGGTGCTTAATCATATGAGCGAGTTGAGAAGTCCCACTCCGTCTTCTGATAATTTATAGTTATTCTGCTAGTAGACCATTAAGGCTTTACGGTAAGGGATATCACTACAATGTGTGAATAGTTAGTTCTGTTTGGTACTTGGGGTGTGTGTTACTTGCCTAGGTTCGCCAAGTCTACTTGCTCCTTAATCTCAGAAGCAGAGCATAGCCCTGTCATGTGGGAAGGTGGAAATCAGCGCTGTGGTGTCTAACAGACTCAGGCGAGGCCAACAGCATGGCCAACAGGAAGCATTTCTTTCCCTCAAGGCCGAACCAGAGTTGCAAAATTACTCTTTTTGTGAATCCTGCTTTCTTCCCAATGACTCCTCAGCCTGTCTCTGTGCCCCCCTATCCTGAACAAAGATTGCTGAGATACCCAATTATTAGCCCTGCTTCATGCTGCCACCCAGTCCAGTGTCGGCCGCCTCTCCCTCAGTGCCTCCTTCAAATCACTCAGCACAAGTCCAAATCCTACAAAACGACCCCTGTCTTGCTAGATGTCCCACAGGCCCCCTGCTGTGCTCTCTCCTTTGCTGTGTCAAGTTAATAAACCTAACTATGGTTATAGTCATGTTCCCACAATCTTTCCCTGTGACCAAACTTCAGGAACTATCTTGTAATGGCATTCATTTCACTCCATAAAATTTTCCATAGCAGGAAGGAAGAGAATGTCTTTTGCTCATCTGATTTTTTATCCAGAACCATGTTTCTCAATTCAGTCACAAAAAGGAATGAAGTACCGATACATGTTCCAACATGGAGGGACCTTGAAAATATTATGCTAAGTGAAAGAAGCCAGCCACAAAAGGCTACATACTGCATAACTCCACTTATATGAAATGTCCAGAATGGGCAACTCCATAGACACAGAGGATATTAGCGGTTGCCAGAGGCTGGTGGGGGGACGGGAATGGAGACTGCTTGCTCATGGGTGTGGGGTTTCTTTTGGGGGTGATGAAAATGTTCTGGAATTATACAGTGATGATGGTTGCCCAACCTTGGGAATATATGAACAACTACTGAACTGTATACTTTAAAAGGGTGAATTTTATGGTGAGTAAATTATATCTTAATTAAAAAAGAACTAAGTTTCTGCCTTTGACTGGGAATACAGTCTTCTGTACTCCCATCGAAGGAAAACAGCCTCGAAGGAAAACAGCCTCTTGCAGGAAGCTCATTAAACTACTTTGGATAGAGTTACTTAATTGATCCCAGTAGCACTTAACAAAATTTCCCAAGTAAATCATTCTATCTTGTGTTTATTCATAGTGATCCCTAGTTTGTTTCCTTCTCATTCTGTTGTTTCTACCGTTTTCCCTAAAGTCCATCAGTTCTGTGTCTTGAAATTTCACCATAAAACTGCCTTGGCAAATAAGTTAACTCTTCAAATGTTGTTCTATAGTTAAAAAACAATGTACAGATATAGCTTCACTTGTCAGCTTGTCTCCAGCTACCAAAAATACATTTCCCAAGACGCTGTTGGGCATAGAAGGGTTAAACAGAGATGCCCAGGAGCTGCTGGTACTGGAGCAGCTCTAATGCTGCCAAACAGGACATATGATTCTATGCAATGGAGGATCCACCTTCAACTGTAATTACAAGTAGAAAATGACTCCTCGTTCAGAAACGGCTTAACACACCCCTCCTATTGCCACAGTGCACAAAGCACATTCATCTCACAAAGCAAGACAGCATCTAACCAAGAGACCACTGAAAAGAAAGAGGCACAGAATGGCAGCCCCATTAACCAATGAGGTGGACAACCAACATGGGACAAAGCATTTAGTGGGAAGGACAGCCTTCTCTGGAAATCCAGTGTGGGGGAATGGCATTTGAGCGTGCTCTGAGCAAGCGAATCAGTAAAAAACCAGGACTTTTCTACTTTTTAACAACTTGTCATTAGGACTCTCAAGCAAGGGGCAGACATCCCCACACAGGAGACATGTGGGTCGCAATGTGGGACCCCAAGAACAGTCACAGATCATGGCGGAGAATGTCCCCTGGCCACTCGGTGAGGGCAGGGCCAGCCTCTCGGAGGAGAGGAAACTGTAAGTAACATCCAAATCCATGCTGTATATTCAGAGCTCATGTTATAGAAATATTCAGAGTACACTATGGAGACCAGTGATTCTTACTTCACAGTGTGGGTTCTATTATTCTTAACGAACTTCTAGCCTTTTGGTATGATTACATAGAGAAACCTATACCCATGGCAGATGGCAGTGGTTTCAGGGCCCCCAGAGTTTCGACAATCCACCCCTTACCCCCCAAAGTAGTCTATACTTAATGTATTCTCTTTCTTGAAGGTTTTCGTCCCCAGTGAAATGCATGAATTCAGCCTTATAAGAGAAGCCTAGGGAACCAGCTACTTCACCTACTTCCCAGTTTTGTCCAAGTTTGGCTGATTCACAATTTCAGCATGTTGTTTAATGCAAAGTCATCATGTCACAGTATCTTCAAATAACATGGGCTCCTCCCTCCCTCCTTTAGCAGTATAAAGGAATAAAAAAGAACAAAAACTATATGGGCTGTCTCTCACCCTGTATTCATTCACCCAACATACATTGAGTACCAGGTACTGTAGCAGGTGTTGGGAACACAAAAGAGAAAAAGGACTTATTCTGTAGTGGTGAAACAGATATGTGCCCAACAGGGAAATGCTCCCAATGTCCCTAACATGGGGGTAACAGTGAGTCAGAGAAGGCTTCACCACAGAGGTAACACTAGAGCTGAACTGAGCCAGGCCCTCCTCAGACAAACAGATCAGTGAGAGCAGGGGCAGAGAACACATTTCAGGTCAGCAGAGGGGACAGCATGAGCAAAGTCACTCAGATGTGAGAATGCTTGGGTTTCAGGAACAATGGGGCAAGTCCTCAGTATAGCTAGGGCACAGCCCGGGAGGTGGGAGAGGAGAGGAAACAGGGCCAGATTGTGACGTGTAACCACCTGGCTGAAGAATACTGGCCCAGAAATCGCTTTGAGTTACTTACATCAGTGAAATGATTTAAAAAAAAAAAAGTGTCTTTTTAGAGAATAAATTGCTTGGCAGGAAAAAATGTCCTACAGCAGGACAAATATTGCTCACTATAAACCACTTTTGAAAGGGAAAGACTCTTTACATAAACAATAGCTAATAATGTCGCTTATACAGGTCTGCTAAGCAGTATACGCCTTGAGCCTACAGTAAAGTTTCACCATCAACTTGAGACGTTCTACTTTAAATAGACGTTTGTTTGTTTGTTTGTTTGTTTATTTATTTATTTATAATTCAAATTATGACTTCAAAAAGGGAAATGGAGCCACCTGCCCGGTAGTTAGGAATTAGGTAAGCACTTACATAAACTATAGATTTTTTAAGTAACAACATCTACATTAGATGGTATTGTGATGTCAAGATAAAACAAACTTAGTGCTTTAAACACTAAAAAATGACTCATCCATTTCATACAAAATACCTCGGTTTTCTAACGTCTCCATTGATGAACGTTTCGGTTTATGAACGCCGTAAATTTTATGGATCTGTGGTACCATTAGACAGTAAAATTCATGCTAAATTTTGCAGTTTTAGGGGTTGATTTTAAAGGTCTGGGACGGATTAATCCATTTGCATTATTTTCTATGGGGAAACCAAACCGCGCCTCGGTTTTCGAATGTTGCAGAACTCGAGCGGTCTTCCGGAATGGATTACGTTAGAAAACCAAGGTACCACTGTACAAGCAACCTATACAAAAAATAAAGGCCCCCCAATTTTTCTTTATCCTTGAAAGCAACATGGTACTACAATTAGCATGCACTTGAAGCTTTCACACTCTTTTCCGGCTACACCTGGAAGGTAATTAAAATGATCCACTTGGTAGTTAAATGAAGAAGTAGGCTAGGAAACCACGTGTTCATGTTATTATATTTTCCAAAGAAAAACTCCAAGGCCAAAGCCCACTCTACTGTCTCCATTTCCCAGAAGCCAGGTAGCAGCATCACAAACACAGGGCAGTAAGTCAGCAGTAAACGCTCACAACCCGTCTGTTTCAGTCACTGTAGCCAGTGAGTTGCTGGTTCTGAATAAACGAGCTCTGATAGAGGACTTTGCATTTTCTACAAACACTATGCATTGTCAACGGGTAAACCGCCATGCCTTCCTAATGCTGAGGCGGGTGAGTATCCTGTTGCTATGGTAATGGCATACCACCTCCAACTATCACCCATGGACAGTATATTCAATTATGATGATGGTCTAGATAAAGCAGAAAATAATCCAGGTTATCACAGTGACTGTATTTTTATCATCTGGATAAACATGGATTATTCCCCTTTCTATGCTAAATCAAAGGCAAGACTGGAACCAACCTGCACAAAATAATTATTTAAGCCAGTATCAGCAAAATGGTAATTTACATTCTATTCAAATAGGTATGTATATTAAGGACAAGACTAAAAAGCATATTTTACTGGAGCTCCCCTTTGGGAAATCTTTACTGTTGTGCTTCAGGGAAACAAAAGAAAAGAGAGATGGCTGTCAGTGTTTCCTTTCAGTTAATCAGAGTCCCCTTAACATACAGCTGAGTAGCTCGATCTTTAACTGAAGGGTGTGATGTACAGTCTTCGTCTTCTTATCCTTGGCCCTGGGAGAGTGAACAAGAAAGGCAAAGAAAGCATGGTGGTCTTACAAACTTCTACGCCACTTGTTTTAATTTCTCCATCAAGAAGAGATCACCCTAAGCTAAGTCTACACAGATCAATTATGGTGACTCACACACTAAATGATAAAATTAGTAATTTCTAAAATGAAGGCAAGCTTAAATCAGGGGCTGTCCCTCACCCCCCTACCAGGTATGGAGTCGGGAATGGGAGGAAGTCTGGGAAGAAAGGTGCCCATGGCCACTGGCCCCTGAAAGAGGGAGAATGACGAAAGAGATGGGAGTGAGTGCCTTCTATGTGTGAAGTTCGTCTCTCTTCTGGTATAGTTCAGACTTATGGTTCTCATGCTACCACATGGCCCTCACCATCCTCATTACTCCAGGATTGGGACACATAGCACATGGGTGTGTGTGTTCTGTGTAATCAGAACGTGCTTGACATGGCTGTCATTGCTCTGTTACGTGTAGGCTGAGTTTGTTTCCTCATTTGAACTACCTCACATGAGCTGCTATGAGGAATAACTTAAAGGAAATCACTTTATAAACATAAAGCATTGCCTCAAATGTTATCTATGAGTATACCAATGTCTTGAAGTAGACATTTCATCATTACCTTATTGGCATTATGCTTTATCAATCTCCTAAAGTATCTATTACGAAGTTAAACAGAACATTTCTGTATCCACCAGCTATTTTTAACTGTTGAAAAAAACAACTGCATAGCACTTATTATTGTTCATGTACATTTACAGGTCAAAAAACAGCCTCTTAAATACTACCCAAAGTTCTATTTTATAATGTAATTCTTTCTGCTAAAGTCAAGAACAGGTTAAATGTCAGGCAGAGAATGCCAGAGAAGTAGAGGAGATCTGCTTTTCTTAAACATAACTTCCCACATGTCCTCAGAGTTTATCTAAAAAAATTGAACATATACAAAAGCTCTTAGCCTTAGACAAAAGAGATGTTTTTAGCTCATTTCTCAAAAATCTCTTAGATGTATGCTCAGAGACAAACTATGAAAACAATAATATTCAATTAATATGAAAAGCAACCTTGGATCAAATATATGGTGATGGAAAGAGAACTGACACTGGGTGGTGAACCCACAATGTGATATATTTTTGAGGTATTACAGAATTGTACACCTGAAATCTATGTAACTTTGCTAACAATTGTCACCCCAACAAACTTTAATTTAAAAAAATAAAAAAGAAAGAAAAGCAGCCTTTTCATTTTTATTTAATGTTGAAAAGGAAGAAATAACCCCTTTGGCATTTTTCAAAGCTGAGCTCGCCACCAGTCCTTACTATGCATGCTGACTGGTGAGCTCAGAGGAGTGGTTACTTGGTTCAGTGGCCCCTGCCCTGCAGTGGCACAAACACATTCACTGTAGAAATGAGGGACCCATAGAAACTCCGTCCACAGACAGACATACACCCATTTCCCCCAACGGGAATGAAGACCAAGCTTTTTTTTTTTCTGGATAGTCTTCTTGTTTATCTGGAGAAAAATCCTTATGGACTATTTTCAGCTAACACAACACAAAATGTCTTATGCACCAAAAATAAATAAAGGAGGGAAGGAAGAAGGAAGGAAGGGAGGAAGGAAGGAAGGAAGGAAATAAGAAAGGAAGGCAGGTACAAAAATATTAAACTGACTTTTAATAAATTAAAATAATTTTTAACATTTCATGCAGATAGGTTTCAGTTGATTTTGATATTCTTTTCCTGTTATCACAAGGCTGCTAAAACCTGTTTCAGACTTTTCCTCCACTTCACTTGAACAATAACTACCCAAATTAAAAAAATGAGAACTTTTGACTCTCATGCTTGATACAGAAATATATTCAAGGGCAATGTTTCTCTTGTTAAAGGTAGGAGTAAGGCAAAAGATATTTGGCTGCTGCAGGAAACAAAAATATTCAGTCTGTGGTTTAAATTAAAACTCATTTTCAGTAATACATAAGAAAATAGGTAATTTCAATGAAAAACACATGAGAGAGTTGAATCTCAATGTATGATAACAGACAATTACAAATATTTGGGTATGTATTTCAAATGGCAATGAACATTGTACATCATTTTAACAAAAGACTTCCCCTCCTGGAGGTGTTACTATTTAACATTTACAAAGTGTCAATACTGCTTGGAGTGTGCAGCTCTTTAGAACAATGTGTATAAATTCTTGTTCTAAATTCTGGTGTGGGAAAAAAATAGCATGTATGACTAATTACATGCTCTATACAATTTCTTTTCTAGTTCTGAAACAAATAAAAAAATTCACACTAAAAAACGTTTCATATAATTAATTTTTTAGAGGGTCAGCTCATTTGGAAAACCATGGCACCAAAAGGACTTAAAACAACCTAGATAAAATACTTTATCATATGCAATGGAGACATTGAAGAATAATATGATTAGAATTAGATTTATAAAATGCCACTTAAAAGTTGGAATTGAGAATCTCTGGCCCAGTTAGTATCCCCCCAAGGTTTAATCCACTTCATGGGATTACCTTGCTCCAACCAGGACCACAACCCCTGAACGGTTTCCTGTTAAACCCTTTCATCTCTTTTATTCAAGGCCAAATCTCTAAAAAATTTAGACAAAAAGCAGTTGGAGGGCTGAGAAACATGGTTAACAGGCTATCTAATATCCAAGAACAGTGATAATTCTCAAATCCATGGCCCAAAGTACTAAGCAAGATTTGCCTAAACTGCTATATTTAGACACTCATTTAAGAGTCTAATAAATCTGAGTTCTGGGTTACAAACTTCACCCATCTGAAAATCACGAAACTTTGGGGCAAGTTATTCAACTTGGAGCCTGTTTCCTCATCTGAAAAAATGAGGTTAATCCCACCACACAGGATTGTTATAAAGATTAAGTGGGAGAGCATGTATGTAAAGTGTTTAGTACTCTATTTAGTACATAATAGGGGCTCAGTAAATATTTCTGCTCACATTCCATTTTCAATTCCACAGCTTAAGATTTGACTAGGTATCTACTGTCCATCTTTTGCCTGAACTCACTTGTCTTCTTTCTTGAAAGTTTCACTGTTTCGTTTTACTCCTACAATCAATCTTCAACATGAAAATTAATTCCAAAGGTACCATTTCAACTACACTACTTCCTGCTCAAATTACTTCCTGCTCAACTCCTCCTTCCTGCTCAAGTCTTTCCACTCTACAGAATGAAAAATAAGATCAATTTTTGGCCTGGTCTCGCCTCAAGACACAAGCATCTCCTCCCATTACCCCTGAGAATTCATTCTAGTCAAACAGATCTCCTAATCAACTCCAGGGATAGGTGACCCAAGCCCTTGTGTGGGCATATCAGGACAGGCCACCCTCTAAAGCAGTGCTGCTCAAAGTGTGGTTCATGGACCAAAGATGGTTCCTCATCAGAGAAGTACAGCACAACAATTTGACAAAGTAATTTTAGTTTGTTGAATCTAATATTTAAAAATTGGGGATTATATTTTGTACGTCTTTTAAATTTGGATTTTCCTTCTTGTATTTTACAAATTATTAGTCTCCCCCAAACTGGGAAGAAAAACTAGTGCTTCACCATGGACAGTTTGAGAAGCACACTGCTGTACTGTTCTGTCCTGCGCTATTGAGTGCTATGTTCCAAGGCTCCTAGAGCACAGCTAGTCTCTCCTACCCACAATGGAGGGTTTAAGGTGTCCTGACCACTGAGGGCAACACTAAGCTGGAAAGAGCCTGCTCTATCTCAGGAGCAAACGTAGTCATCTATCACATACTATGTAACAATTTACTATGGCATAGAATTTAATATAAAGTTAATCCATTTGGGGCCCCTTTCAAGGCATTCTCTACATGTTCACTCACTCTTTTAATAAGATTCTTTAGTTAGACATTAACTTCAGGCAAATGTGCTAAAAGTATCAAGTATCAAAATAAAATATTTAAATAAGTGAACACTGAGGACATTATGAGGAAGTTCTAGCTGATTTGTTCTTTTATCAGCAGTATAGATTCATTAACACTATCTCCTTATCTGTAAGATGACTTTTACCAGTGCCTTCTATGTAAATTATAAACCCCAGTGCCTGGGTACAGAGCCAGGTACAGTAAGCTGTTGCAGATTCTTTTTTTTTTTTTTTTTTAATTGAGGAACAGTGTGTTTTTCCAGCCCATCAGCTTGATGAGCTAACCCAGTAAGGTGCACAAAATTGGCCAATTATTAAAGTGGGTGGCTGGCCAAGTACCTCCTATCTTGATCCAGAAATTTAATTTAAAATAGTGGGTGTTTAAACAGTGTTTAAACAATTATGTTCAAAGAATTATATGAGGAGGTGAGGATATACCAAGATTAATAATACCCAGTGCCGGGACTCTAGGAGCTTACAACCTAGAAGGGGAATAATATAAGTACACAAGTAACTGTTATACAAAGTGATATCCAGTAGGCATTGTGAGAGATTTCTAAATCTCTGTTTATATAGAAGTTCAAAGAAGATGATCTCACATCTAACTGGGAGAGTCTGGTCAGGTTTTATGGGATCAGGTGCACTTGAGGGAAGCTTAAGAGGATGGACAGCTAATAGGATGAGATGGAGAATGAAGATATGAGCATGTGATTAGTTACACACACACACACACACACACACACACACACACACACACAGTTTGTTGCCCATACATCCTCCTCACAGTCTATGGCAACTGTTTCAAAAACTATTATATCATTTGTAAAAGTTGTAAACTGCTAAGAAAATCCATTTCCTCACCACCGGATTGTATTTTGTGGTTGTTAACTCAAACAGTGAATGTAAGAAATCACTTTTCCAACATTAGGAAAAGCACAGTCTACTCATTTATAAGGTTAACAAGGTTCTTTAGTTATAAAATATAAACATCAACTTCTTTAGGTTGATCAGAGTGCAGAAGTCCAAAGGGATATTCCAGAGTGAGAGGTGACAAGCCAGAAGAGAACATGTAAGCATCACCTAGGAATTATCAGACACTTGGGAGGGGACTGCACTGGGTCACAGACTTAGTTGGGTATTAAAAGGAGGGGACTTTTCCTGCAAGCTGAAGAACATGTGGACAGTTAGGTCACAATAAAATGAAACTACACACCTAAACTCTACCTAACACTTCATCTCAGCAGACCTCCCAAGTTTTCCTTATCTGTTAGCTCCTGACTGACTGCAATTCGTGAGCATCCCAACCTGTAAAGGAAACTGAATCTTAAAAAGATTTAAAAAAAAATATTCCCAAAAAAAGAAATATTCCAACAGCTGTTTCTTCACCCTCCATTCCCTAGGAGCCTAGAAATGATACTTTTTTCCATTACAGTTGTCTTAATAGAAAATGTCCTTTTCACTAGGTGAATATTCCTCTTATTTTTTATGTTTTAACCTAGCAAATATCTGTCAATGCAATTGGAAGAACATGGGCTTTTGAGAACCAAATGATGCAAGTTTTCCTGGAGTGCAGGTCATACCTGAGAGAGTACTGGGAGATGAAGCCAATGCATGGAGGGCTTGGAGAATCAACCTAGATGCACAGAGGCCTTGGAGTATAATTGTTATTACAATGGATAACATTTATTGAGCGCTAGCTGGGTGTTTCCCGTGGATTGTCTCATTTAATCTTCACACCTTATGACATGAATACACATATCAATATCATTTTATATAAGAGGAAATTGATGCTGAGAAAAACATATTTAATCACTAACATTTATATGAATAGGTTTCTCCTATTCTTTCAGGACTAAGGGCAGTGATAACTACACCGTCTGGAAGAAGACTAAGAAAGGCAGATTTGTAAGATGCCATTTTGGTGCCCAAATCAATCACACAAAACCAGGCCTTGAGATCTATAAGTTCAATGCTGTCCCTATCAAAACCCCAGCTGGATATTTAGCAGAAATTGATGCACTGATCCTAAAATCCATATAGAAACTAAGGGACCAAAAAGAGCCAAAACAATCTTCAAAAAAAAAAACCACAAAGTTAGAGGATTCACGCTTCCAATTTCAAAACTTAATCCAAAGCTGCAGTAATCACAATTGTGTGCTACTGGCATAAAAATAGACATAGAGGTCTAGAGGTCAATGGAATACAATTGAGGGTCCAAGAGAAAAAAACCTTACCTTTATGGTCAATTGATTTTTGATAAGGGTGCCTAGATAATTCAATTGGGAAAGAAGAATCTTTTCAGTAAATGGTGCTAAAACAACTAAAAAATCCACATGCAAAGAACTAAATTGGACCCCTGCCTTATACTATACATAAAAACGAACTCAAAATGGACCATTGACCTAAATGTAAGAGCTGAAACCATAAAACTCTTATGGGAACATATAAGTGTAAAACTCTGTGATTTGTATTAGGCAATGGTTTCTTAGTCATGACACCAAAAGCACACATGATAAAATAAAAAATCATATAAACTGGACATCATCAAAATTAAAAACATTTATGCCTCAAAGGACAATATCAAGAAAGTCCACAGAACAGGAGAAAACATTTGTAAATCATATATGTGGTAAAAGCCTTGTATCTAGAATATGTAAAGATTTCCAGTAAAGACAGCTGAGTACGTTGATGCTGTGCTCACCTCCTCTCAGGACCACATCAATTACAAGTAAACTACAGAAAACTATCATTGAGCATCTCCTGAAGTCTAGCTGAACCAAATCCCTGCAACTATGCAAATACAGAAGTAGCCACCTCAAGACTGGTAGGAAGGACAGAGACACTGAATGGGCTGGTCCACACCCACATGTGACCACTAAAAATCGGGAGGGGTATTTCAGCTGTGGGAGCCCCCTGCGGAGAAGCGAGGCATCCCATCCTCACACTAGGCTCCCCAGCCCAGGGTTCCAGTGACAGTGAGAGAAGTTCCCATAACTCCTGGTTGTGAAAACCAGCAGAAATTGTGGCTGAGTAAGCTGGAGGGCAGCTACAGTCCCAGCCACTCCTCCTTAAAGGACCCTTGCATGGACTTTCTCACTGAAGGACTCACTCAGTCTGAGCTGCAGCACCAGAGCAGCAGCTCAAAAGGCACCAGGGATATACAGGGAGGAACTGAGTTGTCTGGCTTTGGGACACAGGCTAAAGGGGCAGCTTTCACCCTGATGGAGGAGCTGGCAGAAGCCATTATTTCCTTGTTGAGTCCTACCCCTTCCCAGGATGCAGACATAGGCAGATGCTATATCTGAGTCTCCATCAAAGTGACTATCACCTTTGGTCTACCCCACCCTAGTGATTCTCCGAGACCCTGCCCCACCCAAATTTCACCCCCCACCCACCCCAGCCACTTCCAGTGTCTTTTCCATACCAACAACCTATCTTAGCTCAGGCTGAGGACTTTCCCAAAATCTCTCAAAGGTGCACAAAGCTCAAACAAGCAGTATCTGGCTTTGGTGTGTCCTGTACCTCTGGCTGAATAGTCCTAAGCCTGGCACTACCAACAGCTGGCCTCAGTTTGCAGACTGGCTCTTGAGGCACCTCCAAGCCCAGTGCAGGTGGCAGCCATCTGCAGATTGCTTTGTGGTTCATATCAAGTGGCCCCAGGTAGGGCACAGGCTGTGGCTAAACTTGGCCTGCAATGGGTCCCCTCCCATGGCACCCCAGGACTACACGCCCAGTGGCCAGCTTTGGACCAAGCCAGAGCATCACCCAGCCGCCTCCAAGGATGAAACACCCCAAGAGCAGACTGGGCAGGCACCAGAGCCCTGCTAAAGCGAACCCTGCTCTGTAGGGTCAGACCCTGCACAACAGCTCCTCCACTGTAGTCCTCACAACCAATCAGCCTGAGGGTCAATCCCTCCCACTGATGTACAAACAACAACCAAGGCTCAACTACAAGAGCACACACACAACTGACACAAGGGAAATACCTGGAGCACCCAGCTCTGGAGACCAGGGATACTGCACCACTGGGTCCCACAGGACACCTACTACATAAGACCACTCTACTAAGACTGGGAGGCATAGCAGCCCTACCTAATACATAGATACAAACACAGGGAGGCAGTCAAAACAGGGAGACAAAGAAATATGTCCCAAATGAAAGAACAGAACAAAGCTCCAGAAAAAGAACTAAATAAAATGGAGACAAGCAACCTACCAGAAGCAGAGTTCAAAACACTGGTTATAGGATGCTCAATGATCTCAGGGAGAACTTCAACAAAGAGACAGGAAACACAAAAATGGAGATAGAAAACATTAAAAAACAATCAGTCAGAAATAAACAATACAATAACTGAAGTGAGGAATACTTTAGAGGGAATTAACAGTAGATTGGAGGAAGCAGAGGATCAAATCAGCAATTGAGAAGATCAGGAAGCATAAAACACCCAATTAGACAGCAAAAAGAAAAAAAGAATACAAATAAAGGAGGATAGTTTAAGGGGCCTCTGGGACAACATCAAGTATACCAACATTTTTGTCATATGGGTACCAGAAGAAGAGAGAGAGGAAGGAATTGAAAACTTGTTTGCAAAAATAATGACAGAAAACTTCCCTAACTGGCAAAGGAAATAGACATTCAAGCCCAGACAGCACAGAGAGACCCAAACAAGATGAACCCAAAGAGACCCACACCGAGACACATCAAAATTAAAATGCCAAAGATTAAAGACAAAGAGGGAATCTTAAAAGCTGCGAGAGAAAAGCAGTTGGTTACCTACAAGGGAGCCCCTATAAGACTGTCAGCTGATTTCTCAGAAACTTTGCAGTCCAGAAGGGATGGGCAGGAAATAGTCAAAGTGATGAAAAGAAAGGACCTACAGCCAAGATTACTCTACCCAGCAAAGCTATCATTTAGAATCAAAGGATGGAAAAAGTGCTTCCCAGACAAGAAAAAGTTAAAGGAGTTCCTCACCACCAAACCAGTATTACAAGGAATCGTAGAAGGACTTAAGATGAAAAAAATCAAAACTATAAATCATAAAATGGCAATAACTACATATCTCTCAACAATTACTTTAAATATAAATGGATTAAATGCTCCAATCAAAAGATAGGTTGGCTAAGTGGATAAGAAAACAAGACCCTTACATATGCTGCCTACAAGAGATGCACTTCAGATTGAAAGGCACACACAGACTGAAAAAGATATTTCCTGAAAATGGAAACAAGCAAACAAACAAACAAAAAGCTATGGTAGCAATACTTATGCCAGAAAAAATAGACTTTAAAATACAGGCTATACCAAGAGGCAAAGAAGAACCCAATAATCCCACTTCTGGGTATTTATCCAAAGAAATCCAAAATGCTACTTTGAGGTGATGAATGCATCCAATGTTCATTGCAGCATTATTTATAATGGCCAAGAGGCAGCCTGGGTGTCCATCGATGGATGAATGGATAAAGAGTATGTGATATACACATGAGTATATATACAATGGAATATTACTTGGCCAGGGAAGGGAATGGGTTCTTGCCATCTGCAGCAGCATGGATGGACCTGGAGGGTATTATGCTGAGTGGAGTATGTCAGACAGAGAAAGACGGATGCGATGTGATTTCACTTATATGTGGAATCTGAAGAACAAAATAAACAAACAAACAAAACAGAAACACACTCACAGATACAAAGAACACTTTGATGGTTGCCAGACAGAAGGAGGGTTGGTGGTGAGAAAAAAGGGAAAGGGATTAACAAGTACAAATTGGTTGTTACACGGTAGTCATGGGGATGTAGGGTATAGCATAAGGAATATAGTCAATAATATTGTAATAACTATGTATGGTGTCAGATGGGTACTAGATTTATTGGGGTGATAGATGGGGGGGGGTTAGAGGGCAGGGTGAAAAAGTGAAGCGATTAATAAATACAAATTGGTAGTTACAAAATAGTCATGGGGATGTAAAGTAAACCATAGAGAATAGTCAACGATATGGTAATAGCTATGTATAGTGCCAGGTAGGTATTAGACTAATGAGGAGGATCACTTCTTAAATTATATAAATGTCTAACCACTATGCTGTACACCTGAAATTAATATAAAATAATATTGAGTGTCAAAATAAAGTGTAAAAAAATAAAATCTGGGCAGCTGGATGGCTCAGTTGGTTAGAGTGTGAGCTCTGAACAACAGGGTTGCCAGTTCGATTCCCACATGGGCCAGTGAGCTGCGCCCTCCACAACTAGACTGAAGACAACGAGCTGCCACTGAGCTTCCAAGGGGCGGCCAGATGGCTCAGTTGGTTAGAGCACGAGGTTTCAACAACAAGGTGGTCGATTCAATTCCCACATGGGATGAGGGGTTGTGCCCCCTGCAACTAAAATTGAAAATGGTGACTGGGCTTGGAGCTGAGCTCTGCCCTCCACAACTAGATTGAAGGACAATGGGCCCTGGAGAAACACACTGTTCCCCAATATTCCCCAACAAAAAATATTTTTAAAAAATAATAAAATAATTTCTTTCTCAAAAAAAAAAAAAAAGAGAATCCTTACAACTCAACAATAAAATGATAACCCAATAAAAAAACGGGAAAGAATTTAAACAGACATTTCTCCAAAGAAGACATAAAAATAGCCAAACAGCACATGAAAAAGTGTTCAACGTCTTTAGTCATTATGGAGATGCAAATCAAAACCACCATGAGATACTATTTCATATCCACTAGGACGACTAAAATAAAAAAGACAGAAAATAACAAGTGTTGGAGAAATTTCAATCCTCATACATTGCTGATGGAAACCTAAAGTGGTACAGTCACTTTGGAAAATAGCTTGGCAGTTCCTTAAAATGTTAAATGTAGAGTTAGCACATGATCCAGCAAATCCAGTCCTAGAGAAATGAAAATATACATCCACTCGAAAATTTGCACATGAATGTTCATAGCAGCATTAAGCATTACTTATAGTAGCCAAAAAGATGAAATGATCCAAATGTCCATGAACTAAAGGATAAGAAAAATGTGGTATATCCATACAAGATAATAGTATTTGTATATAAAAAGGAATGAACTAATGATGCATGCTACGACATGGATGAACCTTGAAAACATGAAATGAAAATATGAAATGTCTAGACTAGGTGAATTTTTTATAGTGATAGGAAGTAGACTAGTGATTGCTTAGGGCTGAAGGATTTGGGAGAAAATGGGGGAGGAACTACTAATGGGTATGGTTTTCTTTCTTTGGGTGATGAAATATTCTAAAATTGACTGTGGTGACATTGCACAACTCTGTGGATATACTAAAAACCACTGTATTGTACATTTTGAATGAGTGAATGTTATGGTATGTGAATTATACCTCAATAAAGCTATTTGTAAAAACAGACCCTTGAGTCACTTAGGAGGTGAAAGGCTGACAGGTATCACACACACAAAGGAGTAGGAAATTGGTGCTCCCTGCTCCGAATGGCAAGTTTTCCTGGTCACCCAGGGACAGAAGAGGGGAGAGAAAAGGAAGGACTTGTCAAGGAAGGAAGGTAACATTAAAAGGTGGACAATCTTTAAAAAGTACCTTTTAAAGTTTTGGTGACAAGGTCTCGGTTGTCATGCCCTTTTTATAGCACAGAGGGAAGTGCAGGAAAGGTTGCAGGAAGCATGTGTTGCTTCTCAGGAACCAACTTGACCTAGGGCTTCCTGAAAGCCTATCATCTAACTTGTTCACTGAGCATGGTGTCCTAAAAAGTTAATTCAGGCTGTGGGTAGCTGATCATTTCAGAAGGACAAAACCCTCTGACTCCCTGCCTCCAGTTACCTGAGTACCTGTTTGTGTCAAGGGTGAAGTATACTTCCTGGATGCTGAGAATTCCTGGACTCCTCTCCAGAATAAACAGTCACTTTCCCACTTGGCCATGTGCTAATCCATTAATACTAATTTAAAAACGCTTAGCTAAGTTTTTGGTTTCAAAGATTTGTCAGCATGTATCCAGTAAAGCACAGCTACAAATCAGTGATGACACATGTCAATACAGACAATTATTTATGATAAACAGTCATTAGAAATTTGAGGCTGCCCAACCGAAGGTGGGAACTATACCTCCATCTGGAAAATTCAAGTGCGGTAAAAACACTGCGAGGTTGCTATGGCCTTTCTGCAAGAGAAAACAATATCTAGGTTGTTTTTTTTCCCCCACAGAATTCCTGCCTTTCTTTACTTCATCAAATCATTATATCTGATTTAAAAATAAAGTATGTTCAGTAAAATATCAGAAGCCAAAATGTAAAACGACTAAAAAGGTAATAGTTACAAATGACAGGCTCCCCAAATATGAAATCTTCTGAATTACATTAAAAGAGAATTACGTAAAAGCCAATTTGTTTTGCTCTCAAGTTATTTTATGTTCGTTTAAGATCAAGAGGAATAGGTTTTCTAGGAAATTCTCCTAAGTAAATAATAAAAAATGAAAAAGCTATATGAGTTCTGACAATTAAGTTCGTGAACTTGTTGCAATGATGTTGCTAACCTTTTTTGATATCAGAGGGATTATTCATGATGAATTTGTACCAACTGGACAAACAGTTAACCAAGTTGACTATTTGGAAGTGCTGAAAAGGCTGCGTGAAAAAGTTAGACGACCTGAACTTTTCACCAACAATTCATGGCTCTTGCATCACGACAACGCACCAGCTCACACAGCACTGTCTGTGAGGGAGTTTTTAGCCAGTAAACAAATAACCGTATTGGAACACCCTCCCTACTCACCTGATCTGGCCTCCAATGACTTCTTTCTTTACGCGAAGATAAAGGAAATATTGAAAGGAAAACATTTTGATGACTTTCAGGACATCAAGGGTAATACGACGACAGTTTTGATGGCCATTCCAGAAAAAGAGTTCCAAAATTGCTCAGAAGGGTGACTACGCGCTGGCATCAGTGCATAGCTTCCCAAAGGGAATACTTTGAAGGTGACCATAATGATATTCAGCAGTGGGGTATGTAGCACTTTTTCTAGGATGAGTTCACGAACTTGTCTGACCTCGTATACATAAAGTTATGCATCATATCATTATTTTTAACAGTATAAATTTTGAAACAGCCTAAATATTCTAATATAAGGATATGGTAATTAGTGCATGACACATGTACCCTATGGAATATTATGTAACTGTCAGCAATAATTATGTAGCATATGGAAAATAGTTAGTATGCTGTTTTATAATCAGTGCTAAACTTGTAAATTGTATGTAATAATTATAACTATGCACCAATATATAAATATATAAACAAGAATGGGAAAAGGCAAGCAAAAACATATTATGAAAACGGGATTTTATATATTTTGCAAGATGAAGGGAAAAGAGCTGGGGGAAATACAATTTGTTAATTATACACTCACACTTTCTACTTTATAGGTCTAAATTTGTTGACATTAAAAGTATTCACAGTAAATTTTTAAGTAAACAGAATGTATAATATGTCTGGTCTGATAAAATCATGTTTTCTGGGAATTTTTTGCATGCCAGTAGGTAATTTTTAATGCAAAATTGTTCCTATAATTTATAGGAACCATAAAATACCATAAAATACACTCACCAATATTTTTTAGCAAATTTGTAGTTATGCAGCCATCACTATAATCCCGTTTTAGAATATCTCCATCATCGCAAAAAGTTCCCTCGTGTCTATTTCCAGCCAACCCCCACTCCCATCCCCATTGATTTGCTCTCTATAGATGAAATTGTACTTTTTAACACAAACAAAAGATAAATCACATGTTTATGTGTTCGTATAGAATAAACATGCACCAAAATTTTATGCAGTGGTCCATTTATAGGTAATATTAATTGCATTTTAAAAAATATGTTTTCTGTAGTTTTTAACCAATTAGCATCTATTGCCTATAGAAAAGGGTTTTAGTTTTGCTTTCCTCTTAAAAAAGAATATATGAGAATTTCACATAAATATGGCAGATTATGCAAATGTATTTACTTTCCCTTCCTACCAAAACCCAACTACAAATATAGTTAAGGGTTTTTTAAAGCACAAAATCGTAAGTACAAAAGAGGCCATAAGCAAAGGAAACAGCAATAAAAATTACAAACTGGAAAGCAGATGGTAAGCAGATGACATCACAGAATTGAGAAAGGGGAACCCGAAGTTAAGCTTAGGTGCAACCATTTTATCCAGTGAGCCACACACCTCCCCAAAGGCATCGCCAGCTTAGGTTCCAGGTATAAGGATAAAGGTGAGGCTAAACACAGGAGGATTAACTGAAATTCTCTTTTAGGAATCAGATACGTGCCCAGATCCCTTCCCCAAGTCGAAGCAGACAGCTCTACTTCCCCCATTCTGCAGAAAGCTGGACAGGCACAGGTGAGAGTAGGGGTACCATTCTGCAAACAGGGGGATTAGGTGAACATTTTATGCACTGAAAGCTGAGTCCACCCACCTTCAGACCACTTCTCCAGCTCAGCTTCCACTCCTGTAGAATCAAGACAGGAGTTCAGATTTTTCTCTAGAGAATCTATCCAGTCTAAGAGGGAAGACTTAACATACAGTGAGCATTTCTTAATGAAATGAGCCACACATGGCAAGCCTCACCATGGGATCAGAGCTTATCAGCTTTATGTGACATTGCTCTTAAATAAGAGCAGACAACCAGCATCACCAGAAAACTGAGGAACATCTCAGACATAGAAGATGAAGACCAAAACAAACCAACACAAAGCAACCTGGAGAAAATAGTCTCTGCACAGAGAAAACAGTATTTAAATATTTATTTCATTAACATATTCAGAGATAGAAGAGAATACATAAGACAATCACAGGTAGATATACAAACACATACTTTACTCAAATGACTTGAAAACTTATGTTTACACAAAAAACCTGCACACAAACATTTATACCAGCTTTATTCATAATTACTCAAACTAGAAGCAGTCAGGATCCTCTTCAAAAAGTGAGTGGATAAGCTGTGGTACATCCGTACAGTGGAGTATTATTCAATGATAAAAAAAAAACAAGATATCAAACTACAAAAAGATATTCAGGAAACTTAAATGCATATTGTTAAGTGAGAAGCCAGTTTGAAAAGGCTACCTACTGTAATGATTCCAGCTATTTAACAATATGGAAAAGGCAAACCTGCAGAGACAGTAAAAAGATTAGCGGTGCCAGTGGCTTGTGAGGACAGAGGGAAGGATAAATAGGTGGAACACAGGAAATTTTTAGGGCAGTGAAACTATTCTGTGCAATATAGTAACGGTAAGCACATGATATTAAACATTTGTTAAAACCCATAGGACTGTACAACTGAGTGAACCCTAATGTAAACCATGAACTTTTAGTTAATAATAAAGCATCAATATTCATTTATCAAGTGTAACAAATGTATTACACTAATAATGCAAGATGTTACTAACAGAAGAAACTATAGAGAATGTACCACAGTAATTTTAAAAGCAGAATACAAAATTACATAAATAATCACGATTATTAAGAAAACACATTTCTGCAAAAAGCTCTGAAGTTGGTGAGATTATAGATTTCCTTTTTCTCTATTTCCCAAACTTTTAAAAATGTTATATTTTATTTAAACAAGAAAGGGGCTTGACGTGATGTGGCAAACTGCATTGTTAATATTACTTTAATAAAAATATTGGATTTGGTAATGTCTTAATGATACTTTTTACCTTACAGGAGATTTAAACCTTGAATACTTATTTTTACAATAAAATATTTGTCAGAAAAATTAGAGAAACACAGAGTTAGTTGTAGATAACATTACTTTATAGGATGTGTGTTCACTTGTATTACTATTACTATTGTAAAATGACTCTTAGGATAGTCTAATGTTCATTAATTTAAAATTTCCAAAACTCTCAAGTTGACTTTTTCTTTAACAAAACATTACTATTGGCATGAAGACAATAAGAGTTTTAAAACATATAATTGATCAGTTTCTGGTCTGAGTGTGGCATATGATTTCTGATTGCCATTTTATTAATTCAAATCTGCACTCTAAAAAAATCATAATTTCTTTATAATACAATGTGACTGCTGTTTTCTCTCAATTATTCTTTTAGTTGGTGTTATGAATTGCTTGAGATTAGTATTCTGACCTAAAAATTCTAAGAACACTTGATGCCAGAACGTTACACCCAGAACATTTTACACTACATGTTCCCAGTGCCGCTGAGTACTAAGAATTCAGGTACTAAGCAAAACTGTGCTAAGTGCTAAATGTAGAATTTTCAATGCTTACTACTAAACTACATGTTTTGAGGAGAATGCTGTTGTAGCCTCAGTATCCCATAATCTACAAGTCTAAATGGTTTCAATACTAAATAAAAAGTCATCTGTTATAACTATTTTATCAGTTTCAACAGAACTCAAGAGTTTTTATTGTATTTTATCAACAGGCCCTAGAGCAAGGAGAATGCTTTTTATTTTTCAATAAAAGTGGGTGGGGGAAGTTGGGTTGTGAAGGGCTAGATAATGTCCAGGGACGTGTGGTAAGAAGTGTAGGGTCCAAAGAACTATTAAAGAGCTTCCTTTCTTCCTTTTCTCTCTTTCTTTCCTTTTCTCTCTCCCTCCATCCCCCACTCTCTGTCTTTATCTGTTTCTCTCTTCTTTATTTCTTTTTTTTAATAGAAATAACAGGGATAAACTAGTTCATAAGCTATAGGAATGAAAACAGTTTAGAGGCAAAATGTGATACGAAAAAGGTATCACAAATGGATTCCTTACTCTGAGGAATCAGAAGATGTTGGGATTCAGTATATACTACATGAAGGCCTTCTTTTTTCTCTGTGAAGTAGAAAGCAAGTTCATTTTCAGAGAGCTGGAAAGGGAACAGCGGTGCTAAAAGTTTAGGTGGGACAGCCATTAGAGATATCTAAGGAGGAACCAACTTGGGATCACACAGGACAGAATTTCTAGCAGAGGTGAGAGACCATGAGTGTAGTTTTATTTATCACCAGTTGCCCTAGTTGTGTGAATTTCTCCAGTAAAACTCATCAATTGAGTTTCAAAAGCAGAAAAAAGTAGATGTTTGGAGGGTCAGGTATTGATGAAGGCAAAGAATGTGTCTTGAAAACACTGAGGACTCTAGGGTATGTTTACTATGGAAGAGGTAGTGTTATAGAGGAAGTTAAGAGTAGAAAGATAGGTCAATAGGTGGACTGACCCAACAGCAATAAGTATATAAGAGAGGACAGATACCTACAGGCATTCATGTGTAGTAACCTGACCTAAGAAGAGTTTGAGATAAAACAGTATGGAGGTCAACTGGTCCATTCTTCTGCCACCAAGCAGGACCACCCAACACCTTCCAAAGGGAAGAGATTCTACATTGTCTTTCAAGACCACCAAAAATGGATATTCTTCCACATCAAAAGTCAGGGGAATTTTTCTGTAAAGAACCAGATAGTGAACACGGCAGGCTTTGAGGTCACAATTATACAACAATGTATTATGGCTCAAAGCACCAACAGACAGTATGCAAACAAATGAGAATGGCCATACTCCAATAAAACTTTATTTTCAAAAATACATGTTGGAGGGGCGGCCGGATGGCTGAGTTGGTTAGAGCGTGAGCTCTGAACAACAGGGTTGCTGGTTCGATTCCTACATGGGCCAGTGAGCTGCACCTTCCACAACCAGATTGAAGACAATGAGCTGCCACTGAGCTTCCATGAGGAGTGGCTCAGTTGATTAGAGTGCAAGCTCTCAACAAGGTTGCCGGTTCAAGGGGAACAGGACTTGGAGCTGAGCTGCGCCCTCCACAACTAGATTGAAGGACAGCTACTTGGAGCTGATGGGCCCTGGAAAAACACATTGTTCCCCAATATTCCCCAATAAAATTTTTTAAAAATTGATGGTGGATTGACTTTAGTCCAGGACATTTAGTCTAGACCATTTTCCTTTGGGGGATTTGTTGTTTTTCTACTGATTATGAGAATTTTTTTTTTTTTTTACAGGACTTTATTGGGGAACAGTGTGCACTTCCAGGACTTTTCTTCCAAGTCAAGTTGTCCTTTCAATCTTAGTTGTGGAGGGTGCCATTCAGCTTCAAGTTGTTGTCCTTTCAGTCTTAGTTGCAGGGGACACAGCCCACCATCCCTTGCGGGACTCGAGGAATTGAACAGGCAACCTTGTGGTTGAGAGCCCACTGGCCCATGAGGGAATCTAACTGCCTGAGCCACCGGGCCGGCCCAAGAATGTTTTATATACAAAGAATAGTAACACTCTGTCTATTACACTGCCAATATTTTTTCTTTTGTTTATACTTTTTGCTTTGGATATTTGGGGAAAATATCAAGTTTAAATAAATATGTTCATGTAGTCAAGTCTATCAATCTTTCCCCTTGTTTTTGGCTTTATAATCATGGTGAGAATGCTCTTCCCTAAACCAATGTTATACAAATATTTATCTTTTTTTCTCCCTAGAACTGTTAGAGATAGAATGTGTGTGATAGATAAGAACACAGACCCTGGAGCCAGAATGCCTAGGTTTATAGTGCCTGTAGCACTACTCATTATGTTTCTAAGTGTCCATCGCCCTAAAAAAATGGGAGGGGGGAAGATAGCTCCTAATTTTATAGGGCCGCTCCTAGGAATGAGTGAGTAGAATATGTACACTATAATAAAAAGTGCTTAAATCAGGGCTTGACACATAGTACATGCCAAATAAATGTCAACCGTCATTATTTTGTTATCTTTAATTCATCTGGAAATTATTCTGATTGAAAGTGAGGTTGAGATCGAATTCTATTCCCCTCCATTTATTTAAATCCATCTCCCACCACATTTCTCTCCATCTACCTTAGTTTCCTCCCTTCCTTTATGAGATATAACCAACATTTTTAGATTTTTTTCATTGTTGTTACAAGTGTGGTATTTTTTATTTAAAAATTAAAATTGTGCTTATTGAATTTATATATAGTTGACCCCTGAACAACATGGTGGTTAGGGGCGCCAAAGCCCACACAGTCGAAAATTCACGTATAACTTTTGAATCCCCAAAAACCTAAGTTGTCCCTCAGTATCCATGGGGGATTGATTCCAGGACCCCCATGAATAGAAAAATCCATGTATGCTCAAGGCTTCTCTATAAAATGGCGCAGACTGATGCAAACAGTTGGCTCTCTGCATTCACAAATGCCCAACTGCAGGTCAAAAACAGTGCAAGTATGTATTGAAAGAAATCTGCATATAAGGGGACCCATACAGTTCAAACCCATGTTGTTTAAGAACCAACTGTACTTGGCATTTATATAGTTTATTGTTAAATGGTTTACAGTGGCTAAAAGTTCAGGCTAAAAGGTTTATTACTTGTTGTCATCTACAACAGTATGTTATTTTTCTTCTTTTTTTGAATCCATGCGCTAATGGATTAAAGCAAAGGTCCAATGCTTTATGGCCTATGACCCGTGAGGCCTGGCCCTCTGTAGTCCCCTCCAACCTGATGGCCTTGGACTTCTTTCTCAGCTTCTCCCACACGTCAAGCACATACACTCAGAGACTTCACACATTCTGAAGTGCTCTTTCCCCAGTTGTCCTCTAGCTTTGTCTCTCTCTTGCTTTTCACGTCAGCACAGACAGTACCTCCTCAAAAACTTCCTTAAGTCTCCAATATAAATTATGCACTCCCTGTTATTTTTTGCCTTTCTAGCCCTCATTCCAATTGTAAAGTCATACAGTTATATAATTACAGACTAGTGTGTTTATTACTCTCTTCTGGTTGAATATGAATTCATTGAATATTGGTTGAATTAATGAATAGAAAATTGAAATGGTATTACAATTATTACTAGTGAAATAAGAATCTCACTAACATACTCTCCACACATGGGAAATTTAAGGCCACAAATTGAACTGTATGCTTAATTTATGAAAAAAACTGTTAAGATCTTTGCCTAATAAGCATTTGTATACTACTAGATGCTATTACTACATGTTAATTAGTTGTGAGCAGCTAGTGAAATGATCATCTGTGCTGTAGAGAAAACTATACTTTTATGAACATTCCATAATCAAAATTCTTATAAATTCAAAACTAGGCTTCTCCTTTTAGTCTGAATTGAAGTTTTACTAATGTCAGTTAATTCATACATGCATTTATCTATTTAATCATTCATTTAATTATATGTTTATTGATGACCTCCGAGGCATTAAGCCCTGGTGACTGAAAGACAAATTGTACATGATCTGTGCCCTCTGAGAGTTTAGAACCAAGTGAGACACATGCCAACCACTTATTACAACCAAGGAGCAGCACACACAGAAGTAAATACAGCAGGCTGCTTGTCATCTGGAGAGGTCAGGGATGGCTTTTTGGAAATGATGTGTTTGAGAACTTACTATCCATTTAACTGTCTACAAAGAGAAATATTTGGTGAAATACCTTTAAGAAATTACAAAAGATAGTAAATGTCATTTATATATAACTTCTTATGAAACTCACTTTTCACATTTGTAAAGAACACCTTTATCCATTTTGTCAACTGTCTTCAATGACAACTAGATTTCACTCAACTGTAATGTAGCAGAGGCTGATTAGATGCTCAGCAAATGCATTGCTCTCCCTGGAGACATGGCCAAACAACATCTCCTAGTTCTCACAGTGGAATGTGCCTGATGTGATGGCCAAGAGAGCCAAGCGTTGTGTGCCTTCCCTATACTCTGTCCTCCGTACAGAGCAAACTTGTAGGCTGGAATTTGAAGATGGCAACAGAACAAGATGAAAGGAGCCTGGCTATCTGAGTGACTGCAAGGAGAAGCACGTCACCGTGATGGACTACAATGTGAGTAATTAATTAAACAGCTGAAATTTTGAGGATGTTTATTAATGCAGTTAGCTTATCCTAACGAATCATTTCACAGTGAAGGTAGTATGTAGTCAATCAGAATTTTAAAGAATACAATGATAACAGATATTTTTAGTCCCTTTTCTAATACCCATCCCCCTCCTCTTTGTTAATAGGACCCCGATTTTGTTTGGGGTGCTAATGCATATAGCTCCAGGAGAAGGATTTTGATTGGTCTAAGTTCATCATGAAAATCCTGCTCCCCACCTTTCTAGCCTTCCCTGCAGTGAGGGATGGCCAAGCACTCAGGTTCTAGCTAAGGAGACGTAAGGGGAGTGTACTGCAGGGGTTTCTGGGAAAGGTTTTCCTTCTGCATGGGTGGCATCATCCCTTCTTCCCTCTCCTTGATTCAAACAGGGACCTCCATGATTGGGGCTACATTCTGAACTAATAAAATAAACGCATTCTGAATGAACGTAACACAGTCACCAATGCCATAAATTTGTGGGCTGATATGGGACATGCATGAAAAGAAGAGTACAATGCCTAAAGGCATTTCAATTTTTTATTTAAACGATGACATGCCAAAATAAAGGCCTCAGTGGGCCCACAGCCACTCAGTGAAATTTGAAATATAAAGGCCTGTTAATTTAACACTAACTTTTAATTATTTGTCTTCATCTACTGAATATAGACCAACATGTTTATCTCTCACACTTTCTTAATGCGCTTCTTAAAATCAGTAAAAAGTACTGGCTAAAAGCTCAGGCTCTGGAGTCAGACTGCCTACTCTTAGATCCCATCTCTGGCACTTACTCTATGAATATAAATGATACTAAACTTCTGTCCATTTTTCCCCCATTACTAAAATAAAGATAATAGCATATGCTAAGGATGATGATAAGGATTAAAAGACACAATCAATATAAAGTACTTAGTAGAGTGCTTGGCACATAATGCTTAGCAAATACAATACATATAATAAAATAAATACAAAATTTATTTTTATTACCTCCAAATTTCAGCCATACAGCTTCAAGTAACGAAATAATCCACTGTCTGTGAGGGGCAGGTGTTTGCTTCCTGTGGGTGTAAGTGTGCTTTTCATTCATGGCCTCCTGGTGAGTAAACTAAAGAATAATTAAGGTTGCCCAACAGCCTTTAAACTCCCTGGGTTTTAAACAGGGTTTAAAATAAATCACAGCTAAGTTGTTTTAAGTAAAGGATTAGAGTCAATGACTAAGAGTCAAGGGCGGGATGAGACAGGGCACTAGAAGAGTGGGCGGCGTCCCTGTGAACTGAGGGTTTGTGGACTCTGGAGCCTCACCCCGAACAAGATGGTAAAGAGACAAGAGCAAGTAGAGCACAGCTGGTAATCCCACCGCTCCACTCACCTTCCCATGCTTCTCCAAAATGGATTATTCATCATTGCAAGGCGATGGCCCACATTTTTTTGCCTCTACATCTTGGCTCATTTCTTTCCCTAACAATCCCACCAGGCTGTCAAAACCCTATTCATTTCACAGCATAACTACCTTCTCTTTCAAGACAGCATCTCTAGTTTTCCCTCTCTAATAGCCTCCCTTACTTTTCTGAACCCTTGTTGAGCTTCATTCATTTAAAAAACAAAAACAAAAACAAAACATTTTTCTAGTATCTACTATTACTTTGGAATTATCCTATGTGCTGAGAAGACACAGTCTGGACTCATTGGGAACAGTTTAATGGTTATAATAAATTTAATTTATTTGTATCCTCTCTCTTCTCCAACAGAATGTGTGCTGGCTTATAATAAGAGATATACACTGTGTAATCGCATCTTAAAAGAAAGTTCAGGGCTAGAAGAGAGAAGAAATCTAATATACTAACCAGTAAATACATAGTTCAGCATGAAGTGTAGCTCCTGAGAAGCCAGGGTAATAAAAAGGGGAACACAGTGATCTTTCATCAGTACATTCTCTTATCAACAGAAAAGATGCCTACCAGTTCCTCAGGGCAAAAAAACAGATCCCTCACCCTGAAGTATTATATACTTTCTCCCTTGGGGTATTACAGAGGTTTCAAATAATTACGCTTCAATCTCAAAACTGCTAAAAGAAAGGAATGCATGCACAATGTGCTATAGGATACAGACTAGTTTACCGAATTCCAAACTCCATAAATGCAAGTATTAAATTTATTAAGAACAATAAATACAATAATACTATATTAGAGGGAAACTCACCTAGATCTCTTTTTCAGAATCAAACAACATGAAATAGTATGCAAGAATTCAAATGAATGTGGTTCACAGTACAATAAAACACACACCCCATAGAGAAGTGAGTTCGGCTAAAGGAAAACAGCTTGTCTTGTCTGATCAGAAGATGGAGCACTAAAGGGGGCAATTGGGGCCTGAAGGAACAGAGTTGTGGATATTGCCATCCACAGTTCTAATTTCTTTCAAGAGCTTTGTTTAGTTCCACTCTTTCAACTGGACACTTTTATCTGACTGTCTCCCAACATGTCAAACTTAATCTAAAATCAAATTCATCACTTCTCTCCCCAAAACACCAATTTCTGTTTTCCCTATTTCTGTTAATGGTACCATTTTTCTCCCAGGTAATTGGGCTTGAAAACATGAAGTTATCAATCTTTCATTTCTTTCCCTTGACTCCAAAATTCAATCGGTAATCACATATACCTTTTCATTTTATTTTTTTAGTCTCTTTCTCTTTTATTGCCAATACTGATATTCAGGTCCATTTTATCCTGAGTTCATATTTATACAATGGCTTACATTCAGCTTTCTACAATACAACATTGTCACATTCCTGTTCAGAAACTTTCAGTGGGCCCTTCTTACTCACTAAATGTAGGCTGCACTTCAGAGCCTGGAATTCATCTACTCTATAAAATGACCTCAACCCAACAGCTTTATGCCCTATGAACTTATTTCCACCACTTTCATACTGTTCTCCCACTGTCCCTGTATCCACATTCAGTGTTCCTAAGTGCCAAACTGCTCTCCTTACCTTTTCCCTATTAATCGAAATTCAATTATTTGAAGATTAGGTACAGTCTCACCTCCTAAGCAAAGTTTCCTTAGACTTCTCCAACCTTCACTTAACTCGTAATACTTACTGCAATCTAGCTGGCTCATTCAACAATTATTTATATAGAGCTCTGCGATATCAATTTTGTCTTATGGATTTTTTCACATTTACACTAATGGTTTATATGTGAGCTATCCATTATCTTCCTAACTAAAGTATAACTTCCTTATACTTCTTTTTTTTTTTTTTGTCTCACAGTGCTTAGCACCTAGTAGGCACTGAAATATATTGTAGAATTTGAGGAGTGCCCTGGAGGTCATCTATTGCCAACTCCTGCCCAGGATGGGACTCCCTTTGATATTCCTCAGAGCCGATCCTCCAGCCTTTATGGAACACTTGAGTGACACTTCTCAGCTACATCACAAGACAGTGTGTTCCACTGCTGAAGAGCATTAGTCAACAAAAAGGTTTTCATCAATCTCCAAAATACAGCTGAGTGAAAATCTAAAGTGTCAAACAGTATGTTCAGTATACTTCCCTACAGGCATGTACATGCCCAGAATATCTCAGAAAGGATATCCAGGAAGCTGGGGTTATCTCTGGGTGGAAGAGTTTGGATGACTGGGAGACAGAGATAGAAGAAGACCTAATTTTCACTATAGGAGTCTTTGGTATATTTAATAATTAAATAAGTAAAATATGTTTTAAGCTCCTTTTTGTTATATACTTAAATTTTCCTCTGTGAAACTTTTGTCCTGATTCTATTTCTGATCTCTGGAGCTGCCCAGAGTAACCTAACTATGTTGACTGATTGACATTTTAATGAACTGTTGCTATGAATCATGTAAATATGCACATTCAACTAAAGTTTATTAAATCCCTGAAAAGTAACATAGTCTCTTAAACGAGTTAAAAACTGGCTCCAATATGCTTAAATAAGTTTAAATAACACTTATTTTTTATATACACAATTTCCAAATCATTGGTCTTGTCTTAAATTTTTTACATAGCCCTTCTATTCTATTTTCATCCATATTATCATAAGATACTAGTTGCCTAAGGTATTTTGATGTTATCTTGTATATTACATAAGCAGCTCTGCAATGATCTTGACACTTGCAGTGCCTTCTTATTACCTAAAGACCTAAGACATGTTTAGCAGCTTTAGGGACATATTAACAGTTTTTGGAATTATGCATAATCACCAAGTTTCAAATTGTTTTGAGAAGGCCATTCTTAACTTTTTTTTTTTTTTAAGGAGGGTGCAGCTCACAGTGGCCCACATGGAGGTCGAACCAGCAACCTTGGTGTTATTACACCATGCTCTAACCTAACTGAGCTAATCGGCCACCCCACCCCCCATTCCTAAATATTCTGAAAAATTTGCAGAGTGAATAAAGATATACTCTCAGTTATGAATAAGCACATATCTCGGGAATCAAATAACCTATGTTCTAGTCCTGGCTCTTTAAGTATCTCCGGGCCCCAAT
Organism: Rhinolophus sinicus; assembly: GCF_057876585.1. Taxonomy (NCBI): domain Eukaryota; kingdom Metazoa; phylum Chordata; class Mammalia; order Chiroptera; family Rhinolophidae; genus Rhinolophus; species Rhinolophus sinicus. The sequence continues at coordinate 76,123,267 of NC_142504.1, read as the reverse complement.
TTCTTCTCCATTAATAACACAGGCACAGGGATTACATTGTTTTTGAGAGCCTTTCCCCATCTAGCTTTCTGTCTGTTTATGGCATCTTCACTCTAGCTCAGGTATTACAGCACACATAGCTAGGATTTATAACTACTCACCTAATGAAAGCATCTCTCTTCCTGGGGGTATGGCAAGGATTCTTTAATGCTGGAATTATCACTGGCTCCAGGCACTCCCCTTGTCATTTATCAACAATGAACAACTTGGACAGAGATGTTTCACAAGCCTGTTTGTGTTTTCATATGTGACCAGTCTCCCCATTTGAAGTGTAAGATATTGACATCCTGAAAATTGTCATCCCTAAACTCTCCTGAGCTTGTAGAAGTATAGTGGAGACTTTAAGCAATGTTGACTCTTTTCACCAACTAAAGTGTGTACTATAATTGGTAATTGGCTCTAAAGGTCCCGTTAATATAATTCAGCTGAATTAAATAAGCACTCCTTGAGTATCTACTAGACATAAGGCAATGTGCCAGGAGATGGGGGAACACTTTGCTCTTTTCCACCCAGTGTGAAGAGAAGAAATATAAAAGGCCTCCTATGAGTGAAAAGGCTGCTTGAGATTATGTGCTCATCAGGCACCTGTCTGCCCTATCAATTCTACCACGATTAGTAGATTGCAATCTTGTATCTGGAAATTTTTCCCGTAATTCATATGCTGTAATTCCAGTTCTCAAAAACATCAGAACCAACTAAATCCTGAGGCAAACCACACCCCACACCCCACCCCACTCGCAACCCCCATTCCTGCCCCGAAGTCTAGGCTCATGATGTAATCCTCTTATAATGCATTTCCCTATCTGCACTTGGGATACCTGGAAACCTCACAGTTTCTCAACATGTATAGAGAGGAACGATTTCCACATTCAAGGTTTCACCTGTTAGGCACTCTTGGGTTGGGGGCATTGGTATGGAGGAGAAGAAGGGAGAGGTCATGTTCAGTTTTTCAGACACAGTAGTATTCTGGCCTCCTGGCCAGAAAACATAACAAAGCTTTATCTTAAATCTCCTTTGTCGTTTCTACTATTTCTGGAGGGCAAAAAGCAATAGTGGAAAAAAATTCCTGCAAATACCTTCCCTTATCACCATTTATAATTGGAAGAGGTCATAACGCAATCAAGCATGTGCTTCTTGCAGTTATTTCTTGTATCAACAGGCATTTACCGAGCCCCTACATCAATGCTGGGATCTGAAGAATCCAAAAGCAGTAAAGACATTATTCCTACTCTCTGGAGCCTCATGATTGAATGGGGAGGTGGAGCTTACCCAAAACCCAGTTGAGAACAGCTAAGTACCATAATCATCTGATACTAACAATGAAAGAACAAACCAACTATACACCCTTAGAACTATAGGAAACCTGCGGGATAGGGGATCAAACCCAACCTCTCCCCATAAGCAGAAATCTTCCAACATCCTTGTCAGGTTCATTAAGCTTCTGATTTAATGTGGAACTCACATTTCACAAAGCAGTCCATTTAATTTTTACAAGTCTTTTATTGCTAAAACATTTTATCCTATGTTGAACCTAAACTCTTACCTATAGCAGTATTTTTCCAAACTTTGTTTTTTAAGCAGTGCAGTGTGTCTTTAAAAGAAACATTAGGTGCAAACCAATATATAATGGTTTTTGTTACAAGTGGAACTTGCAGTTAAAAGTGGAACTCTTCTGTTGGGAGCTGCAGGGGCCCTCAGCATGTGCACTAGCAGCTCAAGCAACCTCTCCCTCTAGCAGCCCACACTAAAGAATGCAGGCAGCTCTGGAGAGCAAAATTTGAAAACCACTGCTTTAAGGATATATTAACAGTTTTAAAAACTTTAAGGTAGAGTAAATCTGATTCCAGCTACACATTTCAGCCCTTGAAGACAGTTATCTTGTCTCAATCTTCTTGGATAAACTTGCCCCTTTCAAATTGTCTATTCCCTTTATGTCATTTCCCCCCATAGTTCCCCCATCCTGATCACTGTCCTCCTAAAAATGTAGAAACCATATCAGAACACAATTCTTTAGATACTGTGGTCAGCTAAGGATACTGTCTCTCTTATTCTCTAGATGGCAACAAAAGTTGAAGAGGGCTTAGTGACTGAAGAAGGACCTGAATTGGACCTTGAGAAATGCAGGATTTAGACAGGTGGAGAGAAGAGAAGATAAAATTCGAGCTAGGAAGGCAGAATGAATAAAGATATAGAAATTAAAATGAGGGCCTCCTGACACACTTTGAACACTTCTCTTACAGACCCTTACTGGTTCTTTTCTGTTCAGCCAGCTGCCCATTCGCTTACATTTCTCAGAAGAAAATTAAGCCAGATCTTATATCCATGAATGTATACTTCTATTGTCGTGATACCAAATGAGCAACATGATCTGATCAGTACTAAAACTAGACCATTTCAATATTGCAGTTATTGCCACAGGGGAAAGAGTACTTGATGAATATGTTTAAGTCTGTGGGGAAAAAACCTGTGTCATCTTACAATGAGTCAATACCTTGACAAGAAGATTCATAAAGGTTACAACACGATTGAGGGGCATCGCTGGGGATTCTCAAATCTAAAGCATACCCAAAGAACACTGTGCCTCTAAAAAAATTATTTGTTATTTATCACTTATCAAACCACAGGTGGCATGTGCCTCAATAATCGTCTCTTGGCTATAAAAACATCAGCATTTTCAGATATATGAGTGCTAATCCACAAAGACAAAACATCCTGTGAAAACAAATATTAAAAAGACCTATATTCAGCGAAAATATGTTCATCAAAGTCCATCGTCTCATGTTACTTAATTTTCCCACTTACAGATAAGTATTCAAACACATCGATGTTTCATATCATTTGGTTTATTATTCAAGGAGGAAGATCTTAAAGATAGGGTATTTCACTATATAGCTTTTGCCCACAAAATGTATTTGTCAGTGATGATATGAATATTTACTATTTTACATTACACAAAAATGGGATTTACACACACACAGCACTCACCAACCTGGGGAAATTACCTTGTTCTAAATTTTAATACATGTTATGAATCTATAGGATTTTAGGGTGTTGTGGGGAAAAAAACTGATTTTACTAGCATTCAGGGTAATTGACTCAGACATTTTATTTCCATTATTTTCTCTTTTCCTTCATCTTAAAAGGAGATAATCTGAATTGCTCTAATCTGAAAAACAACAATAAGTGTAGCAAACACTTGACAATGAAGATGGAAAGCTTCTAAAAATCTGTTACCTTAGTAACAGCAAGAATGTGGAAGAATAAGAATACACTGTCAGGACATCATTTCAGATTCCACAGATTTAAGACCTAAATACAGTCAGCTTTCATTAGCTTTTTGTTTTTCCCAGCAGGTCCTTGGACTTTGAAACAAAACCTGAATGACAGCTATGAGCAATTCCAGCCTGGCTCCTGATTAGCTATGCCAAACAAAACAACTCTCGGCAGTGTAAACTTTCCAGGCATCTGCAACCAAGCCTCTGTAGAGACTATAATTCCTCAGTGAGATTTGAAGGAGAGTCAGAGGTTGAGGGGTAAAGGGTGAACAGGAGGGGGGAGGGGGACAAAAAAATAAGACCTTCCCCTCCACCTCAAACTAGTTCCCTGAACTAGTCTGATTAGAGCAGGGGTGGAGGAAATAAAGTAGAACTTGTTTGGTGGTGGTATTGTCATTATAGCTTTTTAACTCTGCCTATTCTACAGTTTAACCATTTCTCTAAATCTAAATATTCGATCCCAATTAATGTCCATAACATCCTCGTTTTACAAACCATCCATGCATTTAAACCAAACAAGCAATTCTGAGGACCTATTACCATCCAATCCAGCAAGCAGTCAATTAAAGAGACCTGAATGAGAAGGGAGAGCAACATATATAGACAGTGCCCCACATGGATGCAAACTAAGATTTTGTACCATTTATTGTCATTCATTTTCACCGCATACAGACCTAAAATTAATTACATCAAATGACAGTGAACTGTGCTGTGTGATTCCATCTGCTACATAATTAGATCCTGGTGGAACTAACTATAATATAAAGAAGCTTTTTTCTTATGATCAGTCTACCCTTGATTCTACCTAAAGAACATTCCTTTAGCTGCACAAAAGAATTACAGATTAAATATCAAAGTAGTCTTTTTTTTTTTTTTTTTTAGGCAATCCATTTTGATCAGATGCTTGATTTCAAAGTTATAAGTGGTGTCAGAAAAAGCTGTCTGGAGAAAATTCTGTATTGAAGTGTTAGGTGGCAATTCAGCTGTAAAGAGATGGGTTAAACTAAAAGGTTGACTTAAACTCTGCCACAATCCTCTCAAAACTTCAGAAGTAAAAATGATTGCTTTTACATTTCTTGCAGTAAGATGGCAACATTGAAATTTTCTCGTCTTCTGGAAAACTGACATTTAACCACACTCTGATAGCTACTGCTTCTGAGATAATCTACAAAAACTGATGGCTGGCTTAATTTGAATGGTGGGCGACAAAGGTCCCTGCTTCTGGTCAATAACCTTTTTTTTTTTTTTTTTTCAACAGTCTCATAATGCTTATGTAGCTATTAAAGTAAGGAAAATAATTCTAACACCCTAAGATGTAATTTGCAGGTACATGGCAAACAGATGTCACAGAAAACTTACATTTACATAACTACATCATAAAAGCATAGCCTACATTTAGGACAACATTAAATTTAAATCATCAAAGGTTTGAGTGAAAAATTCAAGTTCAGATATAGAGGAGTTACATAAAGATTCACCAAAAATCACAATCAGGGAGATATTGATTTTGGAAACTGGGGACAAGGAAAATTTCAGTGTTTGAGATAGGTAATATTAAAACAGAAAGCTACATTCCCCATTATTTTATTTAACTGGTCTGTAATTCCATCCTTCTATTAAACTACAGAAAATCACTTTAAGCAGATTTTTGTAATAGATGAGGATAAGGATAGCGATGTTAGAACAGCAGAAAACCCCTCATTCTGAGTCTATGCTGAAATCTCAAACCAAACCTGCTGATTCAGCACAAAGTCATCAGCAGAGTTCTTATCTGTAAAGGGAACAATCCATTGTCTGGCTGAAACAAAGGGCAGTGCAAAGGAAATCTGGGCCAGATGGTCACTGATTCAAGTTTCATTTTCCCCATCCCCCACCCTCCCTGGCACTACAAAAAATGGATTCAGACAGCATTTTCAGTTACCAGGTAATAACCCTGAGTGTTAAGGTATAAACCTTTTATAATTACATATGCCACCCCCCACCTCAACACCATCTAATTTATTAAAACAGGATGTTCTCATAAAATGTTAAAATGAGGAAGTTGCTATGCAGCAGTTATTAAAAGGAAAATACCTCTGAAAATCCAGTTTCTGTTTCTTAGGCATGACATGGAGTTTTACCAGGTGGAATAATTACAAATATTCATATTAATTTGTTGTCATCTATTGTTTTTCCTCAAATCATGACACAAAATGGAAATGAACTCAGAGAAAACTGACACACTCATTTTCTACAGGTTGACTACTGGGCATCACCTTGCAAAAAGTCTTGTGATTTTTTAACCCAGAAACACTTTTTACCAATGACAAGTTACCAACAAAAGAAATCACTGATTTTGATTATAAACCAATGTGTCTGAACTGGTATCACAGAATCTATGATCAGGATACTGCTAAATACACATCGCACACCCCAATAGGTATTACAAAACTCAATTTTTAATTCTAAACAGCAACTATAAATTAAAGCAAAAGATGCAGAATTATGTGTTAAAATCTGCAAGCAGTCTATGGAAATATACATATTAAAGAATGGCATTAAAAAATTCAGGCTCTCTCAATAAATTTATTCAGGAAACACTCCTTTACTTTTCTTACCTGTATAAAACAAAGATATTTAGATTAAACAAAGGTCGTTTCTTTGAAGAGAACCCTTGACTCTATAGTGGTTGTTTGGGAAATATTTACCTTTATGTGACCTAAGTAAATTTTGTCAAACAACAAATAGCAATTCTTTTAGAAAATTTTACAATCCTTTTCATAATTACTTTGGAAATGTCAATGCAGGAGTACATTTTATTGGTGTGCTACAGTGCCACTTTTCCAAAATTTACATATAGAAAGGTTAGGATAGATCAAAGAGCTTTTTTCCTATTTGTTTGTTTATTTTACATGAGATAATCACAGGCTGGTAATTCAATGGCTAAAGACAAAAATGACTTCAAAATATGCAATCAACAGCAACTCACACAAATGGCCTGTTTTATTGTAGGGAAGTAGAAAAAGCTGCTAAAGTCAACACAAGGTAACCTCCCTTAAGAGAACATTCACCATAACTTACACAAGGCCAACAAGTGAGTATAAAATGAAGCCAAATTACAGAGCTTCAATCTTGACCTTCTGTCTTAAAGGGAATAGTGATAAGTGGAAACTTGCAAAACTTGTCCTCAGAAATTGTTCCTGGAAGTTGATTTATAATTGCATTATCAGACTAAGTTTTAAGCAGTAATCAAAAATATAGTCTAAATATATACACAGTATATAGATATGTGTGTGAGATACATGTCATTGTGCGTCTGCTAACTTCAGTAGTTTTAACATCTCAGATTTAACTATCTGAAATGTATTTCTACAACCTCATTTCTCCTACTGTTTTCCTTTACATAGTACTACAAAATAATACTCAGCATCATACTGGAGATTGTTGAACTGTTGTTATAGCATATAAATTTCTTAATATATTTATGGCTCAGAAAAACTGCTAGCGTGAAAAAATTAATAATCCATTAAGAACCTTTAAAATAAAGTAGTTGAGTGCTGGCTATTTAACAAGTTTTTTCTTTAGTGTAAAATAGTTTTATTTCAGTGTTCATGAAAAAGAAGAAAATGACTATTCAAAATGACCATTCTCTACCTTCTGAGCTCATCTTTAGAGTCTCTAAGATAAATTTACATTTAAATGAAACACACACAAAAGCAGCTGGACTATCATCACACACATTAGTGTTTTCAGAGATTTAAATCTCTAATTCTTAGGAAAGAGAAAATTGTGACCACACACCTATTTTTAATCAGTCAGTTTTATTTATACATCCTTGCAATAGGGATTTATATGCTAATGCTTTAACTTAATATAAGAGTTAAGGGAAAAGCATCTCTAAACAGATCAAAATAGAATTCTTCTCAGAACAGACTTCTCATGCATATAATTTTCTTAAAAAAACCCAGCTTTTAAATGAGATAAAAACAAAAACTATATCAACAACAATAAATGACTACATAAATGTAACGAGGTAGAATTTAGCAAACTAAAATATGATCTTGTTCTTTAATAAGCCCTAATATAAAGTAGCAGCACAGTTTAAAGCTAAAATATTGTATAAGTACTGGCTTCTAGTTATCCTTTAAGTCTTTGCTCTTCTTATTTTTTCTTTCCTTAATATGTATCTTCCTTTGTCTGGTGATCCATGAATCAGGTAGAAAATTTAATTCCATTCAATTAAAAAAAATTGTGAAAAGACAATACATTTATGATAAATATGGCACTGGTTAGTCTTATTAGTTTTTATTACTGTACATAATGAGAAACATATCAAGGGCCAAATTAGAATGTGCATAGCTTTCATTGAAGAAAAACTGATGAGAATTCAAATGTCTAAAGAGTGAATTGCATTTATTAAAAAATGCTTTACGATCTAAACTTCAAATGTTTATTTCTCAGTATAATCTACATGCATTAGTAAAATAGCAATGTATTAAGTAATCTCACACGACTACAAGTGTGCTTTAAACAGACTGAAGATCAAAATAAACTCTCACTCATTTTCTGTCTAAATGATATTTTCTCGTACCTTAAATTTACCACATAAAAAATATTTCAAAAGTAGTTATTTACTAAAATTAGTTTCTGCTCTAAGACAAGAAAGAGGGGATCTAAGTTGAACTGTGATGAAATTCGTACACCCCTCTCAAAATCTACATACCACAGTTTGGGTTTTATTTTTAGATACCTTAATGTTCATGAAGTATCACTAACAAACATAAGGCTCATACCATGATTTCCTTAACATCGTCAGCACTGCTTCAAATTTTACATTCAATGCCTCATGAACAAAGTTAAAATCATCTTCTAGTCTAAAAAATGACATGGACATTAAATCTCCTTTAGATGTCAGTTCAGTTGAATTCTTTTATAATTTTGATATTTAGTAACAGAACAAATGACACCCTCACATATTATGTTATATAAATCTTTCACTAAATTAGTAATGATATGAGGAACACAGTTTAAATAAAGTTAGATCTAAATCTACAAACCACAAGCCACATAACTGTATTTTAACTAGATTGTAGGTTTCCCCAAGGTCAGAGATAGTTCTTTATTTTCCTTTCTCTTTCTCCACCGCACCATTCCAATTATAGGTACTTGATAAAGACTTACCAAGTTGACTTTTTCTGCTAATTTTCTGTCCAATGGAGAATTCTATTATTCCCACTGGACATAGAGTTCTTGCTCAGTAGGAAAACTATGAAAAGAAAAATTTTTCTAAGGAAGTAACAAATGTATTTGATGTAATTACTCTTTATCCAAATGAAAACTGAGATGCAGTCTGATATTATAATTGCTGTTGCCAATTATTACTTCAAAGCCTTAAAAAAATTCAGTACAGGTTAAACACAAACTTTACTCTAAAATAGAATTATGGTGTCTGTTTGCAATATGTGAACTTTAGCTTCCCAAGGGTAAACACCCTACAGATGTCTGGTAATCTCCCATGTAACAATATCTAAAGCAAGCCCACACTGTTTTGATTTTGGAAGTCTTATCAATTTAAAATCTAATGAACAAAATGAATTGTAACATTTATGCAGTACAAGAGTTTTGTTACATTTTTCAAAACGCTCTTTCCAGACTATACATTCCATGATCCTCTCCCACAATGCAGTATTATCCTGGAAATGTATAGAAATGTAGAGCTTTCAATTATTTTTCATTAACTATTTATTGGCAAATTTAAAACCCATATTACCTAAATCATGTAAGTAAAATTGTAAATAAATAAATTTCATGATAACCTGAACATGCATGAAGGATTACAAAGACATCATCATTTTGTAAAACTCAAAAGAAGAGCAAATGAAATGCATCTCCTTTCATCTCACCTTTGGATTTATTTTTCCTTGTTAGCATCCTTTATTCAAAAGATAATTCTACTGACCTCCCTTCCGAAGGGCCTGGGCCTCATCCTGGTATGTCCAGTAGCAGTGATAAGCTTATGTTTTTCCATCTACCCGCCCTTCTCCCAGTTCCCTTGAAGGCAGTGGTTTAGATCTGAAAGAAGTTTGGCCCAGGTTGAGGACAGATCCCATAGGCATGGAAGAGAGCTAACAGGTCCCTACAGAAGTCATTCATTCATTCATTGAAAAGTATTTATTGAGGGTTAACTATGTGCCTGTTCTAGGTGTAAAGATAGAATAGTGAGCAAAAAAAGACAAAGCACTTTTCATTTATAGAGCTTTCATTCAAGTTTGGTGAGTAAGTCCAAAACTTCACCCCCATTACATTCCTTACCAACAAAAATATAGCCTTGGTACAGTCTGTTTCCCTAAAATGAAGTAATAAATGGTCCCCAGGTAGTATGAAATAATTAACATTCCCCGTAGCACCTATCTACACCAACTTCAGCAAGAGCAGCAACATTTGCCAGTTATTTTTCTGGATAATATAAAAAATAAGATACACTTCCTGACATTCACATCTTGCAATCTAGTTGAGTCACAAGACATTTACCCAAGAGTATGACACAGAGGAAAGAACAAAGTCTTTGGAATCAGCCAGCCCCTATGTTTGAATTCTAACTTTTCCCCTTACTACCTATGGGCTCTTGTGAAACTTACTGAAACCCTTCTGGGCCTTAGTTTTCTTAGCTATAAAACTGAGAATCACAATGCCTACTTTATACGGCTGTTGTGAGGATTAGAAATGACACGTGTACAGTGCCCAAAGTAGTGTACATTCATTTTTATTAAGTTATTGGATTAAATTATTAATTCCTGCTGTAAATTATATTAAATAGCAGGAAAGAACTAGGCAGAGAAGTGTATATGAATCATAAAGACCTTTATGGTTTTTTATTAAAGGCTATGTTTTGTACGTACACACATTCTCTGACATATATACACATTCTCTCTGAAATTCCAGATATGCAACTATGCCATGTATTATTACACTGTTCCATCACAGTTTCTGCTCTGGAGGCAAAAGTTGAGATAAGGCATACCATTGACTCAGGAGTCTTTATGATGGCAAGAAACCTCAAGCATTTAGAATATCTGAAATACCATAACCCAGACACTACTCTTCCAGCCTCCAAGAGAGCTTCAGTCGATTGTGCAGATGGTCCGATTAATACCTACCAATATCAAACAATTCCTTATACATATTTTGACCAAGAATACATCTCACCTAGTATTAAATTGTTCCACTTACATGAACAAAGGGATGAAAGGAAATTTTTACATGGTATTTAACTTTCCTAGAGAAAGAAGAACCTGGTAATATTAGTTGGGAGGCAAAATTTTAATACTAATTGCCATTCTCTGATGAAATCTGAAAAATGTTATTCAGCAAGTCGGATGAAGAAAAAGAACTAACATTTCCTGGGGGTCTATTTTGTACCAGGTATGTGCTTGGTGCATTGATCCATTATCTCAGAAATGTGACTGCTCTGGAATCAAATGATGAATCAACTGTCTTAGAGTCAAAACTATATCAAGAGTCCCAGAGGAAAAGTTATTTGTTCAATAGTGATTTTATTTCTCAAGTAATAAATTAGATTGATTTTGTATTGTAAGCTATGTAATGAGCCTACCAGAGAATGTTGTTGTTTGTTTTCATATCAACACATGGAATAATACAATCTGTGAAACTATGCGAAAGAGAATATAAGAGAAACACTCCATACATTAGTCCTGGGGTGATGGTGCTGCTGCTCATACTACCATTATTAGCAACATTACTATTACTAGTACATTACTATTACTATGTAATAGTACATTACTATTACATTACTATTACTAGTAAAATTATTAGTCTACCTTGATCCTTCACTGTGCTCCAACTTGTGAAGATGTAGGTCTTGCCATTCTTTAATATGCCAAGGCCTTAACCTCCCACTCCAACAATTCTCAAGTGATTATTAAATCATCAAAGTAGGTAGAACAGCTATCTGGAGATAAACTCTTATTCATGTGGGGAGTTCGGTTGCAACAGAAGTTTCTCTATTGGCTAAGGCGCCAGAGGTTTAATTAGTTTATGTTCCACAAGAGAATTAAGAGATCAGTGCACTTTTAAAATAGCTATTTTTAAAAAATAAAATGCTATAAATCTAAACCTTATAGGGAACATCTTCATATATTGTTTGTTAGAATCTCACCTTAGAACAATCTTAGATTTTTTCAGGTTTATTTCCAACAAACGAAATTGAGGGAAAATATTATTGTGGAAATACCCTTACTGTCATCCACCTTCCATGTCCAATTTTCCAGACAGTAGTACGATTTTTCAAAGAATTGTTAAGTAAATATAGATTGTAGACTGTCAATTCTGTCAAATCTAATTAATCAGTCAATACTTTGTATTTACTATGTACTCAAAATTCTATTAGACTTTTTGGAAAATACAGACTATAAAATGCCATAGTACTTCTAATATTCAGAAAAAAATGATTTCTGAAACATAGAATGTAAATGTCTGTAATGAAATTCTAAAACTATGATATATGAACTATGAATGCTATAGAAGTTTAGGATAGAAGAAAATTAATAAAAACTCCCGTACTTAGTATGCGTCCATAAAAGAAATAAACAAAACTAGACCTCAAAGCAGTGGTTCTTCATGAAAGTGGCCTACTCCTACTCCTAGGGCCAACTCCAACGGCTCAAAATCTGCATTTAAACAGATTTCCTGCTGATTCTAATATAGGAGGCCCATAGTTTGGCAAACCCTGTGTTAAATGACAGGTATAATTTGCAAGAACCTCTAGAGCAGTGCTATCCAACAGAACTTTCTGCAATGGTAGAAATATTCCGTGCCTGTGCTTGTCCAATACAGTAGCCACTTGTCACATATGGTCATTAAGCTCTTGAAATGCAATTAGTGCACTTCAGGAACTGAATTTTTAACTTTAATTAATTTTAATTTAAATAGCCATGGCCAGCTCTAGGGAATAGGAAGAGATTTCTAAGGGAAACGTGAGCCAAGCCATTGAGAGAAATGCACAGGAGCAGGATATATAGGCAGGAGAGACAACTGACTGGTTTATCTAGAAGAGAGGTTTTATATTAGACTGTCATGAGGTCAGATTATGAAAAGCCTTGAAGGGAACTGAGGAAATTGGATTTCATAGCACACACTACTGGTTGCCTAATAGAGTTATTTCCTTCTGTTCTTCAATATTAATAACCCCAGAGCTTTTGCATGCTTACCTCAGAGAGTAGACCTTGATTTTTCTATACAACTCATGGTATTTCCACTTTCCTTGTCAGTGGCTGGCTTACACCAATGTGGTAAATTCTGGCCAATGAGATTTGGGACATCCATATATGTGGATAAACTCTTTAAAAAATGCTTAGCCTAAATAAAAATAACCTTTATCTGATTCTAGTCAAAGCTGTGTGAGGCTTGGGTGTGCTGCTGACATGTTGGGGTAATGAAGAGACAAGATGAAAGACAAACACCAACAAACTGAGGATGGCAGAGAATGACCGAAAGAACTTGGATCCTTGATGACATCATCAAGCACCTGAATTAACCCAGGAATTGTCCTTCCCCTGCCTCCCCCCCAGACAGTTTGAGAATGTATTTAATTAATTACTGTTTAACATCTTTAGTTTTCTGTTCTGTTCCATGCAACTGACAGCATTAGTCCAAGATACTAATGTTTAGGGTCAAAACCTCTGGGAAATGCTCAAGTAGGTGACTGGTAGCCATTGAAGGCATTTGATTACAGTTGGAGACTGATCAAAACAATGCTCAAGTCTTAAAAGTGACATGCATAAAAAATAGGTCAGAAGAAAGGAAAGGTAGAGTTAAGCAGACCAGCTTTATCAAAAAGCATGAAAGTCAGTTACCAAAAGATTTTAGAAAAATTTGAGAAATATTACTATTGTATAAAATCATTAATGTACATAGATAAATACTTGAAACAGAATTGGGGAAACAGCTCATTTTGTTAAGGATAGTAGAAGATGTTTCTTCTCTGATTTTTTTATATTGTTTTCATTATGTTATTATTTCTATTTAAAATCTAAACAATTACAGAAAGTATAGTTTCCCTAAATGTTGCATATTCAATACTTTTGAAAATGGAAAAATTACTGTAATATGATTTCTCTGCAGTAGCTGCAATTAAAGGTATTTCGAAGACACTGACGAACAACATGGTAAACCAGAAAGCATGCAGGACTAGCTGGGTGACCTTGGGAAGTCAAGTAAACCCTGTGGCTCATTGTTTTCCTCTCAGGGTAGATTGATCGATAAACCTAAAATTCAACAGTCTCTGTTTTCAAATGGAAGGAAATACTTTTGAGTAAAAACTGTCATGCAATGGATATCAAAATTTAATTTTCTAAGCTCTGTTCTCACCTTTTGTCATACGAACGGAGTCCTAAAACAGAATAAGTCAATCTCCCTGAAATTCTCTGAGCAAACCAGAAATCCTGGGAAATAATTATGTTTTCTAACTTTAATATAACTTTCAAAAAAAGTTCCTGCACAGATTTTCAGAGAATAAACTACTTCCGAAAATTTTAATGTGGATTAAAGTTTTATATCAATATCAAGTAGGTGTCAAGTGACAGTTTATTATTATTTTTAACTTGCCTTTCCAAACAATAATTGCTAAGCATTTTTCACACTTATTGACCATTTGGGAATTCTCCACGTGAATTCTGTGAATGACCTCGTCACATCGTTTGCAAAAGATTTTAAAATTATGTTTTATAAAATATTTTATATCACTTTGTTAGGAGTTCCTTATATACCAGAGATGATAATCTTTTATCTGCATATGTAGAGATTTTTTTTCTCCAATCTATCATTCGTCTGTAATTAGGGTTTCCAGGCGGGAATTCTCACCCGTTCTCAGGAATTTATTTCACATTCCTGTTCCCGAATCCCAACAAAAGTCGGTCGGGGAAATCGGGAAAATCGGCTCCTTGAACCCAGTAATACCCACAACGGGAAATAAACGTTCTACTCACAATGTATCTCTTAGACATTTTTCCTATTTATCGCTAGGGTTTTGGGTGGGAATTCCCACACGTTCTTGGGAATTTTTTTCGTTTTCCGTTCCCGAATCCCGACAAAAGTTGGTTGGGAAATCGGGAAAATCGGCTCCTTGAACCCAGTTGGTTGGTAGTATCAGCTGTCACTTTGTGGAAAAGATTTATCGTCGAGAACAGAAAACAGTTTATATCTCGGGATTCAGGAATGGGAAAGCAAAAAAAATTCCTGAGAATGGGCGGGAATTCCTTCCTGGAAACCCTATCTGTGGTAGTTGTTTATGGTTCTTTTTTGTTTTACAAAAATGTTTTTAAATTACATAATCAGATATGTCTGTCTTTTAATATATAGTTCTGTTTTCTTGGTTACTTAAAATAAATGCCTTTTATTAAACTAATAGCTATTTAACTGTGGAATATGTATACTATAGAGTATCATGTAGTCATTAAAAAGGACATATAAGTGCTATACCAGTTGACTTAGAGGTATATCCCTTGTACTCGATTATTAAGTGAAAAAAGACAAATATCATATATATGATAGTATATTTAAGATGCTGAAAATATACAATATATATAAGGCTACATGATGGTGAAAAAAGTTATCACAAAATAAATAGCAGATTGACCACACTGTTAGGGTGAAAATGGAGGATAAAGAGGGAATTTAGGCTCTCTGAATTGTTTAAAAGTCATGAGTACAGTTTTTTTAAAAATATATGATCCCTTATGTAAAATTATTTGTGTTGGTGGATATATATAAATCTGCATAGAGATGCATAAAAGAATGACCACCAAAAAGTTAATGGTGTTTAACTTAAGGATGGTTAGGTTTCAAGAAGAGACGAGAAAGAAAAGAAACAAGAGGTGAGAGAGAGAGAGAGAGAGAGAAAGAAAACATGATGAAAAAACATCAAATAAATTTAAAGTTGTCCCTTCCAAAAAAACAGAACAGACTGAATGAGGAGGGAGACAGAACCCTCAAGTGAAAAGGTACCCTCTGATGTGGGTAAGAATTTCAGTAATAGTCTTATAATTCCCTGAATACTCCCAAAAAGATATATACATAAACTTACTATGAGTCGTATCAATTTAATCAATTTAAATGCAGAAAATAAATGAGAGATAATACCAATTATACTTCTCTTCACATTGTCACCTCCATAGGCTGTGGTGACAATTTTAGGCACACCTGCTCTAGAAAAACTAAATTTACAGAATGATAAATGTAAGGAGTGGTTCTAAGACTTTTGTGTCCATAAAAATCTTCTTGGAAGATTGTTAAAATGTACATTCCAGGCTCCCACCCCAGAGACTCTTATTGAGCAGGCCAAGAGACCAATAATCCGCATTTAACAAGCACCCCAGGCAAATAAGGCAGGTGTTGACAGATCACACTGAAAAACAGTGAATTTAAGGATGTCTGATCTCTTTACAAACTGATTAACCAAAGAATTCGAGGAGTGTAGTATACTAGAGAGAAAAAAGAATTTTGAAGTCAAAAGATCTAGATTACCTTTCTGATCTAATCCTTTACTCATTCTGTCATTTGCCTCACCCCTTCAGCTGTGGCACTGGCCGCCTCAGTGACCCTCTCCCAACAGCCAAACATGCTCTTCCTCTAAATTTCCAATGGTTCAGCCCCTCGCAGCCCTCAGGTCTTCACTCAGGTGTTACTCTTCAGTGACACCTTGTAGAGAATTTCAACTCCCATCTCACTTTCTTATTCCCCCTGCTGCTTCCTTGTCCTCTCTAGCACTTCTCACTAACTAAAATACAACATACTGTATAAATGTACCACAGTTTCTTAATCCAGTCGTCTACCGATGGGCTTTCGGTTGTTTCCATGTCTTGGCTATTGTGTATAGTGCTGCAATAAACATAGGGGTGCATACATTTTGTTGAATTAAGAGTTTTAGATTTCTCCAGATAGATGGAGTATTATGCAGCCATAAAGAAGAATGAAATCTTACCATTTGCAACAACATGGATGGACCTAGAGAACATTAGGTTCAGTGAAATAAGTGAGACAGAGAAAGACAAATACCGTATGAGCTCACTTATATCTGGAATCTAAAGAAAAGAATAAATGAATGAACTAATCAGAAACAGTCTCAGAGACAGAAGAAAAACTGAGGGTTGCTAGATGGGATGGGGGGTGGGGATAAGTGGGAAGGTGAGGGGATTAGAAAGCACAGTGAGTAACCACAAGATTGCCACGGGGATATGAAAGTCAATTTGGGGAATGTAATCAATAATGTTGTAAAGATTTTGTAGGGTATCCGATGGACACTTGTCTTGTTAGGGAGACCACCTCAGAGAAGATGTAGATGCCTGATCACTGCACTGTACACCTGAAGCTGAAGCTGAACAATAATGAATGTCAACTACAATTTATTTATATATATATATATATATATATATATATATATATATATATATATATATATATATATGGTTACAAGAGGCGGAGTACAGCATTAGGAATAGAGACAGTGGAAATGTAATGGCTGTGTGCGATGTCAGAGGGATAGTGGACAGGGGGGAGGAGGGTCGTAACTGTGTGAGGGTATAAATGATAAATGTCTAACTATTACATTGTTTTGTGCACCTGAAACTAATTAAAAAGTTTAAAAAATAAATAAAATACAACATATTTTACTCATTTTCTTTTGCTTATTATTTGATTCCCCATAAAGACAAAGATATTTGTTAATTTCTTCACTGCAGCATCTGAAGCACCTAGGAGGGTTATCTGGAACCTCAGAGTTCAAGGAGATTTCTCTTGGCCAACATAAAACAAATGAAGATTGAAAGATTCAGTGACAGAAGGCAGATACAGCCAGTTAAGTGGAGAGCTCTGGCACTGCCAGAGATCTGATTCATTTGGCTTGGAGTGAGGCCTGAGATTCTGAATTTCTAACAGAAACACAGGTAATACAGACTCAGCTTTGAGAGCTGTCAAGTGCCTCTGCTCATTTTCTAGTGAAAGTCAACCTATTCTATTATATGAGAACAGCTGTTGGTTAAAAAGGGAAAACTTTGTTATACACATATGAATTTGTCAGTAAAGAAAAATTATTCCCCTAATCTCTATGTACCTAAGCTACCTACTCAAATAAATAAAATGATTCTACTACAATATGGATATTTTCACTTAACAATTATATCATGGATATTTATTGAACCCTAATTTTTAATAAAAACATAATGTTTAGTTTCTAATTTTTTTACTCTTATAAATAATATTTCAGGTGACATTTTTATTATACGCCTTTGTGCATTTGTTTAATTATTTCTTTCTAACAAATTCCTAGAAGGGAAATTTCTGAGTCAGAGTTTAGACCACACTGTCCATACAACTTTCTTCAAGGATGGAAATGTTCTTTATCTGCACAGTCCAATATGGTAGTCACATGCAGCTACTGAGCACTTAAATGTGACTAGTGCAACTGACAAACCGAATCTTTAGTTTTATATAATGTTAATTAATTTAAATTTAAATAGTCACATGTGGCAAGGGGATAACATATTGAATAGAGCAGGTAGAAACATTTAAAGTATCAATAAGTGATGCCAAATTGCTCTCCAGAGAAGTTGTAATTATTTGCATTCACTCTACAGTGTATAACAATAACCACTTCTTTACCCCATTGCCAACACTAGATATTATCAATCCATTGAATCTTTATAATCTGAAAGTTGAAAAACGTCAGTGTGGTTTTCATATTCATTGTTTTCTTTTTTTATATGGCTTTTTATTAATAATGTTGAACAGAATTGTTTTATCTGTAATATTGATTCAAACGCAAATATTCGTACCCATTTTAATTAAATGAGAGGTTGGAAATTAGGTGGCTTCCAGATTTGTTTTGTTGGGTTCATATGTTTTGTTTTGTAATTTACTGCCGATATTTAAATTCATATAAAAATATGAGTTTCCAGCTCCAATTGAAAAATCAAATGATCTGGCAACAGTGACCCACAGTACCACAGGGCAAAAATCAATGGAGCCTCAGAAATGCAGTCACCTTCAGACTTTCTTGTTCACTAGAACTCATCATCCTCTATTATTTTATAGGGGTACTGCTTCACTCACTCAGATTACCTGCTTGGCCCCTACAAGTACCTGATTTACAATTCCTGCTTTGAAATAAATTTTGAAAGATTAAAAGGCAAACAGCATCTAATAATAACTTTCATTTCATACTCAGCATGCGTAAGTGATGTTATGATATTTCTGGATTATTTTATAACATTCAACTAGCAGAAGAATACTTTTCTAGCGGTTGATGACATTTCCTACCTCGCAGAGCAGTGGTTCAGTATCAGAAGGGTTGTTAACATGCAGATCCATAGGCCCCAACCCCAGAGTTTCTGATTGAATGGTTGGGTTGGGCCCCAAGAATTTTCATGTAACCTCGAGCTGCAAGTACAGCTCCATAATGAGATGAGATTTTCTCAAAGATATGGACACTCCTGGGTAATGTTGACAACATAATATAAATTTGTACACCCTTTTTTTCTAACACATCTCCACATTTATTATTTCACTTTATCTTCAAAACAATCCTACTCAGATGGTTGACAATTAGAACAGTAATTGTTAATCCTGTTTTATAGAAGAAAAGTAAGGTGCAGCAGTTAAGAATCTCCCCTAAACACACAAGCAGCTAAAAGAGCCAGAACAAACAGGTTTCCTACCTCCTAACCTAGGTCATATAGGCAAACACAACAATCCAGGACACAACTGGAACTTGATTCTCCGGACTGGTACCATAAACGTAGAACCATGCCCAGGAACAGAGATACATTCACAGCAACAAGCATTTATTTATCAAGTTCTGATTACGTATTAATCTATGCTAATCGTACCTATAGTCTCTACTGTAGGAACTTTTGAAGACACTCAAGGAGCACAGAAAAAAATAAAAAATAAAATCGAAAAACCACTACCTTGAAAACATAATGAATTCTCTATGACATAGGACAAAAACAAATGTGCTCAAGGGGTGGGTAGTAGGGATAAATACAGAGTTGGGTAGAAGAGAGGAGTCACTGTGGGAGCTTCACATCTGGACTTGGAGGAGTTGCTATCGCCAGTCAGTCAAGAATGGGAGGGAAGGAAGAGTACACAATAGGGAGACCTCCTGGGGCTCTGCAACACAAAGAGCTGCTGTTATCCACGTTGGGTGTGTGTTTGCCAGAAATATCAGGGCTGCTGGAACTCCAGAACTTACAAGGGCATGCTTTTGTGTAGTCTAAATTACCTTGACTATGTAAGAATGCAAGTCAGAGGGCATAACTTCATTACCCATTTGTAGCCAAAAGATAACACGATTAGGAATCATGAAACTTTCTCTGATTTTTTCCCCCAAGTTTTGAGAAGCATTCCTAGTAAAAATCCACCAAACTGTGATCACAATACTAATTATATAAATCAGCCCTTCAAGAGAAAAAAGGAGGGTTGCATTTTCATTTAAGTAGAATTGATACATAATATTCTTTACTAATTTTAAGATAGTTTCCTAAGATTAAAAATAATAACTAATAAAAATTACTGTAGAGTGAGAATGCAAGAAAACTACAATTAATTTGAAAGAACCAATGAGAAAATTTGGTTCTTTAACTGACTTGTCCTGTATGCCGGTCTTACAGTTTAGTTCAAAATAACTGAGGGGAGGAAGCTTCCACCACTCTAGTATGTAGGAAACTGTAGCAATACTGCTGGAAAAAGACCTCTCACTTTACGCAAGACGAAAGAAATACAAATCAAAACAAAGGGATACAATTTTACACTTATCAAATTAGCCACAATAATGTAAATGTTTTAAAATAACATAAGCATACATACATATTGTTAATGAAGTATATAAATTTACATAATCCTTTTGGAAAGTAATTTGGAAAATTACCAGAAATTGAGAATTTTCATAATAAAAATAAGAGCTGACATTGATGTGTTTTCATGTATTACTGCTTTTCACCTTAACGACTTTGTAGAGATCTGTTACTACACCCATTTTACAGACTAGAAAGCTCTGATAAAATAAGTTATTGCCTAATATTGCCAATAAGTGATGGAGCTAGGTTTTACACCCTTTAATTTTAGAACCTTTTGAACCTTTAATTTTAGAGCCCACCCATTTTACAACCACACTATACTGCCTCTGTAGGGAAACAATTCTAAGGAAGTTTCAAAAATAAGAAGAAAGTTACATTCACAAAGACAGTCATTATGTATTTTTAAAATACTGGAAAATCTCAAAATATGGGAAGGGCTAAGTAAATTATGGTATGATACACTAATTACAAATAATAGGAAGTAAATTATAGAAAAATATTTATGAAAAATCAGAGTAAAAATGTCTGTAATATGATAAGACATCTGTAAAAATACATGTTCATATGGCAAGATTGAGAAGAAAGCTGGGAAAAATAAAAAAACTTGTATTTTAAAGGAATTTCACCACTAGTACTTGATTTTCCTTTGTTTTTGTCAATTTTCTCAATCAAGATTTACTCTGAACATCCTTACAAATCTATTCTAGTTCATATTCCTATCATCCCAATAATAATTCCTAAAACTTCACTATAATTTATTTATATTACAATCTTATTCAAAATAATTACATAATATTCTTTAACGGTGATTCTGAAGCTTTAAAGTATGAGATTTTCTTAACATCAATGATTTTTGCAATCACGACTCACAGTGTACTTTTGAAACCCCTTAACTGAGATCACATTATAGTGACGAAAATCAGCTAATTCTTTTTACTATCATAATCTTGCAATGACTCCTCAGCTCCCTGTGTCCAACCTGGAATCATCAGCCCAGACGTTGCAGGTGTTTCAGAGATTAGAAAAGTTTCCTACCAAGAACATGATCTCTAAGTGAATATTTATAAAGTAAATAAAATATCTTAGCCATAAGGGATATTCATATTCTATATTCTTTTGAGAATTACTAATTATGTCAGTCTCTTTAAAGCAGGCAAATGAACTTTATTATTACTTTATCATAAAGCAAAGTAAGAGTTTGGTAAGAATAATTTCCCTAAAAATGGCACCATAAGCTGTGAAGAAAAGTTACTCTCCTTAGCCATACAAGGTCCATCCAGCCCCGGGTTTGGCCTCTCTCAGTAACATGAACAGACATTTTGTGGGAAAACGTAAAGTAGCTGTTCTCCAATGGTATCAATCTCACAAGAGCAGGAATGTACTTTAAACATATCTAACTTCCTCTTTACGAATCTACCATTCAGGAATTTACTTTGTCACTCCACTGTCTCATGCCCACAGGTCCAACTGGGTTACCCTTAGCCAGTCTTAGGATACCTACAGAAACTATTTTAATCACAGAATTTTGTAGTTAGAAGTACCCTAGAAGCCCCATAGTTCAATTCCTTTAGCTGAGGGGGAAATTAAAGCATTTTGAAGAAAGTGAGTTTATTTAGCTAGAGCACATCCAGGTCTGGAACTAAGAGATGTGAACAAATGTCTTAAACTTGGCCTTCATATTTCTCCCTTACCATTAAAATTTTTATATTATGTCAACAGAAGTATACCTATGTCCTTTCAATGTCTTTAGATGTACAGTGCACTGGACAGAGTAAACTGTAGTTCTCATTCTCTACTTCCTAAAGAGTTTCAAGATGGAGGAAAAATTCAACAAAGTTTATTAAAAAACAAGCGTAGAGAAACTGGTGATGGGGTGGGGTGGAATAATAGTTTAATAGTTCTGCTTTCTACTGAATATTTGTTCTAAGATTTTTTTTTTAGCATTCTGATTTCCAACTGTAATACGTGTCTGCCTTAGGCCAAATACAAGTTCTAACATCATCACGAATGGATATCAAAATAATATCTATCATCATTGATACATAGTTCATTCTTTACTTATATTCAATTCCTTCCTTCTTTTATTTCTGTAATGTAATTCTATTTTAGTAGGAGAGATATACAAGAAATCCCCACAGTGTTTGCCTCTGGGGAGGACTAGAGCATTGGGAGTATGGGGTAGGAGAGAGAGGGCTTACTTTACACAATTTGAATTTTTTACTCTATGCATCTTATTTCTCAACATACATTAATGAAAACTTTCCCTTTAAACACACGCCTATATGTGTATAATTCTATTATTATTTTCAATAAAACAATTATTTTAAATATTTTCTCGTTTAAATAAATTTTCAGTATTACAATTTGTAAAACCATACAGAAACATTCAGAGGGGGTGGCCGGTTAGCTCAGTTGGTTAGAGCGTGCTGCTCTTAACAACAAGGTTACTGGTTCGATTCCCCACATGGGCGACTGTGAGCTTCGCCCCCCACAACTAGATTGAAAGAACTGCTCCACTTGGAGCTGATGGGTCCTGGTAAAACACATTTAAATAAATAAAAGTTGAAAAAAAGAGAAATATTCAGAAAGAAAAAGAACTAACGCAGTCACAAAATTCAAAGCAGAATTCCGGCACATAATGTATAAGAAAACATAAAGAATAATGAGAGGTTTTTAAGGGGACATTTAATTCAAAAACTTTCTGTGGAAAGCATTTAATTCAACAAGCTTTTTAGGTTTTAAAAAGAGATTTAAGTGGGATTTCCCATCTCAAGGGGGAAGGAGTCTAAAGGTGTGAAAAACAGACATTAAAATTTGGTTTCAATCTTCTCGACAGAGGACAGAGGGCCCAGGTGGGTGCATAAGGACCTTGTAACAGTCACGGCTCTGAGAAAAGGAGCATAATTGAGAGTCCCTTCAGGATCCGTCCGCCTCAGAGGGATGCAGCAGCTGTTCAGGGGGCAGATGAATGCTGTTCTGGACCTTACATGGGCTCGGTATAACCGAGAAACCCTACGAACTGAATCTATACAGATAATTTCTTTCAACAGAGCTCGGAAGGACTGAGGGCATTGATTTATTTTAACAAACCTGCTCATCATCACACCCTTGCCCGTCCGGGGCACACACCTCACTCACCTCGCTGTCTACTTGTGTCAGAGTCAGCTGTCAACACAACCCTTTGTGTCTCATTCAGAATAAGAATGGTCCTCAGACACACACCGAAAAATGGAAATGATGGCCGGAAGACGCGCGCGCGCGCGCGCTCGCGACAAAGTGACATTTCGTGTGGAGGAAAGACACCCAGGGACCCCGAGCAAACGCCCAGCCACCGCTGGACGCTCTCAACTTTGCCCAGCTGAGCTCTCTGCATCCTCTCCGAGTCACCTCCGCGCCTCCCTACCGGCTGCCCCCCCGCCCCGGCCACCCCTTTCACAACCCCTCAGGCTCCGGGGGACGGTCCCCAGCGCGCCCGTCGCCGCCTCCGCCTCTGCGCTCCCCGCCGCGCGGCAGCCTCCCTCATCCCACGCTCGGGCTTCCGCGCTCCCGCCACAAAGGCAGCGAGGAGAGCTCGGGGTGACAGGCCTTTGGCCTCCAGGCGCGGACCGCACGGGCACGGAGCCTCAGGGGGCTGACGCGAGGCGGCGGGGAAAAGGGGTTCGAATCTCGGCTGGCACGGGCGCCTGCCCTCGCCACGCAAACACGCTCGCGCTCACATCCTCGCTCCGCCTTCGTAGTCCTCCAGAAATAGTCCTCCGCAGCGCTTCCCCGCGCAGGCAGGGTCCACAGCCCGCCAAAGGGCAGCTCCTGCCGGGCAGGGGCGTGCGCTCGCGCCCAGCTCGCGACCTCTCACCTCCCGCCTCCCGGTGCCCCGGAGTCCCCACAGCAGCTCACCTGGCCCTGGCGTGGCGCGAGGGCAGAGGACCAGGGGGTGGCCCTCGCCTCCGCCGGGGCTCGTCTCCCCACCCCCAGTCCGGGTCCCAGCGCTGCGCTCCGCTCGCTCGGGCCGCCCTCCTCCGAGGTGCTAGCGCCGCCGGTGGCTGGCGTCTCTCTGGCAGGCGCGCTGACCGCGCGCTCAGTTCCCCGGGGCGGAGCGAGGCGGCGGCCACCGCGGCCGGAGGCGGATTCCTCAGGTGCTGCCCCTCCCGCTTCCCCAGAATCTCCGCGGTGGGGACCCCCGCACCCCCTCCCCAGCCCCGCCTCTGGGTCTCCTGCAGCCTCCGTGCCCGCGAGTGGTTTTAGGGTTCGCTTCCCCTCCTTGAGTGTCGTGGGCGCACATTGCCCTATGTACCCTCTCCCAGGACGCCCCTATCCATACAGTGGCGCCTTCAGCCCACTGTTTTCACGCCTCCATTTCCAAACTCCCCGGTACAAATGATGGGTGTGGCCACTGTGGGGTGTGGAGAGTGGTGGCGTGGAGGGGGTCTTCGGGAGGGAGGATTTCCCCCCAGTGCGGCTGATGCGCGCAGCCAAGAAGAAAAATTATTTTCTTGCCGATTCCGCGTTCACTGAGTGCTCTCGCCTCATTGCGCGAGTGCTTTCTCTGTCCAGAGGACGGCAGCTAAAGGGCCTAAGCGTGAACTCGGCCTGGGCAATGGTGGGTCAAAACTCCTTGGCCTTTTGCAGGAAGGGGGGTAGGGCGGGGGCAGGAGGCGGACTAAACCAAACAACCCCGGGAGCTCCGGGTCAGGACGGACTTTTGCACCTCCGGGATGAGCACGCCCTCCCACCCGCGGACCCGGCCCAGCGCGCAGGGAGGCTGCTGGCTAGCCAGGCTCCGAGTCTCCCGGACCAAAAGGGATACTGTGCCCCAAGGGCAGCCACTTCCAGGGGACCCTGGACCTTGGAGGGTACTGCAGGAGCAAACGTTCTCGAGTGATGCTGCGGCCCGATAGTGATAGATTTAGCTCCACTCTTCACAGCTGGTGGGTTTTGTTATTAGAGATGTAGCTCCATTTTTAAAAAACTCATTGTTGCCAGAGGTAGGCGACTAGACTCCTTCCTTGACTGATTACCCACACTCTGGAAGAAGTATCTCCATGTTGGGTGTAGTGGAAGAGTTTAGGTAAAGGAAAGTTGATCTCTTTGTAGTGCCATTGGGGCAAGTAGAGTCCAGGGTAGGTCAGCATGTTCTTGAAAGTGGGGAAGCTACTGGGGTGCCCGGTCCCCGGCGGGTTGGTTATCGTTCTGTTGTTGCAGTATCATTGTCAGTTATAAAGACAGTTTCAGTTAAAATAGGTCTCATATGATCGCCAAGTCAGTACGTTTTGTTCGCTTGTCTTGATTTTTTTAGGAACCAAAATGCTTCCCCTCCCCCCTTTCTCTTGTGGTGGACACAGAGGGAATTTACTGGAAGTCTGGAATTTCCAGAAAATAACTGAAGGCACAGTTCAGTTGTGACTAGCAAAAGTAAGAGATCTGTTCGTGGTTTGGATTGTCATCTCTCCTTCCTCCATCCACAGGGAAGACATGCTAGTCAACTGCCAATTTTTAAAAAATCACTCTGTTCCTTGTGGGGATAAGGAACAGAAATGCTTTTTGTTTTGTTTTACAATTGAATCCCTATAGTCCAGTCTTTAAAAACACATAGAAACACTTCTCTGTGTCACAAGGGCAGGAAACATAGCTTTCTCAATCAGTGCTGTATTCCCACAGTTCTGGATCTTGCCCACAATACAGGCTTAGTAAATAAAATTGATATGGTTTTTTAATAACCACAACAGAGAAAGGTGCAGATGATTAGCAGTATAACTCAACATATGAAAAAGGAACCCAATGTGAGTTAACAAATTCGCCACAAGAACTGGCCATATAGGTATGTGAAAAAGACAGAAGTAGAAACCTGAGATTACAAATTCACCTACTGAACACAAACTAAGCTCACAAGAGGTTAAAGCGGGTAAAAATCTTTTGAAAAACGCAATCCTTTACAAGGTCTCTAGAGTTAGGGAGAGGGAACACCTTCCATTTTAAAGCTAAGGAAACTAGGAACAATGAGCAGCCTTTTAAAGTAAAGGCACAGTTCGGTTTTCTCTCAGTTTAATTCAAGGACCATTTGTTGAGTGCCAATCACACTAGACTCAAATTTGCACAGTTCCTCAAGGACCTTAGACTAATATTACAGAACTCCGGTATCCATTCTTCATTCATTCAACAAATATTTATTGAGCACCTACTGTGAGCCAGATGGTGTAGTGGGAACCGGTAATTCATCAGTAAACAAGACAAGTCCCTAACAAGGTTAAAAGTTAGTGATGGTAATCTATGTTGTGGTAGAGTGAAAACATTTTGATGACTCCTTTATTAGATAATATACTCTCTTGTCCTAAACTTATTTGTGTATATGCCTTGTCTCCCATGCAGGGTTTACATATCCCTCATCATGCCCAATAGACTTCTGTGATTGTAAAACATGACAGGGATAAAAATGAACACTCTGTGGTTAGGCCCCATAGTTTTGAATCCTGCCTTTAAGACTTACTTATTATGTAACCTTGACCAAGTTACTTGATCCCCATCTTAGTGTCCCTATTTGTAGAATACCATAACAGTACATACCTCAGGGAGTAACTATGCTGAATTGAGACAATGAATCTTGCCTAGCACACAAAATGTTAGCTGCCATCATTGTCTGCAAATCCCTCCACTCTTCCTCATAACAATGATTTCTAAGTGCCTCTCCATAGGTAGCCTGCATTAGAACCCAAGTTCAGTGGAAAATGTGAGACTCATAGCAGTCAGGGTCCTTATAAATAATAGAATCTTTCTGTGTAGTTATTGTGAAGATCCTCTGCCCCAGCAATGGGGGGATTTCCATGATTACCTCCTGGCTCTGCGCTCAAAGATCAACACTCTTTTGCATAAATTTCTGTGGCCCTTGGCTCCACACTGTGGAAGGCTCTTCCTTGTTCATTAGTCTCCATGGCCACGTTTGAAGTGGCATTGGGAAGTAAGCCTTCCTTGGAGACTTCACAGTTTTCACAACCTGTTTCCTGGGGTCCTGAGAGTTCTTTTACAGTTAAAGGTTTTTTTAAGGCCAGGCTTAGGGCTGGTTTGGCCATACAATTGCTTCAGACACTTAGTAGACTTTATACTTATTTGCTTCCATTGAGTTTCCTGTGCCAATTGTCACACCCAAAGTTCTTTTCTGGGCATAGTTTCAAGTACTTTATTTCTTTGCTTTCTCACCCTATTCTTTTTTCTCTCAATTTAAGGTTTGAGGCTTAATGGCCCAGCATCCTGTGCATCATCAACCATTATCTGCTATGAGGAAGGAGGGCTACTACTTTCCCACTCAGAGCCATTCACTGGAGGACAAAACCAGCGTCTAACCTACCACATCCATCGTCAGAGGGTAAGAACCACTGTAGGGAACTGAACAGTGGTTTCTCTAATTCCAGATGGAATGCCAGTTACCAATGCTGAATGAGCTAGATCTCCACTTATAAATATGAGCAGATAAAAATATCACTAATCATAAAAAAAATCCACCATTTGAAAGAAGAGGACCAAGTTAGAGCAGATATTACTCACTAGAATGGAGTTAATGAAGGAAATAGGAGAAAACTTAAAAAAAAAAATCTTGTTGATGTTCTCAGTGAAATTTAAAGAGTGGCAGGTTGTCATGCAAATGGAGCAATCTAAGAACCAGAATGTCCTTGGAAATTAAAAAATGCATGAATATTTAAGTTGAAAAGACTATAGAAGTAGTTAATAGAGAAAGATACTGCAGAAAACTGAATTAATGAATTAAAAGACAATCTCAGAGAATCCTTCCAGAGTGCAAAGCAAAAAGATAAATAGAAATTATGAAAGAAGAGATAAAATATATTTTAAAATAGATCCAAGGGATCCAATTTTTATACATTGGACATTTTAGAAGCAAAGCGGAATAGACATTTCATATTAATATAATTGTAATATACAATATCTATTTTGTAGTATATAAAAATGGGTATTTGTATACTATGAAACATCATTGAAAGAAATTAAAGACCTAAATAAATGGAAACACATACTGTTGCTGGAGTTGATGACTTAATGTTGTTAAGGTGGCAGTACTCCCCAAATTGATCAACAGATTCAATACAATCCCTATCAAAATTCCAGCTACTTGTTTGGTTTTATTTGCAGCAATTGACAAGCTGACCCTATAATAATTTATATAGAAATACTAGGGACTCAGAATAGTTAAAACAATCTATTAAAAATAATAATAATAAGTCAGAAGACTGCACTTCCCAATTTTAAACCCCATTACAAAGTTACAGTAATCAAGACAGTGTGGTACTGGCATAAGGATAGACATATCCATCAATGGAATGGAATTCAGAGTCCAGAAATAAACCAATGCTTCTGTGGTCAATTGATTTTCAGCAAGGGTGTCAAAATAATACAACTACAATGGGAAAAGAATAGTCTTTTCAACAAATGGTGCTGGTCCAACTGAATATCCACATGCAAAAAAATGAATTTGGATATCCACCTTATAGCAGATACAAAAATTAAATCAAAATGGATCTTAGATATACAGTAGTCCCCCTTATCTGTACGATATACATTCCAAGACCCCCAGTGGATGCCTGAAACCACGGGCAGTACAAAACCACACACACACACACACACACACACCATATATATATATATATATATATATATATATATATATATATATATATATGTCTTCCTGTACATACACACCTATGGTAAAGTATAATTTATAAATTAGGCACAGTAAGAGATTAACAATAACTAATAATAAAACAGAACACTGTAACAATATATTATAATAAAAGTTATATGAATGGCTTTGGGCTACTAAGTAAAATAAGGCTTACTTGAACAGGAGTACTGTGATACTGTGATAGTCAATCTGATAACCGAGATGGCTACTAAATGACTAACAGGTGGGGAATGTATACAGCATGCATATGCTGGACAAAGGAATGATTTATATCCCAGGCAGGACAGAGCAGAACAGCTCAAGATTTCATCACACTACTTAAAGCGGCATTCAATTTAAAATTTTAGAATTGTTTATTTCTGGAATTTTCCATTTAATATTTCCACAATGTGGTAGACCACAGGTAACTTGAGATTGTGGAAAGCGAAATCGCAGATAAGGGGGAACTACTGTAATGTAAGAGCTAAAACAACAAACTTTTTGTAGAGTTGTTCGACACTGGGTTAGGCAAAGGTTTCTTAACATGACAACAAAAGCACAAGCAACAAAGGAAAAGCTAGATAAATTGATTTATAAAATTAAAAACTTTTGTGTATCAAAGGACAAGATCAAGAAAGTGAAAAAGACAACCTACAATATGAGAGAAAATATTGGTAAATCATATATCTCATAAAGATCTATTATCCAGAATATATAAAGAACTCTTACAACACAACAATTAAGACAAATAATTCAAATGAAAAATGGACAAAAGATTCAAATAGACTTTTCTCCAGTGAAGATATACAAGTGACCAATAATCATATAAAACGGTGTTCAACATAATTAACCACTAGGGAAATCTACATCAAAACCACAATATACCATTTTATATGCATTAGAATGGCAGTTAGAAAAAAACAAAAAGAAAAATAACAGGATTCATGCAATGAAATATCAGCTTTAAAAAGGAAGGAAATTCTAACACATGCAACAGCTTGGATGAACGTTGAAGACGTTATGCTAAATGATGTAAACCAGTCACAAAAGGACAAATACTGTATGGCATGAGGTACCTAGGGTAGTAAAATTCATAGAGACAAAACAGTGGTTGAACTGGGGCCAAGGTGGCCAGAGGGAGGTGATGAGGAGTTATTGTTTAACGGTATGGTTAAGGATAGGGTTAGGGTTAGAGTTTCAGTTTGGGAACATGAGAAAAGTCTGGAGATGGATGGTGGTGATGGATACACAACAATGTGAATGTATTTAATGCCACAGAACTATACCCTTAAAAATGGTTAAAATTGTAAATTTTATGTTATGTATAGTTCACCATAATTTTTTTAAAAGCTCTAAAATTTCTTTTAAAGATATAATAACAAATGTAGCAAAGACATGGAGAAATTGGAACCCTTATACATTGCTGTTAAGAATGTAGATGTAAAATGGTGTAGCCACTGTGGAAAACAGTTTGGCAGTTCTTCAAAAATTTAAACCGAGTTATACCATGATCCAACAATTCCACTCCTAGCTATATACCCAAAAGAATTTAAAACGTATGTTCACACAAAAACTATACTTGAATGTTTATAGTAGCAGTATTCATAGTACTCAAAAAGTGGACACAACCTACATGTCCATCAACAGAAGTTATTGGTTCCCACAATCACATAAGCCAATTCCTTGAAAAATGTATGTGTGTATGCATGTGTGTGTGTGTGTGTGTGTTGAAAATACGTTTTTGTTTTTTTTAAAAAATTGTATCCTGTCTTTTCACTTTCTTTATGGTGTCTTTTGATGAATAGAAGTTCTTAATTTGAGCTTGTGTGTTTATAAATCTTTTACTTCTCATAGTTTATACTTTTTGTTTAAATCTTTCCTTATTCCAAAGTCTTAAAGACATTCTTGTATATTTTTGAAAATTTTTAAAGTTTTTACTTTCACATTTAAGTTCTTATTCCCGCTGAAATTAATTCTTTAAAAATATGATATGAAGTAGTACTTCAATTTTATATTTTCCATATGGATGGCCAATAATCTCATCACCATTTATTGAATAGTGTTTTTTTGTTTTTTCCTCCACTAATCTGAATACCCATCTGTCACTTACCACATTTCCATACATGTACAAATTTGTTCCTAGTTTTCTACTAGCCCATTATTTTAAATCTAACATTCTACCATTGACTTCTCATATGCTCGTATATTATTTAAATCCTTTAGATCTGTCTTGTATCATCAATTAATAAGAGTTGGCATCCTTCTAATTACCATATCCAATAGTCTTTTCTTAGTTCCCATTCTTTTCAACTTCAAGGCAGTATTTGACACACATCACTATTTCTTCCCTCTTAACACTGTCTCCTACTTTGGTTTTTATTGCTCTGTACTTTCTTGGTTCTCTTTTTACTCTTTCTTGTCTGGCTCTTCGATAACACCTCTGAAATTTTATCTCTCTCTACATTTGTTTCTTCGACAATTTCATGCACTTTTATATATTCAGTTATCTTATCTCGTCTTTTCTAACTCATCCACTCTTTTCAGAGGGAGGTCCACATCTCCAACAGATAATTAGATGTTTCGACATGTTTAGCTCTTTCTTAACTTAACATTGGGCCTTGAACTCAAGATGTCCAAAGCTTCTCAATCCTGCTTCTCTTGATTATACATTTTTTATTGTCATCACCTTCTTCCCTGTCAAATTAGATTCAAAAGTCAGAGTTATAAGTTAGATTCTTCAGCTTCCCTTGTCTACCATCTTCAACCAATGGGCAAGTATTACAGATTGTTCCTCAGCTATGTTTGTTTCAAGAAATTCTTACTTTTCTTTTCTGACCCTCTCCCTCTAGTTCAGAACTGTGGGTGGGTAAGGGGGCTTCCAAGATGAGCCAGAAGCCCAGTGAGATGACTAAGCTAATATCTTACCCTGATGGAATTTTTTAAAACTCTTTTATGGTTTACTAATAAATAAGTTTTGAATCAGTCTATTTTTCTCTATCCCTCTCCCCATGCCAGTCTAGCAGTCAGCAACATCCTTTCACTGGACCACTCCATTAGATGTTTGGCTAGCTTTACATCCACTCAGGCCTACCTACAATCCAGTTTTCCCCACAGTAATCAGTCCTTAAAAATAAAAATCTGATCGTATCCCTCCCCTGCTTAAAAATTATACATGACAATTTTTACATAGGGCTAATGATATGCTAGACACTCTTCTAAGCTCTTTACATGTTTTAAATAATTTAATTATTAAAATTTTATGTGGTAAGTACTGTTATCCCCATTTTACAGAAAAGGAAACTGAGGAACAGACAGATTAAGTGATTTTTTTTTCCCTGGTCCCGCTATTAGTATGTAGTGCAGCCAAAATATGTGAACCTGGTAGTCTGTCTCCAGACTCTACCCTGCTTCTAAGAACATTTCAAGGGCTTCTCATTGTCCTTAAGAAAAGGTGAAACATTAGCCTGATGGGATCTTAAGGCATATATGTTAAAGGAGAGGATCATCTATCTTCAGGAATAAAAAATCATAGAGAAAGGCTGTTGCAGGTTGAATTATGTCTTCCCAAAATCCGTTTGTTGAAGTCCTAACCCCCATTACCTCAGAATGTGACCTTATTTGAAAATAGGGTTGTTGCAGTTGTAATTAGTTAAGGTGAGGTCAGACTGAAGTAGGGTGGACCCCTACTTCAATATGACTGAAATTTTCATACAAAGGGGAATGTGGACATGCACACACATAGAACACCATGTGAAGATAAAGGCACAGATTGGGGAATGTACCTGTAAGCCAAAGAACACCAAAAATTTATATCAAACCACCAGAAGCCAGGAGAGAGGCATGGAACAGATTTTCCCTAACATCCCTCAGAAAGAACCAACCCTGCTGACACCTTGATCTTAGACTTCCAGCCTCCAGAACTGTGAGAATAAATTTCTGTTATTTAAACCACCCAGTTTGTAGTACTTTGTTATAGCAGCCTGAGCAAGCTAATACAAAGGTTTCTCAAGAGGCTTCATATTTATGACCATTTCAGGCATGGAGTCATAATTAAGACTGTTAAAAACTTTAAGGAATTTTTTTTTGCCAGTGCAATTTTTTTAAAGGTATAATTGATACAGCATTATAATAGTTTCAGGTGTACAACGTAATGATTTGATATTTGTATATATTGTGAAATGATCACCATAATAAGTCTAGTTAACAACCATCACTATACATAGTTACAGAATTTTTTTCGTGATGAGAAATTTTAAGACCCACTCTCTTAGAAATTTTCAAATGTGCAATACAGTATTATTAACTATAGTCTCCATGTTGTACATTACATCCCCATGACTCACTTGTTTTATAATTGTTAAGTTTGTACCTTTTGACTTCCATCATCCATTTTGCCTCCTCTCCACCCCTTGCCTTTTGCTACCACCAATCTATTCTCTGTATCTATGAGCTTGTTTTTGTTTGTTTGTTTTTAGATTCTACATATAAGTGAATCATACTGTATTTGTCTTTCACTGTCTGACTTATTTCACTTAGTATAATGCCCTCAAGTCCATTCATGTTGTTGCAAATGGCAAGATTTTGTTCTTTCTTTATGACGGACTATTCCATTGTACATATATATAACCCACGTTTCTTTATCTATTCATCCATTTAGTGGACACTTAGGTTATTTCGGTATCTTGGCTGTTATAAATAATGCTGCAATGAACATGGAGTTGTATATATCTTTTGAGTTGTGTTTTCATTTTCTTTGGATATGCCCAGAAGTGGAATTGCTGGATCATAAGGTAGTTCTATTTTTAATTTTTTGAGGAACTTCCATACTGTTTCCATAGTGGCTGCACCAATTTACATTCCCTTAAACAGTGCACAAAGGTTCCTTTCTCTCCTCCCCAACATTTGTTGTCTCTTATCTTTTTGATAATAATCATTCTGACAGGTGGAGGTGATATCTCATTGTGGTTTTGACTTGCATTTCCCTGATGATTAGTGATGTTGAGCTTCTTGTCATGTACCTGTTGGTCATCTGTATGTCTTCTTTGGAAAAATGTCTATTGAGAACCCCTACCCATTTTCAAATAGGATTATTTGGATTATTTTTGCTATTAGGTTGTATGAGTACTCTATGTATTTTGGATATTAGGAATTTTTTAACTTTGTAGCTTTTCTATGTTTATTAGATTCTTAGTGATTACATGTTTTAAATAAAGTTTAAAAAACATGAAGTCCATAAGACATAAGGACCACGTTGTTTGCTATTGGGTATCTGACGAAGAGGGAATTTATGAAAACTATGCTTCTTACTACAGGTAGTCTTGTGGGGGGGGGAATAAATAACAAAAGGACGCAATGACAATGGCAACATAAAAAAAGAAAGACAAAAAGGCTGACACTGGGGCCTGCCATAAATGAATGAATGAATGAATGAATGAATGAATGAATGAATGAATGAATGAATGAATGGAGAGAATAGGGAGTTGCTTGCGCCTAAGAGCCTAGAGGCTTCCCTGGTTTCCCAACACCTTTAACTTCTCTTCTCCAGAGAACCGCAGCAATCTTTTAGCGGGCCTTTTGTATCTCCTGTTTTTGCTCCTGCCATTTCTTCAGCCTAAATGCTCATACCTCTTCTTCAACTACCAGAGCTGGGACTAGGGATGGGGCAAACAAGGCCCTTAGGGTATGAAATGTAAGAAAGCACTCACTCCCCAATGCCAACCTTGAGTTTCCACCACCCCAAGAGTGAGGGCCTCCCTAAATTTTTACCCTAGGTGCCTGTTAAGTACAGAAGGCTATTCACCCTTCAGTGCTCAAATATTCTCTCTCGATAGCCCCAGTCAAAAGTAATTGCTTATCCATGTGCTGTCATAACACTTTGCTCATTTTTCTATTAACTAAAGGACTCATATCACTCCATGTCAAAACCTGGCTTCAGCCTTGACTACCCTCACTCCACGTTCAATCCATAAAGAAATCTTGACCACTTCTCACTCCTGCATGGTCACCACTTTGTTCTGAGACCCTGGACAATGACCATGGCCTCCGTGTTTCCACTCACTTGCCTCCCCTGCAACTCCATCTCCACAGCCTCCCCAGTCTATACTCCATTAAGCAGTCAAGGGGATCACCTTTTAAAATTTGAGACTTACCACATCACTCCCCTATCAAAAACTCCAGTTGGTTCCCTGTGTTACCCAGAATAAAAGCCAATCTCCTTGGTAGAGCCAAGGCCTAAATGGTCCTAACCTGAGACCAGCCTATCTCTCTCCAACCTGATTTCCTCTCATGTTCTCTCTTTCTTCCTGAGCTCCAATCACATTCTCTAATCACACTCATGACCCTCCCTAGTGTCTTCAAGACTCCTGCTTCAGGGTCTTTTTCGTTTCAGTTGACTCTACCTGGAAATCTGTTCACCAGAAAGTAACACACTTAATCTTTTAACGCCTCTTAATCATTTTCACTTCTCTGCCTCACTGTCTCAGAGAGGCTATCTAAAATAATGCCCTCATCGCTGCTTTACACAAATTTATTTCTTTACATTGCTTTATTTTTCCTCAAGGTACTTCTTATTAGCTATATTTTATTGTTCATTTATTTGTATATTATCTGTCTTTTCTACTAGAATGTGTGCTACCTGAGGGCAAGATCTTTTGTTTGTTTCTTTCCATACTTTATCTTCAGCACCTAGAACTGTGACTGGCATAGAGAAGGAGCAAAATAAATTTGGATGGATGGATGGATGGATGGATGGATGGATGGATGGATGGATGGATGAGTTCTGCTCAGTATTATAGCTCTTTCATGTCGCTGTTTTACCCATTACAAGCCTTTATGGTAACTATCAAGCTTTCACTCTGCTCTGTTTTCCCAAGGCATCTACCATAGTGCTTTACATTTCATACTTACTCAGCATTTGTTAAATTGATCAAATCTACCTCTTTATAACTTTTTCTCCTCTCTCTTA
This sequence comes from Rhinolophus sinicus, assembly GCF_057876585.1. Lineage (NCBI taxonomy): Eukaryota > Metazoa > Chordata > Mammalia > Chiroptera > Rhinolophidae > Rhinolophus > Rhinolophus sinicus. Next base: position 76,087,480 of record NC_142504.1, on the reverse strand, counting down.
TCCACCACATAACTCTGAAAGATTAAGCAAGTTAAAATCTTGATCTGATCATGTCTCTCCCCTACTGAAAATCCTCCAAGGGATTTTTTTTTACTGAATATTTGATGAAACCATTATTTTGGGAAATCTTCTATTTGTGAAATATAGATAGATTTCATACTTGCTACTTAATCCTCATAATTACCCTATAGAATGGCCCGGTAGCTCAGGCAGGTGGAGCTCCATGCTCCTAACGCCGAAGGCTGCCGGTTCGATTCCCACATGGGCCAGGGCCAGATGGCTCAGTTGGTTGGAGCGCAGGCTCTCAGCCACAAGGTTGCTGGTTCGACTTCCACAAGGGTTGGTGGGCTGTGCCCCCTGCAACTAACAACGGCGACTGAACCTGGATCTGAGCTTCGCCCTCCACAACTAAGATTGAAAGGACAACAACTTGAATTGGAAAAAGTCCGGGAAGTACACACTGTTCCCCAATAAAGTCCTGTCCCCCTTCCCCAAATAAAAAATTAATTAATTAATTAAAATAAATAAAAACAAGTAATACCCTCTTTACTTGACAGATGAGGAAACAGCCTTAGAAAGGTTTAATACTTTTTCCAGGGTCAGTTACCTAAATAATTGACTCATGTATCTAATTCCAAGAAGGCAGCTGTTAACACTACACTTTGCTGTAATTTTTGTGCTATTCAAAGCCTTCTACGATATAGTCCCTATTTATCTTTTCAGTATTACACCTCTCCTACATATAGCCAGAAGCTACTATTAAATCTTAGAAGTATAATCTTCCTATGAAATCTTGTGTAAAATAGTGAAAAATGGGAAGTGAGCAATCAGTCAATAATAGGGAAATAATTTAAAAGAAAATAATATTTCACCACAAGGACTATCCATAGTAGACATTAAAAAGTAATGTCTGTAAGTTTACTTTGAAATGCATCAAAAATAAGATGGATTGGTGGATGGATAGATAAGTGATAGAGCGTGTATAGTAAAATGTTAACTATATTTAATAATCTAAGCGATGATAATATGGGAGTTCATAGTAAAATGTTCTCAACTCTACTTATGCTTCAAAATTTTTATAATAAAATCTTAGAAAAACTTGTTTAAATTTTTTCTAAGATTTTAGAAAGGGGAAAATTTATTTAAATGTATTATTTAAGGGGAAAATTCTTATAATAAAGAAATATATTTTAAAATCAAGAGGAAATGCATATAAAAATCGGTACAAAGTATAAAGAGAAATTCTGAAAAAAAATAAAGGAAATTTACTAAATTTTTAATAATAGCTATATTTGGATAGCATTATCTGGATAATTTTTATTTTTTCCTTTTTGTACTTTTTAGCAGTTTATTAATGTTTAATGAGCATGTTATCCAATTCAAATTTGAAAAGTAAAGTTTTTTAAAAAGTAAAAATGAACAGTAAATTGCACTTTACAATCCTATAGTAAAATTAGCAGGATTCATGAGAGAGAATGAAAATCAACAGATAGAAGTAGGCAGAGCAAATGGAGACTTGGCCCTAAGAATGCCTCCCTGCTTTGATAAATATTACCTGAATTACTTATAGGAAGCCCCACCTTTTCACAAAAGGTCTCTGCTATTAATACGTATTTTCATTTTTCCTTTGATGATTGAAAAAGGCCATTCCTAGTGAAACTCTTCACACCCCTCTAACTCCTATTGCTTAGAGCTGGCCTATATCTGTGGAGCCCTTGACAGCAACCATTCACTATTATCCACTTTGTGTGTTAGTGGAGGCCTCCTAGTCATGTGGAGTTGAAGATTTGGTAAATACATCTTGGGGCTTTTTGTAAGAATATTCCTGGAATTCTGGCTCCCTACTGTTAAAATAAATAAATTCTCTACACCAGCATACCAGAATGGAGTTGGGCTTTGGAGCTGAGGTCAAGGGTAGGGTCAATCAGCAGGGGGCTTACAGAACCTCAGAAGCCATGACATCTCAGTGCAGGGTAAGTTTTTTCTAATGTAAAAGTAAGTATTTGCAGATTCTTGAAACAAACAAATCAATGTGACAGCATCTTGGGTTTTTTTTTTGAGGGGTCTCTTTAAAAAAAACAAAAAAAATCTCTACAGCAATTATCAGATGGCAAAATCATAACTAAACAAAGCTCCAGGCCTTATTTAATAAAAAGGTAAGTTTTCTTAGACTTAACTATTGTTTTAATCAGGTAGTTTTCTGCCATGTGTCAAACAGAGCCTATTTAATGGACAAATTTAAGCACAAGAAGTTGTCTTTAAGGCAGTATCTTTGGAGAAAACACTAGAGAATCAAGAGACTATAAAATGAATACCAAAAGAAAAGATTATCGGGCTTAAATTATGTACTTGGCACCGTATCAGTGTATTAATGTTAACAGAAATTTACTCATAATTGCAATTTGGTTTGGGTTACCTGAGGGGGAAAAATGAACATGTTTTTTAAGTTTACAATGCATAAAAGTCATATGGTTCTTATAAATTCTAAGTGAAATTAGCACTAGAAAAGTAATTAGGTTTAATATACATCTACAAATATACATTTAATGCAAATAATCGCATTTTTTAAGCCAGAAAAGGCATTCTTATTTTCCATATTTAGTTTTTAGAATATAGTCCTATGTGATAGTTCATAAAAAAAAGTATTCAATAGTCAAATAAGTTTGGAAAGGAGTATATGTTCTACCCTCATCTTGAACACTCATAATTCAAATAGTCATTAAAGGCTACAAGAAATTCAGTGATAAGAACCCAGTATAACTTTATCTAACTCAACATTTCTGAAACGTATAAAATCATGGAGACCCCCCCTTTTTGCATAATATCTATTAAAATTTTCTAGAACCTCTTTGGGAAACACTATAGACCAATCCCCTCATTTTTATAGAAATTGTGAGCCAGAGGTAAACTGATTTGCTTAAGTAAACAGTAGTACTTTATTCACTTAGAGAGACTCATACCATAGGTAGGTAAGCTACACAGTATTTTTATTTTAAAATCAATATCAATTATTTCTTTCTATTGAAACCTTGCTTTGAACTATCAGTGATTATAGGCAAAAACAGTCTAGACTTGCCTTGGTTTCTGCAGCTAGACTCTTGGTGAAAAATACTACACGCTCCAGTCTTCCCCAACTCTTAAATTGATTTATGTAAATCCAAAAACTAGACATCTTATGTAAATTAAAGTATTTGGGAGAGTAAATTACCTATTAACAAACGAGCTATGAAAATATCACTGTAAATAGGTCTTTCAAGGTTCAGTAAAGTTTCCACTATGATACAAAGTCTTCCCTGAAAACTCCCATTCACAGTGATTTTGCCCTTCTCTAATAAATAAGTAATAAAATTCTTCTAGTGTTACTTACCTGCCCTGTTTGTGTATTTTATTGCTCTGAACAGATTGCAAGTTCCAAAAATGCTAGAACTAATTCTTACTTTTGAGTCACCCTAGACACATGATAGATTCTCAAGAAATACATTTGACTGACTCACAAATGATCAGAATGGAATGGGGGAAATGGTAGCCTGAAAAATTAGTAAAGGAACCCAGCATTCTACCTTCTTTTTATCTTTAGTGCAGAATTCTCCATCTCTCTCTCAGCTTGTATGGCTGGCAATACCCTCTTGTCAGTCTTGTCTAGAGGTCCATGGTAACCTAGGTGCCCTTGCTTAAGCGACATCCTTGAATCTGCCTACATTCCCGTGGATCATTGAGAAGCTCATCATATCAGCAAGAGAAGTACATGTCATGCCCCAAGTATGTTTGGAGATCAAATGGGCCCTGCTCAATAATAAAATGGAAGCCTGATTTTATTTCTACTTGTTTAGCTTCAGATTAATTAGGTAATTCTCCAAAAGTACAGAGCAGCTGCTTTTTTTTTTTTTTTTTGCTTTTTTTCACTCAGTTAAATTGTCTTTCTCAAAGAAAAGCTGATCCCAGAGTATGGACACTTCTATTACATTTTAGCCTCTTTTGTGGCACGACCCTAGAGATGTTACAAAGGAAGAAAGGAAACTTCCTACCCTTCCCTGTCACTGATGATCCAGGCTGACTTTGATTAGAAGACAAGCACTGTACTAAAAACTCATTACCCACAAAGTGGAATCTTCCACTGTTCTTAGGAATTACAACTTATGTTATATATACATCTTGGATTGATATGAAGCAATATTGTCAGATTAACTCGTTTTTGCTCACAATCAAATCAATGTGTGTTGATTGCATAGGTACCACGTTCTCAGCACTGCTATAGACACTGTGGGGTTATAGACGATGTATAAAGTTATGTAAGGTTTCTCCCTTTAAGAGATTTACAATTTAAAAAGGTGAGATTAGACTAACATTGAAAACGACTATGAAAAATACAAGGTAGTATATATGATCCAGTGCTCACTTGAAGGTCTTGGACTTTAACTGCAATAAAAATTTGGTAGGTGTGGCTGGTTAGCTCAGTTGGTTAGAACACGGTGCTCTTAACAACAAGGTTGCCGGTTCGATCCCCACATGGGCCACTGTGAGCTGCACCCTCCACAACTAGACTGAAACAACTACTTGACTTGGAGTTGATGGGTCCTGGGAAAACACACTTAAATAAATAAAAGCTAAAAAAAATTTTGGTGAAGGGGAAAAGTCACTGGGATTTTTAGTCATAAGTGAAGACATCATGAAGAAAATGGGACAGAAGGTGAACACTGGAAGAGGAACAGGACTTGAAGCAAAGAATGTAGGCTATTCCAGTTTCAAGCAACATCATTTTGTTAATTCTTTGAGATGTCCCAATTCTTGATTGCTATAAATCAGAATGAATACATGTACACACACACACATGTGTGTGCATGCACACACTCATGCATGCACACATGCGCACGTACAAACGTGGATATATATGTGCACACTTTTAAAATATTTATTATTTTTTTAATTTTTCAGTTACAGTTGACAATCAATATTATATTAGTTTCAGGTGTTCAACATAGTGATTAGACATTCATATAACTTATGAAGTGATCACTCTCATAAGTCTATTACCCATCTGACACCATACAGAGTTACTACAATATTATTGACTATATTCCCTGTGCTGTACTTTGCATCCCTATGACTGTTTTATTTTTTATTAGTTTCAGATGTACAAAAAATGTAATAGTTAGACATTTCACCCCTCAGAAAGTGATAACCCCCCTCCCCAATCTATTGCCCCCTGGCATCGTATATATCTATTACAATTCCGTTGACTCTATTCCCTATGCTGTACTCCATATCCTGTGACTATATATATATATATATATATATATATATATATATATATATATATATATAAATATATATATAATAAAAAATATATATAAAATTATAGTTGACATACAATGTTATTCAGCTTCAGCTTCAGGTTTATAGTGCAGTGGTCAAGCATCTATCCATGAAGTGGGCTCCCTAATAAGACATGTGCTCATCTGACACCCTACAAAATCTTTACAACATTATTGATTACATTCTCCAAACTGTCTTTCATATCCTCGTGGTAATATTGTAGTTACCAATTTATGTTATCTAATCCCTTCCCCTTCTCCCTCATCCCCATCCCCCTCCCATCTAGCAACCACCAGTTTTCCCTCTCTATCTCTGATACTATTTATGTTTACTTTGCTCATTTATTCAGTTCTTTACATTCCATATATAAGTGAGATCACATGGTATTTGTCTTTCTCCTACTGACTTATTTCACTTAGCATATGTTCTGTAGTTCCATCCATATCATTGCAAATGGTAAGATTTCATTCTTCTTTACAAATGCTTTCAATTATTGGGCTATTACCTAGTTGAAAAATTAGCTTTAAAATACTATTATTTTTGTGGTCTATAAATAAATTTGCTAAATTTTCCATTTCCCAGTTGTCAGAGTTGGGCCAATAATTTGGATTATTGGCTTTAAAGTTATATGTATATAGATCATTAACAAATAACTACAATGTGGTTGCTATGTGCTAGGCCTTTTGCTGGCTATTGGGGATAAAACAGTGCATAAGTAATCAAGATGCCTGTCAAGTTTAAATGCGTTGGTGGAGACAGACAAAGAAAAACATGATTATAATTATAGTATGTATCATCAAAGAAAAAATATATACAATGCTATAGTAAACAAAATAGTAAGGTACTGGCACAAAACAGACACATAGAACAATGGAACAGATTACAGAGCCCAGAAATAAACCCACTCTTATATGGTAATCTACAACAAAGGAGGCAAGAATATACATTGGGGAAATGACAGTCTCTTCAACAAATGGTGTGGGGAAAACTGGATAGACACATGCAAAAAAATGGAAACTGGACCACTTTCTTACACCATATATGAAAATTAACTCAAAATTTAAAGACTTAACTGAAAGACCTGAAACCACAAAACTCCTAGAAGAAAACATTGACAGCATACACTTTGACATCAGCCTTAAAAATACATTTTTTTTTTTGACTATGTCTCCCTGGGCAAGGGAAACAAAAGCAAAAATAAACAAATGGGACTTCATAAAATTAAACAGCTTTTGCACAGTGAATGAAACCTTCAACAAAATGAAAAGACAACCTACTGAATGGAAGAAGATACTTGTAAATGATATGTCCAATAAGGGATTGATATCCAAAATATATAAAGAACTCATGCAACTCAGCATCAAAAAAACAAACAAACAAGCAATCTGATTTAAAAATAGGTAGAGGACCTGGATAGATTTTTTTCCAAAGAAGACATCCAGATGGCCAACAGTCTCCTAAAAAGATCGTCAACATCACTGATCATCAGGGAAATGCTAATCCAAACCACAATGAGATACCACCTCACACCTATCACAATGGCCAGTATCAAAAAATCAACAAAAAGAGTTCTGGTCAAGATGGCACAGGTAAACACTGTGCTTACCTTCTCTCATGGCCACATCAAAATTAGAACTAAACTACAAAACAACCATCATTGAGAATCGCCTAAAATCATGCTGAACCGAAGCCCTACAACTAAAGACATGCAGAAGAAGTCACCTTGAGACTGGCAGGAGGGGCAGAGACACAGAACGGTCTGGTCCCACACCTGCGTGTGACCACTAAAAATCGGGAGGGAGATCTTGGCTGTGGAGGCTCCCCCACCACCACCAATGGAGCAAAGGGTCCCAGCCCCTCCCCAGCCCAGGGTTCCAGTGCTGAAGAGGAAAGTCCCCATAATTTGTAGTTGTGAAAACCAGTGGAGATTGTGACTGAGTAAGACGAGGGTGGCTGGAGTCCCAGGTGCTACTTTTAAAAGGCCCGCACAGGGACTTACCGAGAGAATCACTGGCTCTGAGCTCAATCATTGGGGCAGCAGCTGGAGAGACAACAGCAACATATGGGGGAACCTGAGTCGTCTGGCTTCAGGACAGAGGCAGGAGGGACAGCTTTCTCCTGGATGGAGAAGCTGGTGGAGGCCATTATTTCTTTGTTGAGTCCTCCCTCTTCACAGCAGGCAAACTCAGGTGGCCACCATAACTGAATCTCCATAAAGGTGGCTAATGTGCTATTAGTCCCCCATACCCTGGAAGCTGGGCACTGGTGGCCGCCAGCCTTGGTTCATGGCTTAGCCTCTCAAGGCATTTCCAAGCACAGCATAGGCAGTCGCCATCGGCAGATTGCTTTGTGGCTCCTTCCAGGTAGCCCGGGTGGGACACAGGCTGATGCTGAACTAGACCTGTAGCAGGTCCCCTCCCAGGTGGCCCTGAGGCTGGTACCCCCAGTGGCCAGCTTCAAAAGGAGTGGGAGGATCACCCAGCTGCCTCCAAGGACAACACCCCCAAGAGGAGGATTGGGCAAGCACCAGAGTCCTGCTGAGGCAGATTCTGCTCTATAGGGTCAGCCCCTGCACCACAACTCCTTCACTGTAATCATGGCCAGTCCTCACAACAAATAAGCCCAAGGGTCAACACCTCCCATTAATGTGCAAATAGCAACCAAGGCTCAACTAGTAGAGGAGGGTACACAGAAACCACACAAAGGACACACATTGACTGAACAGCTCAAGTGACCAGAAAGATTGTACCACTGAGCCCCACAGCGGACCTACTATATAAGGCCACTATACTAAGACTGGGAGACATAGCAGCCCTACTTAATACATAGAAGCAAACACAGAGAGGCAGCCAAAATGGGAGACAAAGAAACATGTCCGAAATAAAAGAACAGAACAATGCTCCAGAAAAAGAACTAAATAAAATGGAAACAAGTAATCTACCAAACGCAGAGTTCCGAAAACTGGTTATAAGGATGCTCAATGATCTCAGGGAGAACTTCAACAAAGAGATAGGAAACATAAAAATGGAGATAGAAAACATTTGGGAAAAAAAAACCAGTCAGAAATAAAGAACACAGTAACTGAAAGAAGAATAACTTAGAGGGAATTAACAGTAGATTAGATGAAGCAGAGGATCAAATAAATGATTTAAAAGATAAAGTAGTAGAAAACACCCATTCAGAACAGCAAAAAGAAAAAAGAATCCAAAAAATTCAGGAGAGTTTAAGGGGTCCCTGGGACAACATCAAGCGTAGCAACATTCGCATGATAGGAGTACCAGAAGGAGAAAGCAAGAGCAAGGAATCGAAAATGTATTTGAAGAAATAATGATGGGAAAACTTCCCTACCCTGGTGAAGGAAATAGATCTACAAGCCAAGGAAGTGCATAGAGTCCCAAACAAGATGAACCTAAAGAGGCCCACACCAAAACACATCATAAGTAAAGTGCCAAAGGTTAAAGACAAAGAGAGAATCTTAAAAGCAGCAAAAGAAAAGCAGTTCATTACCTACAGGGAACTCCCATAAGACTGTCAGCTGATTTCTTAACAGAAATTTTGCAGGCCAGAAGGCATTGGCAGGAAATATTCAAAGTGATGAAAAGCAAGGACGTACAACAAAGATTACTCTACCTGGCAAAGCTATCATTTATAGTCAAAGGACAGATAAAGAGCTTCCCAGAGAAGAAAAAGTTAAAGAAGTTCATCACCACTAAACCAATATTACAAGGAATCTTAGAGGGACTTCTTTAATATGAAAAAAATAAAAATATATAAATAACAAATGGCAATCACTACATATCTAGCAACAATTACTTTCGGTGGCACCCTATGACCCAGGTGAACTGTTAACAGGGGGGAAGACTGCCTTCCAGGGAATCCCCCCATTGTGTGAGAAGCTGGAATAGTGCAGAGAAAACATAACACTACAGTGAGAGAGAGAAAAAAAGGCTGCAGTCGGATAGAAAATTAAACATTCTACCAACAGGTACTGGAAAACAAAAGAAAGACCTCTTCCTATCAACCTGTTGCAGAACCCAGTCCTGTAGATGTCTAGGAAGAGAAATAATAAATCATTAATTGCCATGAATAACCAAGGCAACAAGACAGCTCAATAAGAAAGTGAAAAGTCTCCAGAAAATTAACTTAAAGGTATGGAATATGTGACTTAAATAACAGAATTCAAGATTGCAGTTCTGAAAAAACTCAACGAGATGCAAGAAAACACAGAAAGGTAGTTTAATGAATTCAGAAACACAATCAAAGAACAACATGAACATTTTAACAAAGAGATTGACATTTTAAAAAAGAACCAAATAGAATTTCTGGAGATTAAGAACTCAATAGAAGAAATGAAGAATGAAATAGGCAGCTTAGGTAGTAGAGTTGACCAGATGGAGGAAAGAATCAGAGACATCGAAGATAGAAACCTGGAAATAACACAGATGGAACAAGACAGAGATTTGAGACTTAAAAAAAATGAAAGAACTCTACAAGAACTTTCTGACTCCATCAGAAAGAGCAATATAAGAATAGTGGGCATACCAGAAGGAGAAGAAAGAGAGAAGGGAACAGAGAGTACATTCAAACAAATAGTTGATGAGAACTTCCCAAACTTGTGGAAAGAACTGGATCCTCGAATCCATGAAGCAAATAGAACACCGAATTACCTCAATCCCAACAGGCCTTCTCCAAGGCACATTGTATTGAAGCTGTCAAAAATCAACGACAAAGAAAGAATCCTCAAGGCAGCCAGGGAAAAGAAGATGGTAACCTACAAAGGAAAGCCCATTAGATTATCATCAGATTTTTCAGCAGAAACTCTACAACCCAGGAGGGAATGGAACCGAATATTCAAACTACTGAAAGAGAGAAATTATGAGCCAAGAATAATATACCAGTAAAGATATCCTTTAGATATGAAGGAGGATTAAAGACCTTTCCAGACATACAGAAGCTGAGGGAATTTTCTAATACATGACCTGCACTACAAGAAATACTAAAGGAGGCTATTCGACCACCATCAACAGGGACAATTTGTGGCAACCAAAACATAAAAAGGGGGAGAGTAAAGGCCTGAACCGGAATATGGGAATGGAGAAAGTAAGCATGCTGAAGAAAATGGAATACTCTAAATATCAAACTTTCTTTTACATAAACTTAATGGAAACCACTAAAAAAAAATCCAGAACTGAAATATATACTGTAATAAAGAAGAAACACAGGGGAAAATCATAGAATATCACCACACAAGAAGAATAGACAACAATAAAAAGGTAAAGAAACAATGGAGACACAGTCTTACCAGAAAACTAAAGATAGAATGATAGGAAATCCTCACATATCAATAATCACCCTAAATGTAAATGGACTGAACTCACCAATAAAAAGGCACAGAGTAGCAGATTGGATCAAAAAACTAAACCCAACCATATGCTGTCTCCAAGAGACACATCTCAGCTACAAGGACAAGCATAGATTCAAAGTGAAAGCGTGGAAATTGGCTAGCAAATGGTATCCAGAGAAAATCAGGTGTAGCCATAATGATATCAGATGAAACAGACTTCAGGGTGAAAAAGGTAACAAGAGACAAAGACGGACAATTCATAATGGTAAAGGGGACTGTACAACAAGAAGACGTAACAGTCATCAATATTTATGACCCCAATCACGGAGCACCGAAATATACCAAGCAACTGCTAACAGAACTAAATGGAGAAATTGACCAAAACACAATTATACTAGGGGACTTAAATACATCATTGGCAGCTATGGATAGATCATCCAAACAGAAAATAAATAATGAAATAGCAGCCCTAAATAACACATTAGATGAAATGGTTATAATTTACATTTACAGAGCACTTCATCCTAAAACATCAGACTATACATTTTTTTCTAGTGTACATGGAACATTCTCAAGGATAGACCACATATTGGGACATAAAACTAGCCTCAGCAAATGTAAGAAGATTGAAATCATACCAAGCATATTCTCTGATCACAAGGCTTTGAAATTGGATATCAACTACAAAAAGAAAGCAGAAAAAAACACAAATACTTGGAGATTAAACAACATACTCTTAAAGAACGACCAGGTCAAAGAAGAAAGTTGAGGAGAGATAAAAAGATACATAGAAACAAATGAGAATGAATATACATCCTACCAAAATTTTTGGGATGCAGCAAAAGCAGTTTTAAGAGGGAAATTTATCTCATTACAGGCCTATCTCAAGAAACAAGAAAACTCCCAAATAAATAACCTCATGTTACACCTTAAAGAACTAGAAAAAGAAGAACAAATGAAACCCAAGGTCAGCAGAAGAAAGGAAATAATAAAACTCAGAGCAGAACTAAATGAAATAGAGAACAAAAAGACAATAGAAAAAATTAATGTGACAAAGAGCTGTTTCTTTGAAAAGATTAACAAAATTGACAAATCCCTGGCTAGACTCACTAAGAATAAAAAGAGAGAAGACACTAATAAACAAAACCAGAAATGGAAAAGGGGAATTTATAACGGATGCCACAGAAATACAAAGGATCATCCAAGAATACTATGAAGGACTATATGCCACCAAATTCAATAACCTGGAAGAAATGGACAAGTTCTTAGAAACATATAGCCTTCCTAGGCTGAACCATGAAGAACTGGAAAATCTAAACAGACCAATCACCAGTAACGAAATTGAATCAGTCATCCAAAACCTTCCCGAAAGCAAAAGTCCTGGACCAGATGGCTTCACTAGTAAATTCTACCAAACCTTCAAAGAGGATCTAATACCAATCCTGCTCAAACTCTTCCAAAAAATTGAAGAAGAGACAGTACTCCCTAACTCATTTTATGAGGCCAACATTACCCTGATACCAAAACCTGGTAAGACTACACAAAAAAAGAAAACTACAGACCAATATCTCTGATGAATACAGGTGCAAAAATCCTAAACAAAATTCTAGCAAATCGAATGCAATAATGCAATAAAAAGATTATTCATCACGACCAAGGGGAGTTCATCCCAGGGGCACAAGGATGGTTCAACATCCATCAATGTGATACATCACATAAACAAAATAAAGGACGAAAATCATATGATTATATCAATTGATGCAGAAAAAGCATTTGACAAGATACAACATCCTTTTATGATTAAAACACTTAATAAAATAGGTATAGAAGGAAAACACCTTAACATAATAAAGGCCATATATGACAAAGCCTCAGCTAATCTCATAACTAACGGTGAAAAAGTGAAGCCCTTTGCTCTACGTTCAGGAACACAACAAGGCTGTCCCCTGTCACCTCTGCTTTTCAACATAGTGTTGAAAGTCCTCGCCAGAGCAATCAGGCAAGAGAAAGAAATGAAAGGCATCCAAATTGGGAATGAAGAAGTTAAATTGTCACTCTAAAAAAAAATTACTTTCAATGTAAATGGATTAAATGTTATAATCAAAAGACATAGGAGGGATGAATGGATAAGGAAACAAAACCCTTACATATGCTGCCTACAAGAGAGAGACTCACTTCAGATCAAAAGACACACACAGACTGAGAGTAAAGGGATGGAAAAAGATATTTCATGAAAATGGAAACAAGCAAACAAAAAATCTGGATATAAGCAATACTTATAATAGACATAATAGACTTTAAAACAAAGACTATAACAAGAGACAAAGAAGGACCCAGTAATCCCACTTCTGGGTATTTATCCAAACAAGCCCAAATGCTACTTTGAGGGGACATGCTCATCCATATGTTCATTGCAGCATTATTTACAATAGCCAAGACATAAAGGCAACCTGGGTGCCCCTGAATGGATGAATGGATAAAGAAGTGGTACACACACACACACACACACACACACACACACACACACACACAACGGAATATTATTCAGCCATAAAAAAGAATGACATCCTGTCATCTACGACAACATGGATGGATCTAGAGGATATTGTGCTGAGTGTAGTAAGTCAGACAGTGAAAGACAAATGTCATACGATTTCACTTATAAGTGGAATCTGAAGAACAAAATAAGCAAATAAAACAGAAACAAACTCATAGATACAAAGAATAAACTGATGGTTGCCAGAGGGATGGGGGTGAGAGATGGATGAAAAAGGTGAAGGTGAATAAGAGGTTCAAACTTCTAGTTATAAAATAAATAAGTCATAGGGATGTAATGTACAACATAAGGAATACAGTCAATAATATGGTATTAATCTTGTATAGTGACAGATGGTTACTAGACTTAGCATGGTGATCACATTGTAAGGTATATAAATGTTGAATCACTATGTTGTACACCTGAAACTAATATAATATTGTATGTCAACCATACTTTAATTTTAAAAACTTTGATAAAAATAAAAAGTAAAATTTTTTAAAATGAAAAATATAGAGAGCTATGCAAGCATATGAGGTGTGATCAAACAATACAATGAATGTTTAAATTTAAAACATTTATTACAGTAAAAGACACATGCTATTAATCTCTTCAAAATACTCTCCCTTGCTTTGAACATACTTATCCTATCCTTCTTGCCACTTTCTGAAGCAGTTCTGAAAGTCCTCTTTCATGAGTGTCCTCAGTTGAGCTGTCATGGCTGCCTCGATGTCCTGAATCATTTTGACTTTGGGGAAGAGCCAGAAGTCACACAGTGCCAGATCCAATGAATAAAGTGGATGAGGACACACCGTAATATTTTTATTTGACAGAAATTGCCATGTACAAGAAGCAATGTGTGACATGGAGCATTGTCATGATGGCGGATGATTTATGACACACTTTAAAACACACCTTCTCTCAACTGTAGCTCATACCCAATTGACTGCACTGAACAAGTTGAAATGCATCACACACTGTTACTAAGGTTCGATATGATGCTTCCTGTATGAATTCAAGATCCCTGCCGTTCTGTTGGATGGCACTTGGTAGCAGAATTTACCATATTTTGTGATCACAATGAAAAGGCTCCATGTCACACATCACTTCTGGTACAGCAATTACTGTCAAATAAAAACATTACAGTGTGCCCCCATCCACCTTATTCACCAGATCTGGCACCTTGCAAATTCTGGCTCTTCCCCAAAGTCAAAATGACCATGAAAGGTAAATGTTTTGAATTGATTCAGGACATCGAGGCAGCCACGACAGTGCAACTAAAGACAGTCATGAAAGAAGACTTTCAGAACTGCGTCAGAAAGTGGCAAGAATGATAGGATAAGTCTGTTTGAAGTGAGGGGGAGTATTTTGAAGAGGATTAATGGCAATGTGTCTTATACCGTAATAAATTTTTATTTAAACATTCACTATTTTATGTGACCACACCTTATATGTTATCAGGGAAGGCTAATTTAGATTGGAGAAGCAGTGACAAATTTCTTGAGAAATTGATAATTTAGGCTGAGACCTGAAGTTTGTAGGAGTTAGAGGTAAGGGTGATAGAGTATTCTAGCAGTAGAGAAGGCAATTAATGTGATTGGAGGTTAGAGGGAGACAGGTTGGACAAATAAGTAAAGGCTGGGTCATGCTTATCAACCTATGTTATAAACAAATTCTAAATTATAGCAAGCTGAAATATTCAGCCATGGTGGCATTTAATTTTACTCTTTTATCACAAACTATGATGAGAATTAAATTCCTCTTATGGTAAAAACAATTTGAAAAGATGAACTTAAAACAAGACTGCCTTGCTATTTCATCCATGTTGCCTTCCACACAGTAGACATCTACAGGATACAAATGGAACTTTAGAATTCCAGTTAAAGTGGTTTCATCTAAAATTATGAAATAGATTGGGAGAAATCAGACCCCCAAGTGGCAACATGTTAGGTGCATGGAAATTTGGAACCAGACTTCCTGGGTTTGAATCATAGCTCTCCTATTTAACTCATTCCATGACATTAGGCAAACTTGAGCCTCAGTTTTCCAACCTTTAAAATGGGGATGGATTACACCAAAAGCACAAGCTTCAAAACAAAAAAAATAGATAAATTCAGATTCATCAAAATTTAAACCTTTTGTGCTTCAAAAGATAAAAATCAAGAAAGTGAAAAGACAACCCACAGAATGAGAAAAAATATGTATAAATCATATGTTCAATAAGGGATGTGTATCCACAATATATAAAGAATTCTTACAACTCAATAATAAAAAGATAAATAACCTTTATTTACTTAATGATCATTAGCCCTTTATTTTTTTTAAATGGGCTTATAGTCTAAACAGACATTTCTCTAAAGATATACAAATGGCCAGCCAATAAGCACATGAAATTATGTTCAATATCATTAGCCACCAGAAAAATACAAATCAAAACCACAATAAAATACTACTTCACATCTATTAACATGGCTATAATAAAAAAGATGGACAATAACAAGTGTTGGTGAAGATGTGGAGAAAATGGAACTCTCACACACTGCTGGTGGGAATGTAAAATGCTGCAGCCACTATGGAAAATAGTTTGGTAGTTCAGACAATTAAACATAGAGTTACCATATGCCCAGCAATTCTACTCCTAGCTATACACCAAAGAGAAATGGAAATATACATCTACATAAAAACTTTTACATGAATGTTCATAGCAGGATTATTCATTGTAGCCAAAAAGTAGAAACAATCCAAATGTCCATCAACTGATGAATGGATAAATAAAATGAGGTATATCCATACACTAATGTACTTTTTGGCAATAAAAAATAATGAAGTACTGATATAGGCTACAACATGGATGATCCTTTGAAACATTATGCTTAGTGAAAGGAGCCAGTCACAAAGAACACATATTGTATGATTCTATTTATATGAAATGTCCAAGACAGGCAAATCTATAGAGACAGAAAGTATATTGAGGATTTCCTGGGGCTGGGGGAATAGGGAAACTAGGGAGTAGCAGCTAGGGAGTATGGAGTTTCTTTGCGGAGTCATGAAAATGTTCTAAAATTGATTGTGGTGATGGCTGCACAACTTTATAAATATATTAAAAGCCATTAAATTGTATACTTTGAGTGAGCTATATGTCTAAGAATTATAGCTCAGTAAAATGGTTTAAAAATGGGAATGGATTAAATAAAATACAATGTTTAAATTATTAGAATAAAGCCTGACTCATAATTAGTGCTACATAAGTGTTTGTTATCTACTGGAATAAAAGCTGCCCAAGGGAATGAGATTTTGTCTGTTTTTGTTTTTGTTTTTGTTTTCCCCAAGTTCCTGGCATATATCTGGCCCTCAAAAATATTTGGGAACAAATAAATGATCTGGAGAAAGTGTAATTCATTTTTGTAAATGCAATATATACTTATAGCAAAAAAAAAAAAAAAAAGCATATAAGGATGTGAAATGCCAACTAAATGCCCCCCAACTCCGTAATCTCATTCTCTGGCTATAACCAGTGATCTATGAAATTTTAACTATAGCAAAACTAGTCTATGAAATCCAGGCTTGCAGTTTCTTATTTGCAACAGCTAGAGCCACACCTAAATATATCACTTTCTTCTCAGAGGGATCCTAGAGTTTGGAAGTTTAGAAAAGATATGGCTAGGGATGGGGCCAGATGTGTGTTCCCCTCTATGTTACAGTTTGCTTCCCAAATTTCTGATTAAACCCAAACTAAAGTCATAGTGGTAGACAAATGATTTAGCCTATACCATAAACTGAGGCATGGTCTTTGGTGGAAAATCACAAATTCAACATTTAGTTGCATGCAAAAACAAAACAACATAGTTTTAGGGAGAATAGAACATTTACAATAAAGTCAATTTATGAGTGAAAATGACCAATTCAACTCATTCGTTTATTTTTGCATCCTACTGAAATCCTATTAAAAGAACACGAAAGGGATTTTTTCCTCTGAGGACAGAAATCCACAGGGGCATAAAGGACCAAAGAGGAAACAGCAGGAAAAAAAATTGGAAGCTGGAAAGAGATGAATGTATGGCAACTGACCTAACAGATCTGAGAAAGCTAATTCCTAAACTGGCCATGGGGAAAGCCTAGAAGCAACTCAATTTACGAAGAGCATCCGAAAGCCTTGGGAATTGGTACCATCAAGTATGGTTGGAAGTTGGGGCTCAAAATAGGAGGTTAAGCTAAAAATCTGTAAAGCAGTTGAATTCCTAGATCTCCTACTCAATTCCACATAGCCATACACCAATCTTCTCTCACCTGGCAAAATACTGGAGGTTTATTCTTTGGAGAAGGTGAAATAAGAGTCCCAGGCCTTGGGCACACCAGGCACAACTGTACTGTGGATATTATTCCGAAGACAGAGGTATTAAGTGAATATGTGTATAAATTTTATGTTGAATTCTATAAGTCCTCTATCCCCACTGAGCTCACAGAACATTAGCATCTGGACATTAACCTCTAGGAAGGTGATTGGAAGATATTCTCTGAGGAAAGCTAACCACTCCAAGAGGAAAATCCCAAAGGTACTGATGGAGAGATTCTTCAATTGACCTAACCAGATCATCATCCTATATTGAAGTCCTACCCAGGTGCTCAGAGACTTCTATAAGCTTCTTACTGCTCTTCTCTTAAATATGAACTCATAACTTAGGACAACCAGATATTGGAGAAAAGTCTCTGACATGAAAGATAAAAACCAGAACGAACTGAAAAAAAAAAAAGCTTCAAGAAAACAGCTATACATGGAGATGAAAATGTCAAAGAGTTATCTTCAGGGTGATAAGAGAAGATATTAAATATATACAAGAACAGCATAGTATAAAGAAAGCTCTTGGAAATTAAAAATGTGATGGTATAAATAAAAATCTAAATAATAAAACTGGAAAGTCAAATTTAGAAACACTTTCAGAAAGTAGAGCAAAAAGACAGAAATGAAAACTTGGAAAGAAAAGTTAGGAAAATTAGAGGACCAGTCCAAGATAGCCAACATGTACATCTACTAGGAGTTCCAGAAAGAGAACAGAGAAAATAGAAGGAAGAAAATCTTCAAGAAATAAATCAAGCAAATTTTCTAGAAATGAAGGTATGAATTTTTAAATTAAAAAGTCCCAGCATTGTGAATGCAAACAGACTCACCTCAAAGCACATTATTGTGAAATTTATTAGAATTAGGGATAGAGAATACTGCAAGCTATTAGAAAGAGAGCGAGAGAAAAAAAAAAAAAAAGAAAAAACAGGTCATATGCAAAGGATCGAAAACCAGAATAGACTTAAACTTCTCAACAGCAATACTGAAATCTGGAAGACAATGGAGAAATGGCTTCAAACTTTTTAAGGAAAATTATTTCCAAGTGATAATTCTAAACCCAGCTAAACTATCAATCAAAATGGGAAGATCAGATAAAGACGTATTCACTCGTGCAAAGTCTCAAAGATTTATCTTCCATGCATTTTTCTCCTCAGAAAACTACTAGAGAGTATACTTCATTAAAACACAGGGATAAACCACAAACAAGCAAGATGTGGGATACAGGAAACAAAGGATCCAACACAACAGAAAGGCCAACAGAATCTTCAGAATGATGGTGAAGAAAAATCCCAAGATAATACCTATCTATAATACCAAGAATATATGACATTTGGTCTAAATTGGAACAAGCCAAATAGCTCAAGGAAGCCTTCTTAAGAAGATTAAATTGATGGAATACCTGTTCCATGTGAATGTGTTAAGAGATTTAGACAATTAGTGGAGACTTTGGGGTTGCATTAGTGAAAGTATATAGAAAACAAAGCAAACAAAAGAAACTATACAATGATTAATCCTGAAGACACAAGAGTCATACAAAAAAAGAAAAAATAATCATAGCTTCCTATATGGCTTTACTGAGAATAGTATTGGAATACTATATATTATATATGTTTGTATAATATAGCTCTAACAAAAATTATACACTATAACTGTATTGGGAGGATGAGGGTATGGGAAGGATACAAGTATGTTGTTGAACATGGAGAGCAGGGTGATGGAGAACTACATCTTTTTCTTCCATAATGGAGTTCCATTTGTAACATCTAAAATTGAAAAATCATAAAATAACAACATAAGTGTATTATTTAGATGAATGGAGGTAAATAGTAAAATTATTAGATAAGAGGGGAAGTAATGGGGGGTAATTATTTTTCCTAATTAGCCCTATAGAATTGTTTGGCTCTTGCAACTACATGCATGTATAATATTGACAAAAGTAAAAGCAAAGTCTATACTAGTGGTATGGAGGATAAAAAATAAACAAGATCTGATCCCTCAAACTGCTTACTGTCAAGTTGGGGGAAGAGAGATACTCAGCTATCATGTATGAGACTGAATATGACATGTGCTCTAAGAGGTTAAAACAAAAAGCTCTGGGAACCCTAAGGAGAGAGAAGGTACAAGCTTTAGAGATGAAGTTTTTCTTAAAGGTTTTGTTTTAGGTCTGGAAGGAAATGAAGGAATTTTAGCAGGTAAAGACTAATGTACCTGGTGGTGAGCATCCCAAGTAAAGGGATTGTGTGAGTAAGGCAGACAGGGAGAAAAGCTGTGCTCTTATCCAGGGAGGAAAACATGATCTGATGTGATGGAGGGTGCAGTGCACACAGGGTGTGCTGAGAAATAAGGCTGGGGAGGGGAAGTTGAGGACAGACCTTTGGATGACCTTGAATACCTCATGAAAGCTTTTGGAAGGCAATGGGAAATTACGTTTTTTGAACAGGGAATTAATATGATCTGAACTATAATTTAGGAAGATTATCTGGCAGCAATACATGGATTGCATTGGAAAGAGAATAAAAGAACACAAGAAAATAAGAAGGAACAAACACAATTCAATAGCCCAGGGCAGAAGTATAAGGGTCTGAACTTAAACAGGATTAGTGGAAATTGAAAGCCAACAATGGACAGGAGATATTTCAGATACAACAGTTAAACCTGCTTTTAAAAAATTATTAATTTGATTTTGCTTGTCTTCTGTTGAAAATTCTTTATGAGGACTGTGGCTTTAACTGGCTGATATAGACAGATTGGGAGCCAAGTAAATCATGTTGATTTGTAGCTTATATATTTTTGAAAAGTCAACTAGTTAATAAGCCTTAGAACATTCTGATCTTGGTACAAATGCTTAATGTGCTCATGTTCTCTACCCTTAGGTTTCATTTCAGTTGGTTTTTTAATGTGTAGTTGCTATACTGTCAACTAAGGACTTCAAAAATAAATTAATTGTGCTTTACTTTTCATCATCTCATCATTCTTGTGAGTCAAAACTGTTTTTTAAAACTTAAGAAAGAATAAATTGGCAAATATATTTAACGACTCTAGTGGTTACATAGCTAGTCACACTGACTTCAGTCTCTTCCAAATTCCCAATCTACCCATCACTCGCAACATTGTCAGATAAATGTTCCTGTTTAATACTCAATCACCCACTCAAATTTGCATAGTGACTCCCTAATGCCTGTCCCCCAAAACTACAAATTTCCTGCTGGACATTCAAGGCCTTCTAGACCAGGTTCCATTCACCTCTGCAGTTTTACTGTCAGTGACCTCTAACACTCCACCTCCACTCCAATCTAACTGATCTCTTTATTATCCCCTACTCTCAACATACACATTCGCACCTCAGTGCTTTGCTTTCAGGCTGTTCCTACCCGAATTCCATCCCTTGACCTCTTCCCTTATTCAAATTCCTGCCTGTCCTTTGAGGATGACTCAGATTCTACTTTGTCCATTATCTCTTCTCCCAGGTATTTTAGAGATAGTTGATCTCTGCATTTGCTAAAGTTATACCGCAGTTAGAATCTGCATCATGTAATCTGGCATTTATTTATTTGCTTTGTTTTTATATGTGCTGGCCTTGAGAACAGGTTAACTCACTTCTGATTCTCTCTACTTTTACTGTCACCATTAGTTAGAATTATTATGGTTGCAAGTGACAGAATCCCAATTCAAATTAGCTTAAACAAAAAAGGAATTGTTTTACCTATTGTAAAGAGTCCACCGGGAGAGCAGGATTTAGAAGCATATTTGAACCTAGGTGCTTAACGTCATCTCAAACGTCATCGATCTCCCTCTATCTCTCTCATCTGCTTTCCTTTGAGAGAATGAGCTCAGGCAAAGTATGAGTGTTAGCAAATATGGCCAGTAGCACCTTGGACACTTACATCTGAATAACTTAGTAAACACAACAGAAAGAATGCATATTTTTTTCTCCATTGTTCTGGAAAAAGACCCAAGGCTGACAACTCTCATTGACCTGGAGAGGGTCACATACTCATCCCTGAACCAATCACAGAAACTCCTATTAATTAGGCCTGGGTCACATGATCAAGCCTTGAACTAGGGTGATGGAATCAGTCTCATGGTCTCATGTATACCCAGACCACACAGACTAAGAATGGCATGGGGATGCTTTTCCAAAGGAAAATCCAGGTATCATTACCCGAAGAAGGCTAAATGATTCTGGTCAAGAAAAATAGCCAGTGTCTACCATACACATCCCATTTCCCATATTATTTAGAGCAGTACTAAAATCTCTTTCAGATGTCCACATAGTATAAACTTTCTTGAGCTGTTAAATTGTATTCATTTTTGACGCACTGTCGTAAAGATTTGGATAGGCATCAAGAAGAATGGAGAGTCATTTTTTTCTCCTTATGTAAACACTGAAAGTCATGGCAAGCATAACTTGTGCTAAAATAATATCATGAAACAAACCCTCCTCAATCTTTGATTCAGACAGATTTGAAAGGGCAGATTAACATGGTATAAAGCATCTCATACCAACTAAAGTAAGTATTTGGTTCTTAATTTTCTGTGGTGGTAGACACGGATGAATTTCAAGACTAAAGATATTCACATCATGGACACTTTGAAATAGAAAACAAAAAAGTCATAATGACCTAGTTATAAAAAGCAACAATATTTTAGATTTAATGTTTACTGACCATCACAGAAAGAAACAATATTTATTTCTGTTCTTTTCAGATGTTGCCAGAGTCCCGGTCCCCACTCCTGCCTCAGAAGATTAGACACAACTGGACAGTAGCTTTCCTGACTGTCACCATGGGAAAAGTGAGGACATGGATGGTGGAGGAAAACCTGGCCCTCTAAATGGCAAAATGGATACAGCTGCACAAAGAAGTCATTAACAGGTCAGATGTCAGTTTGTTCAGAACTGCCTTATTAACTAGAGAGAACCTAGAATCAAAAATTTACTTTAGGTGAATTCATCATTTACCACAAGAGAAAAACACAGGGCAAAAAGCACCAAGTTGTATTTCACTGGAATATAGAAGCCAGATGACATGATGGGTGGTGACCCAAAGACGACACAAAACACTTATGGCACATTAATTGAGAGGTTAAACAGCTAAAGGTGTTTATTAAAACTGATCAACAAATTTGGTGAATTTGGAATGGAGTAGGGCTAGAAATGAAAGTGGTATCCCGCAAGAGTTTATTTTTAAATTCCTAGGTTATAGTTTTGTTTGCAATTCATATGAAGGGAAAAAGCATCTGTATTCATTTTTAATTAACTTAGAGAGGAGAGTGGAAAATAGAAAAAGGAGAAAAATTGGAACTTGAAGTCAGACAGATCCATATTCAAATTTCCACTACTTACTAGACATAACCTTGGCAAAGTTTTGCATTCTCTCCAAGCCTCAGTTTCGCTATTTGTAAAATAAGGAATAACAATAACAGTATATACTGCATATAGATTAAGGATTAAGTGAGAAAACGCATGTGAGATGTTTAGCATGATACCTGGAATACAGTAAATGCTAATTAATCATCAATCACTATCGTTATATTACATTATTATTATTATTATTATTATTATTATTAATTCTTAAGGTGAGTTCTCTGAAGGAAAGGATAAACCATCAAAATGACTGTTTTGTGGAAGCAGGGTTAGAAACAACCTGAATGGATTCAAAGTGTTCAAAATCTTGACAGTACATTTGCAAGCATAAATCAAGATGGCTTTGGCTGGATTCTCTGGCAGAAAAGGAGCAGGATCCCTTATGGATGTCAAGTGGGTGAGGGTCAGCCATGAATCCTTCTGTAAAATCAGGGATTGTGATGTCTTGTTCATATCTATATTACGTGTGCCTGCCCGTATCTCAGGACATGCTAATGGAGTGGATGGGACAATGACTGTAGGACATACTGATGGGGACATATATCCACTCCGAAATTATAAAGTAATTCTCTAAGCATCAAAATTTTGTAATCCATCTGTGGTTTTTGAAAAAGGAGAGATCATGATTATAATACCTATGTCCACAAGGGGTCGCTGTGCATGAACAAACTGTCCTAGCAGCACCAGAAGCCCTAGAAATCGTCAATCAATACTGTAGCCTTGATTTTTACATTGCTGTCACTTCTAGAATACTTGAGTTCTGTACAAGGTGAGTCAAAATGGACTATGAGGCTGGGGTCAGGTTCAAAGTATGATTCGTTTTCAAGTTCAAATAAACTGAGTGCATACTAAGTCTCTACAATTCAAAGTTCCTTTAGGTAGCTATCAGTACACAGGTTTGTTTCCCGGTTTCTTTTTTTTTTTTAAGTCTTACCATGGTGTATCTTCTCTACGTGTTTTGAGCTCCTACTGGCTAACATTTGGGAAAATTACTTAAATGTTCATTGAGACTGTTTTCAAATAAAACAGTGACAACAGCAAATTTTAATCAATAAACCTTAATATTAAAAGAAATCATATACATTGAGAAAACAATGTCTTTATATAAAGAAATTAAATACCTGTTAACAAATAGTTAAATGCTATCCAAATAAGGCTTAAAAGTGGTTAGTGTTTGAGGCTGAACCGTAAAGTTCAATGGGTTCTGATGACATAGCTATCACAAAAGTAATATGCATTATTCTCTTTTAAATGCAAGATGTATTCTATAACTATTAAACAATTAAATGTTGACAAAAAATTATTGGGAAACAGAAGGATAAAGGGAGCATGGGTAAAGGAGAATGATATGATAAAAGAAGAAAATAAATTACAAATAAAGAAATACGAAATTGGAAGAAATAAGGTTGATTAAAGAAAAAAAATAGAAAAGTTTAATGGGTTTTTGCTGAACCTGAATTTTGGAAGAGGAATGGTGAGATGAAGGGTTTGTGGAGAGGAGGAGAGGAGGAGAGAGGAGACAGGTTTCTCTAGCCCTCCATATCAAAGAGAAACCAAGATTTTAAGCCCAGAGCTTGGAATTCTCTTGGGACTGGTACAGACCAGCATCTGGCACCGTAATTACAAAAGGTATCATCTGACTGACCTCATGCCACAATGTTAGGCTAGTCGTGTGAAACAAAACAAAATTTTACTTTCTTAGCATCCTTTAAATAGGTGTTACTTCCCTTAATGGCACTTCTTTGCTTGGCCAGGGAGGAAGGGAAACAAATCCTCATTCAATAGCTTTAATAATGTTCCAACTATTGTTTTTAAGCCATGACGTTTTCCTCTCTTAAATCTTTTAACTTCTTAAAGCCCTATAGTTCTTTCCCCCCCCTTCTTTCTTAAATAGTTTTGGAGTATTTTTAATTTTCTCTCACTAGAACTATGACATAGTTATTAGTTGCCTTTAGAATGCATAATTTAAAATTCTAAATTTAAGTCTATAATCAGGACAAAATTAATTTCCCTTTAACCAGTGTGGCACCTAGTTTTCAAGTGTTTCTTGTTTCTTGTTGGTATTGTTTTGGTTTTCCTTTGGGGGGGCGGTGGGTTATGACTGAATATCACAACTAATACAGTGAGGAAGAAAAGCTGTATTTGGTGATCAAACCTAAATTTAACTTTGTTTGCCCTGAGGATAAAATAAGGAATGAAAAATTAAGTTACATGTGTCTATAATTCTGATCACAGTTTAAATGGACAGTCTTCAGTGAAACTTTCATCTAATATCCAACATTTCTTAAATAAATAAAGCAAAGCCCCTCGAGAATAACAGAAATTAAGAGTAAAGTCCTGCAAGCAAAATAACGAAGTAACATTTATGTTATATATCTTTTTAAAGATAATAGCTACAGTCATAAATTGACCTGATCATCGACCAGTATAGCAGCTCTTCGTGCCTTAACACATGGTCCACTTACTCCCCTGTGGTCATCTGTCCTTTAGCGTTTAGTCTATGTTAGAGTTTGAGATGCTGCTCCTACAGCGGAAACCCTCAGAGGTTTTTCCGGTAGTCTGAGCAGAGGACTAACAGCACTCAAGGCTTGTTAACCTCTGAGGGATCTACAGAATTTTTTCCTACTTCACAATAAAAATTGAATGCTTTACCAGATTTGGGTTTTTATATCAACTATGATGGGCACAGAATGAAGCTAATGGTAAGGACAGTTTATTACTAGAAAGGGTACCTAACTTCTCAGGTTAATTTTGAGAAATGTTCTGTACATGTTGTTTGGTTTTGTATTTTCAAAGACATTCTAGTAAATGCTCTCTAAAATTGTCCACTTAGATAAGTCCTCAGTGTTTTATTGTATTTTAGAAGAGCTCATTGAAAGTGACAGAAAATGCCAAAGATTCAAAATCTCCCAAATACTTGAAGCTTGTAACTTATCACGTGATTATCTACTTGGAAAATTTGGGGAAAAAGCATAAAAGGAATTCTAGTGTGGTTATAAACAAACAAGCATACTTTGGGTTCAGAAAGAACTGGCTTTGAGACACTTTGCTGTCACATACTGGCTGCTTGAATTCAGGTAGTTACTTAATATCACTGACCTCAGTTTCCTCATCTATAAAACAGGTTAGTAATATCTGCTTCATAGACTTGATGTGAACCATTAAAAAAGTTAAATGGGAAAAAACAGAAAGCGCCCAATTCAGCAATTGATAACATAGGATATGTTCGATAAATAGTAACCAATATTCTTAAAAACATATTAAGATAGGGAAGAAATATCTAAGGCAGGACTCATATTTAGAACATAGGCTACCATTATCTGGACAGTTGTTCTCTATCTCCTTTATTCAATCTTAGAAAAAGAAATTTTGGAATAAGGGTAAAAGCTTTTTTAAAAACAGCTTTACACAAATATTAGAAAACAAGTTGATTTTAATTTAGAAACAAAATATTCTATGTATGAAAAGTGGTGCTTAAATATTATTTTCAGATAGTTATTATAATATTTGTGTTTAATGTTCCTTCTCTGTGCTGAACTAAGAATGAAGGAAGGCATTGAATCAAAGAACATGGAAAAAAACACACACACAAAAACTAGAATTAGAAGACCCCGAGAGACAAAGGAAAATTGAAGGTGATAGGAACACTTCATTTCAATCCCTTAAAATATGATTGTTGGTTTATCTGTTAGACCAGGCAACAAAATACAAATGTTTAGTTTCAGGCTCCAGGTTGATCTGCTAAATGAAACTAAAAGTAAATTTTCAGAAAAATTTAATAGATTGGCCTACCCTAATATCGTACCCAGTAAATTTTGTGGGAGAAATTACCACTCTTTAAGAAAAGGAATAAAGTGTTGCTCTGCTTCTAACTCAATCACTATAAATCACCTTGGAAGCCCAGGCTTGTCAAATAGATGTTCTCCAACAAAATGAATTGCAAAGTGACAGAACTGTTTGATTGAAATAAGATGATGAAATTTTCAATTATTTGCAGAAGCTGCATTCATAGTATAACAAAAAGCATTATTGCCTCAAGAGAAATACTTTCAAGATTCAGTGTTCTTTCACTAATATAAATAACCCCATTTTGACAGTTCTGATCATTTAGAATCCAACCAAGAACAGAACATTGCCAGTAACATCTGCTGTAATAGAAAGACCGCAATGTTGAGTTCTCCTGTCTTGAAGCACTGACTCAGTTGATTATGAGATGTTCCTAGGAGTCACCTGAAGTGTTTCATAGTTCTTTTGTGAACTTTCACATAGTTCTGTGTGAATGTTCTTAGATTAATTCAAATTTGCAAGGAGATTCTACCTGAGAATGTTTCTTAGGGCTGGGTGCAAAGTAGATTTAGAACGGAGTTGGTCTTTTTCCCCCCAAAGAGTTGAGGGTTCCTAGTGGCTTGGGCAGCTTGGATACAGAGACCAGTAAGAAGGCTGTTGTGGTTGTCAGGCAGTAGCTTGAATCAGGGTGGTGGCAGAGGAGACAGAGAGCAGTAGGTAGAGTAAAGATATAGTTCGGAGGCAGAACCAACAGACTTTGTTAATGATTTTTACATATAGAAGATGGGAGGAAAAGAAAAATCAAGGATGACCACTCAATTTTAGGTTAGAATAAGATAGGAGTGGAGTCATTTACAAAGCTGGTAAACTGAGAGGTTTGAAAAACAAAATAAAAGTTAATATTATATGAGTCTTCCTGTGTATTCAAAATTTTTAAAATGCTTAAAAAAAAAAAAAAGCACTATCAAGCCTTTGCTTTTGAAAGCATGTTCTATTTTTTCCCCCTCTTGGTACAGTATGGTTTTGGTGTATTCTTCATACCTCTTAAATTATTTAATACTTTGAAAGTTATACAGATAATCATAATAAGTGATAAAATATTTACTACTCACTCATTACAAGAGTTTATATTTTGTGAAGATTAGAAAAAAAATTAAGACAATTTTTTCAGCCCTTTCCCCAAATTCCATGATTTTTCAAAGACATACAATTAATTACATGCTTTTAAAATCAATTTTTTTTTTATATTAGTTGGGCTGGCAATGCTAAACTAACTTATACAACATTATTCAGTAGATTAAAAAAATAAACAATAGTAGTTTTTGCTTGGAAGTATAACCATTGTTGAACCTGCAAAAGTCTAAAAAGTTGTTTCATTTTTAAAAAAGAAAAAAAGAATACCTCTGAACGACGAAAAAAAAAATTTTTTTAATTCCAAGAAAAAAAGACTATTTTAAAACAGTTTAGAGGCTCATTTGTTCAAACAAAAGATAACAGTGACCTCTAGTGTTCATTGGGAGAATCTGTGACTGACTTCATCAATTTACGCTACTTACAGATATTGAATGCAGCATAGAAACGGACGAGAGCGAGAGACAGAGACAGAGAGACAGAGTGGGGGGGGGAGGGAGGGAGTGGGAGGGAGGGAGAGAGAGAGAGAGAGAGAGAGAGAGAGAGAGAGAGAGAGAGAGAGAGAGAGAGAGAGAGAGAGAGAGAGATCACTGTGGCAGCTATGGTAATAATTGAAAATAGGTGCATAATTTCTGAAAGCTCAGAGCCCGTAATCTGGATTCAGAAATTGTGGAATGGCATCCTGAAGCAACTACCTCCTGAGTTGATATGTAAAGGGGAAAAATCACAGGTGACGGGCTGGGAAGAGTATTGTTGTCAAAAGAGACAGCAGCATGAGTCAAGGAGGAAAACCAAGTAAGGAACGATATTGTGGGACAAGTTCAACTGCTCCAGCATGAAGCAAGGGGCAGTGAATGTCTTGAAAGGAGGCTCCTAGGGGAAGAAAGCAAAGTTGAGATCAAGCAGAGTTTGTACTTTCTACATGATGGAGAGCCACCCTAGAGATAGCCTTGTGATTCAGACAGAGCCACGGCAGTACATGGGGACCTCTATTGGGAGGAAGGTCGAGACTAAAAGTGGATGTTATTGTATTAGATGATGGCAATAGTAAGGAGAAGATGGATTTAATAAATAACAGGAAGACAAAATTAATAATTGGGCTTGATGGTTTGATTGTATATGGAAGGTGAACAGCAAAGAAAGAGTCAAGGATGTCACCTTCTTTTAGAGGTCAGGTAGATTGTATGTTCATCAGTTAATACTTTTAAATTATAAGAAAAAGAGTATGACTAGTAGGAAAGATGATTAATTCCATTTTGACAAGTTCACTTTGAGATGCATGGGAAACAGTGAAGTGTCAATGCCAACAGGTAATTTGATATCTTGTTCTTGATACTTTGAGAAGAGGATTAAGTAAGAGATGTGAATTTACTTTTATCAGAATAGAGATGGTTGCTGAAAAAAATGAGAGTGGGTAAGAATTCCCAGGAAGGGTATATAGTATACAATAAGAGCATGGATAGAAAAATGATTAGTGGGAAAAAAAGAGAATAATTTGGCATTGGAATTGTTTAGAATATATTAAAAAGAAAGGGTACAATATCTTCAATATAAAAGTGTACTTCACTGAAAGGATCAATATTTCAGAGGTTGACTTCTGAGTTCAACCTATACAAATACTATTGCAGTATCAAATGAATACAAGTTATATTTATTTACTATATTAACTAAGACTTCTTCAGCAAGATATAGGAACTTTACATAAAGTAGCATGAGTGAAAGACTTCATTATCGTGTAACCTGAAGTCCCAGGGTATAGAACCAAATGCTATATTATTAGTGGGCTCTCTCCATGTCTAAACAATACTTCATTCTGTATTGACTTAATTTTCAAGCAGAGGCAAAAAAAAAAAATGACTGTAGGATTAATTTGAATGTAAAACTAATGACAACTAATTAAAAACAAATCTCTCTTTCCCTCCATTGTCTCGTATTGACCTCCTGAAAAGTATTCTGACCAGCTTGACTTTGATCATGTACCTGTCCCTTAATCCAATCACTATGGCCAGAAGGATGATATATTCTGATTATTCTGATTGGTCACCCTGGGTTATAGTATTCCCTGATAACAGTAAAGACAAAGCCATATATGATTAGACAGCCCTCTTGAAACCACATGGAAATGTTGTTTTCTCCAGGGACTCATACTTTAGTAATTAAAATAAATAGTTTGAATACAAGGAAGTATGTAGATACAGATATACAAGCAAAGACCATGAAAGCTCAATGGAAGGAACATCTCCTTCTCGCTGGAGAAAGCTTCTTAAAAGTCATATTATTTTAGAGTGTCTTGTCTGGAGATGGTGTCCTTCATCCTGAAGCTAAACACATATCCACTCAGGAGTGAGAAAACTGATGGAGCATGCAGGGGAAGGTGGAGCAGGTGCAGGCCTGGGCTGTCCCACACCAGTGAGGTGAGCCAACAGATAGACAACATGTGTGAGCTATAGCAGTGCCTGCCCAGGACTGTTTTAATAGCTTAACAGCTATTTGTGATAGCAGAAGAAACGGTCAGTGTGTTCATCTGGGTCTCCTGAGGAATAGACACCAAGAGGGGATTAAACATACAATGATGTTATTATAGGAAACCAGTGAGAAAAAATGGGGAGAGAGCTAGAAAAGGCTGGGAGAGAGCCATCATATTGTGATGCAGGTCTGACCCCCAGTGAAGGAGAGAGGGAAGGAAGATTTGATGGATGGATTCTTCGTCAGACTAAGAAAGGTTTGCAAAGGTCTAATGGAGAGTCCTTGATTCAAAGTCTGCCATCAGAGGAATCCTGTGTCCCCCAGGAGCAGAGTTTCCTTAGTTCCCTGCCATACTCTTTCATGGTAAGTGTATGTTTGATGTAAATTCAGAAATAGATTCCAGAGTATAGTCTGTATGCAAGTCTAGGTAATCATAACTTTCACATCATTGCTGTCCACTGATACATTTTACCAATTCACCACCAGTAAATTATTCAGCAGTTGAGCTATTATCTTTTGCCATGGACTATCCTTGTTCCATCTGCCAACAGAATCTCATCTTAATTGCTTCCCAGGTGGTGGGTGAGCCAATTTCAAATCCTTATCTCTTCACCAGTTTTTTCAGACCACTCCTGATTTTACCTGTATTATTCCAGGTGGCCCTCAAAGCAGACACTAAGAATGGCTTAAATATGAAAGGCTTTTACTCAGGGAAATGCTTATAGGAAATGGAGAGGAGACTGGGAAAGTCTGTGACAGACATCAAATCACACAGCAAATCTGAACTGGAGCAAAGGAGAGAGGGAAGGAAGGTTAGGTGTCACGCAGTTCATGAAGGCTAACAGGGAGTCATCAAGCCAAAGTGAGCCATCAGAGGATTCCTTAGAACGTCCGCCTCTCTCAGTGTTCGACTGGCAGCAGCCCATGGGAGGTGTGGCCTCAGAACAAACAATGGATGCCAGAAGGCAGTCGAAAAGCATCTGGAACATTCACCAACATGACCGCATGCTAAGCCATAAAATAAGTATGAAATATCAAAATATTGAAATTTTATAGACTATGTTCCCTGATCACAATAGAATTAGAGAATGGTTGGGGGGAGGAAAGTTAAAACAATATCTCAAGATGTCTGGTCAGGGTAGCAGAGTAGTTAAGCACTGCTTGCATCCTCTCATGACCACATCAAAATTACAACTAAACTACAGAATAACCATCATTAAGAATTGCCTGAAGTCTAGCTGAACAGAAGTCCTATAAGTAAGGATATTCAGAAGAAGCCATGTGGAGACTAGTAGTAGGGGCGGAGACGCAGAACTGGCTGGTCCCATGCCCACATGTGGTGGTTAAAAATTGGGAGGAGTCTCTCGGCTCCATGAGGATCAAGGAGGCCCAGTCCCACACTCAGCTCCCCAGCCCAGGGTTCCAGTGCCAAGAAGAGAAGTACCCATAACTTCTGGCAGTGACGACCAGCAGAGATTGTGGCTGAGTGAGATGGAGGACAGCTGGAGTCCCAAGCACTCCTTTTAAAGGGCCCATGCACAGACTAACTCGCTGACTGACTCACTTTCTCTGAGCTCCAACACAGGGACAGCAGCTCAAAAGACACCAGGAACACATAGGGAAGAACTGAACGGTCTGACTTCAAAGCGAGGGCTGAAGGGACAGCTTTCTTCCAGACAGAAGTGCTGGCAGAAGCCATTGTTCCTTTGTTGAGCTACCCACCCACGCAGCCTGCACCATATCTGAGTCTCCATTAATCTAGCTAACACCATTCACCCTACCCTGATGATTGCCTGTGACCCCAAGCCACCCAACTTACAGAACCACCCAAGCCTTTCCCAGGGGCTTTTGCATAAAAATGGCCTGTCTTGGCTCATGCTGTGGACTTTCCTAAAAATTCTCAAAGGTTCAGAAACTTTAAACAAGCAGCAGCTTCCCTCAGCATGCCCTGTACATTTTGCTGAACAGCCCCAACCCAGCACTGGTGGCAGCCAGCTTCACTTTGAGCCTTGGCCTCTCCCAGGCACTTCCAAGCCCAGCATAGTTGGAAACCATCTGAGGATCACTTTGTGGCTCATGCCAGGTGGCCCCAGGTAGGATACCAGTGACAGCTGAACTTGGCCTGTGGTGGAGCCCCTGCCAGGAGGCCTGGGGCTGGCATGCCCAGTGACCACCCTTGGCCTGTGGCCAGCTTCAGACCACACTGGAGCACCACCCACACACCTCAGCAGATGACACATCCAAAGAGTAGACTGAGCAGGCACCAGAGCCTTGCTAGAGCAAATCCTACTTTGTAGGGTCAGTCCCTGCACAACAGCTCCTCCACTGTAGTCATGGCCAGTCCTCAGAAGCAATCACCCTGACAGTCAATGCCTCCCATAGATATGCAAACAGCAACCAATGTTCACCTACAATACGAGGGCACACATAACCCACACCAGGGACACACCTGGAGCACCCAGCTCAGGTGACTAGGGAGACTACGCCACTGGGCCCCACAGGACACCTACTACATAAGGCCACTCTACTAAGACCAGGAGACATTATGGTTCTGCCTAATACATAGAAACAAAACAGGCATCCAAAAGAGGGAAACAAAGAAACATGTCCCAAATGAGAGAAAGAAGGACCCAGTAATTCCACTTCTGGGTATTTATCCAAAGAAACCCAAAACACTACTTTGAAGGGACATGTGCATCCTTATGTTCATTGCAGCATTATTTATAAAAGCCGAGATAAGGAGGTAACCTACAGTGTTTCCCTGAAAATAAGACATAGCTGGACAATCAGCTCTAATGTGTCTTTTGAAGCAAAAATTAATATAAGACCTGGTCTTATTTTACTATAATATAAAGCCAGATATAATATAATATAATATAATATAATATAATATAATATAATATAATATAATATAATATAATATAATATAATATAATACCAGGTCTTATATAATATAATGCAAGACTGGGTCTTATATTAATTTTTGCTCCAAAAGACACATTAGAGCTGATTGTCCAGCTAGGTCATATTTGCGGGGAAACAAAGTAGGTGTCCATTAATGGATGAATGGATAAAGAAGAGGTGGTACATATATACCATGGAATATTACTCAGCAATAAAAAAGAATGGAATCTTGCCATTTGTGACAACATGAATTGACCAAGACGGTATTATGCTAAGTGAAATATGAGGTCTGACAATTAAGTTAACCAACTCATCCCAGAAAAAAAATGCTACATAACTCATTACTGAATATCACTACAGTCACCTTCAAAATACTCCCCTTGGGAAGCTATGCACCAATGCCAGCACCTGGTCCACCCTTCAAAGCAATTTTGGAACTTTTTTCAGGAATGGCCATCAGAGTTGTAGTCATATTACCCTTGATGTCCTGAATGTCATAAAAATGTCTTTCTTTCAATATTTCCTTTATCTTCAGGTAAAGAAAGAGTCATTGGGGGACAGATCAGGTGAGTAGGGAGGGTGTCTCAATACAGTTATTTGTTTACTGGCTAAAAACTCCCTCACAAACAGTGCCATGTGAGCTGATGCATTGTTGTGAGGCAAGAGCCATGAATTGTTGGCGAAAAGTTCAGGTCGTTTTCATCTAACTTTTTCACGCAGCACTTCCAAATAGTAAACTTGGTTAACTCTTTGTCCAGTTGGTACAAATTCATAATGAATAATCCTTCTGATATCAAAAAAAGTTAGCAACATCGTTTTGACTCTTGATTTGACTGATGGAACTTTTTTGGTTGTGGAGAATTGGCTGACTTCCATTTTACACTTTGATGCTTTGTTTTAAGGTCGTATTAGTACACCCATGTTTCATCACCAGTAATGACATGACCTAAAGCATCGTCTTGCCTCTCCAAAAAGTCTTTGCAAACTTCGACTCTCCTTTGCTTTTGTTCATCAGTGAGTTCCTTCAGGTCCATTTTTGCACACACCTTTTTCATGCCAAGATTTTCCATTAAGATTTTCCTAACTATTTCTCTAACAATATTTACTTGGTCTGCTATGCTTCTCACAGTCAGCCGATGATTTTGATGCACAATTCAACGAATTTTTGCAATGTTTTCATCAGTTCTGCTTGTTACTGCTGCCCTGACCTCTCTTCATCAGCGATGCATTCTCTCCCCTCAGAAAAACGTTTAATCCATTTGTATACTTCCATTTTCTTCATGGCATCATCCCCATAAACTTGGACTAACATGCCCCTGATTTCACTTCCACTCTTGCCAAGTTAAACAAGAAATTTAATGATTGTTCATTGCTCTAATTCAAGCTCAGATATTCTCTCAACGGCACATGAAAACACACAACAACAGGAATAATGCCACTCAGGAAGACACTGCCACACGTCCACAAGAACACAGCTGTGA
The DNA here is from genome assembly GCF_057876585.1 of Rhinolophus sinicus. Classification (NCBI taxonomy): domain Eukaryota; kingdom Metazoa; phylum Chordata; class Mammalia; order Chiroptera; family Rhinolophidae; genus Rhinolophus; species Rhinolophus sinicus. The sequence goes on along the minus strand of NC_142504.1, from coordinate 76,052,815 downwards.
GACACTGATATATCAAGGTTATGAAATCTTACCAAGCTGTTTGTACAGTGCTGCCAATGTAAGTGCACGGTGGCAAGTTCGCAAACGTAATTGTCAGACCTCGTAAGTCAGACAGAGAAAGAAAAATACCATATAATTCCACTTAAATGTGGTATCTAAAAAGCCAAATAAATGAACAAACAAAACAGAAACAGACTCATAGATACGGAGAACATTTGATGATTGTCAGATGGGAGGGGGGCTGGGAGGATGGGTTAAAAGACGAAGGCATTAAGAAGTACAAATTGATAGTTGTGAAATGGACATGGGGATGTAAAGTATAGCATAAGGAATATAGTCAATAATATTGTAATAACTATGTATGGTATCATATGGATACTAGCTTTATTGTATTGATCACTTTCTAGGTTATATAAATGTCTAATACTATGTTGTACACTTGAAACTAATATAATGTTATACGTCAACTGTAATTGAAAATTTTTAAAATTATTTTTAAAAAGAAGTTAAATTGTCCTTATTCACAAATGGTATGATTGTTTATTACAGAAACATCAAAATGAATGTACCAAAAAATTAGTAGCTTTAATAAGTGAATTTAACAAAGTCATGGAATATAAGTTTAAGATAAAAAAAATCAATTATATTTCAGCTTACTAGCAAATAATTGGAAAACGAAATTTTTAAATGCCATTTAAAATAGCATCAAAAATATAAACTGTTTAAGAATAAATTTACAAAAATTGTGCACGTCTTTGACAATTATAAGTACAAAGCATTGATAAGAAGTACTAAAGAAAATCTAAATAAATGGAAAGTTATATTATTACCATGGATTAGAAGACACAATCATGCTAAGATTAATAGTCTTCCAAAAATAATCTGTAAATTCAACACAATTCCAACCAAAATCCTAACAGACTTTTTCTGAAAATGGACAAGCTGACTCTAAAAGTTTTCTGGAAATCCAAAGACCTAGAGTAATAATCTTGAAAAAGAAGAACAAAGCTGGAAGTCATATACTACCTTATCACAAGACTGTTTAAAGCAATAGTAATTAAGACAGTGTGATAATGATGTAATGATTGATAAATAAAGAGAACTAAAACTGAAAGATGAGAAATAGATTCATACTTATACAGTCAGTTGATTTGTGACATAGTAACCAATGTAATTCAATATGGAAAGTAAAGTCTTTTTGAAAAATGGTACTCCACAAATCCTAATTGCCTTGGCCTCCCCAAATTCTCATCTCTGCCTATTCAATTCAGTAAGATCTATGGGTTCTGTTTGGGTTCCTGCTGCCTGCACCAAGCCTGGAAACTGCCTCAGGTAACCTGGGACAATCGCAGGAGAGTATATGCAGAGGGTAAACCTTATTGTTTCCTTTCTCAGGGGTAATAGTCCTCCTATGCTACCAGTTGTCTAATGTCTGAATACAGTTGTTAAATGTATTTTGTCCAGTTTTCTAGCTATGGGAGAAGGTAAATCCAGACCTTGTTACCCTCTTATGGGTGAAATAGAAACTCATGTGCACTTTTGAAAGACCTCTCTGACTGCTCTGTTAAGAATAGATTATCATGGAGCAAAAATGGAAGAAATTGATGCACAGTCCATTCAGGAACTATTGCAGCAGTCCAAGTGAGAAACGATGTGCTTAGATTAGTGTAGCAGCAGTCAGAAAGGAGACTGGTTGGCTGCTGGACGCATTTTGGAGTTAGAACTGGCAGTACCTGCTGGTAGATTGGATTAGGGCAGAGTTTTGGCCTGGAAACCTGCCTGAGTGCCATGTACTGAGAAGAAAAGACAGGGGTATGAAATTTAGGGGGTTTTTTTTGGAGGGGGGAGAAAAATCTGAAGCCTCCGATTTTTGTTTAGAAGTATAAAAGAGAAAATTCATAGTCTTCTCCCTACTGGAATGGATTTTTAAAATATTTTTTCATCATATTCTTATTAAATATTATATGTCTTTCTTCTCTAGACCATGACCTCTTTGAAAAGAGGGTTGTTGTCTTATTATTTTTATGTCACAAATAATGAACATAGAAGTCCTTTAATGTGGGGGAAGGAGAAGTGAGGTTAAGAGAGAAAGAAACTGAGGAATCTGTCCAACGTGGTTTCAGAGGTGAAGAGCTGAGTGTTCTGGGTTAGAAGAGAAATAATACTGAATCTCTGGAAAAGATCTAGAAAATACTTTGCTATTCTTTCTTGGACAACAACTTAGCCCAGTAAGGATAAAAAAATGTGTATTAAATCATAAATAGTGTGTGTTTATATAACCTTAGATGAAAATAATCAGAGAAGATGCCTTGTGATTTTGATATCATTTGTTTCCATGAAGAATAAAAATCCTTTGAATTGAAAAACACGGGTGAAATGGAGAATGGGCTCAAGTATGTGTCTAGTAAGTAATACATCAACGTATCTTAATACACTGCTTAAAAACTAGTCTTTCTCAGCTGACTGCTGTAGTTTATAACATAGCTCCCACAGAGCTTTTTATGGTCATAGATGGCTTTATTTTTATAATCTTTAGCTACAATGTTAAAAATGCCAAATCGACTGCTGCATTCTGTGAGGGTGGATGGGAGGAGAAAGGTAACCCTAAATGGCAGTGAAAGGCTCCATTGCCTAAAACTTTAGTTGTATTTGAAATTTCACTATTAGACTCACTATTTAGGTTAAAGTACTATCTTAAAAATAACCATTAAAAATATTTAATGTTTTATTGTGTGAGTTAGCACTGTAAATATTTTCTAGGATAGAGAGAGTATATGCAGAGGGTAAAAACTGTTGTACTGTAGAACTTGGACTTACCAGCCTAGTGATCTGGAACAAAAGAGGATCAACCTCTCTAAACCTCAATTTATTAATCTATGAAATGAGATTAATAATATCTAGCACACTGGGTTGTTGTAAGGATTAAATCAATAATGAATGTAAAGTTCTTCTAAAACAGTTCTGGGTACCTTTTGTTAGCTGAGAAAGAGCAGAGTATAATGATATTAAGATCCTGGACAGGTGGGTTTTGATGGGATGGAAGGGCTGGGAAAGGCCTAAAGCACAGGGAGCTACATGGAAGGAAAGAAAATGCCTTGGCTGAGAATGTTAGTGAACAGATGCTCTCATGGGGATTCTGAAAGGCATTGGGGACACTCCAGAAGGAGGAAGGGTTAGGACATCATTACCAATAGAAGATTGGGAGCTGGTGCCATGAAAACCCATGGCTACTTGGCAGTTTTACTTAGGACAGATCTATGTAAATATTTACCTAATTTTAACATAGGAAAGAAAAAGACTTTTTTTTTTTAAATAATGAAAGTCTTTATTAATTTTCTTTTATTATTGGGGAGTATTAGGGAACAGTGTGTTTCTCCAGAGCCCATCAGCTCCAAGTCATTGTCTGTCAATCTAGTTGTAGAGGGCACAGCTCAGCTCCAAGTCCAGTTGCCGTTTTCAATCTTTAGTTGCAGGGGGTGCAGGCCACCATCCCATGCAAGAATTGAGCCAGCAACGTTGTTGAGAGCTGGTGCTCTAAGCAACTGAGCCATCCAGCCGCCCCTCTGGAAGCTCAGTGGCAGCTCGCTGTTTTCAATCTAGTTGTGGAGGGCGCAGCTCACTGGCCCATGTGGGAATCGCACCAGCAACTCTGTTGTTCAGAACTCGTGCTCTAACCAACTGAGCCATCCGGCCACCCGGGAAAAAAACTTCTTAAGTTTGGAAACAATAAAAGAAATAATACACACAAAGTTAATTATGTTTGACCACGAAAAGAAAACCTTCTGTACTTAAAAACTATTTAAAGAATTTTTAGGATAAAGAAGTTGTGGTATATATACACAATGGAATACTATTCGGCAGTAAGAAAAGATGATATAGGAACATTTGTGACAACATGGATGGATCTTGAGAGAGTAATGCTGAGCGAAACAAGTCAGACAGAAAAAGCAGAGAACCATGTGATTTCACTGATATGTGGTATATAAACCAAAAACAACAAAAGAACAAGACAAACAAATGAGAAACAGAAACTCATAGACACAGACAATAGTTTAGTGGTTGCCAGAGGGTAAGGGGGGTGGGGGGTGGGGGGTGGGAGGGTAAGGGGGATCGAATATATGGTGATGGAAGAACTGACTCTGGGTGATGAACACACAATGGGATTTATAGATGATGTAATACAGAATTGTACACCTGAAATCTATGTAATTTTACTAACAATTGTCACCCCAATAAATTTAATAAAATAAAATTTAAAAAAAAAAGAATTTTTAAATGAATCAAAACTTCATATTTTTAAAGATCCCACAAAAGGCCTTTCAGGTAAAGATAGTAGATTCCACACAGACATCTACTTTTGCTCCTTGTTACCACCCCACTAAAACAACAGTAAAGTGATTGTCATAAAGGCATAAACCCATCAGGTTGGAGAGAAAAAGGAAAGGCATCAACAGAAACAAGATTTTGAAGCTAGAAAACAAATGGTGTGATAAATGGCTTAACCAACCACCCCAAAGTAGAATCTTATGCAAGAAGCGGGGAAAGCTGGCACCCATTCCAATGTACACTACAGTGTCTCCAGTGGGCTCTGGTGGTGGCAGCATGTGGAAGTAAGGAAGTGGAGTGGGGAGAGGCTGAAAATAGGTTGCCTGATGAAGAGTCTGTTAAGTAAATGGACCTCCCTACTCTGCAGCTGGGCCAGTGGTGAGATCTGGTGAGACCGTGGAGGTTTACTCTCCAGAGAGATTAAAACAAGGGACACCAGGTGTGGGGACAGAGCCAGGGGTGCAGTTTCCAGGCTCTCGCCCTCATGTGGAAAGGTGCTCACTCGGGTAGTAAATGGCCATCAACTGTGATTGGATGGCCAGCAGCTGTTGCTAGTTGGCCGTCAACTGTAACCAATGAGCCATTGGCCACTAATATAACTGTCGTGGCTACACTAGCAGAAAATGGGGTCTAGTAAGAAGGTGGTGGCTGAGCTAGCAAACGCGGATTGCAGTTAGCACAGAGCATTGCAGCTAGCAAGTGGGGTTGGTTGGTTGGCAGAGAAGTGGATGGCGGGTTGACAATCGTATGGCTCCTGCTTCCTGTGTCTCCAACCCAGCCGCCAGCGAGAATATAGTGGTATGACTCCCGTATCTATGGCTCCGTGGGTGTTCCTTTTTGGCCTCACCATATCCTGTATTCTTATCTGGGGAGCGGGACCAGAGACCCCGCCTGATACCCTGCGTGACACTAGGCATGACTAAAAGTGGGGCATATAGTTCTGAAAACAGATTAAGGAAACATCTACATCTGCATCCTGAGACACCTTAGCCACTTCTCCAAATCAGCCGCCAAAGGCCTGTCCTTAAGAAGGAAATCAGAAAAGTTTTCCTTGAGGAACTTGCCCAACCAGATAAAACAGATCTAAACATACTGACAGTGGAAGTTCCCAGCTATGCAATCGGACCAGCTCACCCCATTGTGAAGGTCACATTCAAAACATGTCCCTTTCCCCTTCCCCTCTCAGAGTATGTCAGTAGCTTTTTAGTTCCCTACTCTTGAGGATATGAAAAAAACCAAGAAGCACCATACATTTGAGAGAAGTCTCCATCCAATATGAAAGATAGAAACCAAAGAAATAAACAGAAAAAAAAGAAACTTGGAGGAAACAGACCTTGCAAGAGAAAAGAATGTTGTTGTTTTTAAAGAAACACTGCCATTAATATCCTGAGAGAGATAAGAAAGGGTACTGCCACATGAAACAAGAACAAAATACTATTTTAAAAGTGGGGGGAGAAGTCTCTCAAAGGAAAAAACATTTTTCTAGAAACTAAAAATATAATAGCAAAAATTAAAACTCAGTAAAAGGGTTGAAAGCAAAATTAAGGAAATCTTCCAGAAAACAAGGTAAAAGACAACAGATGAAAAATAAGAAAAGCAGACAGAAATGTTGGGAGTCCACCTAAAAGGTCTAAAACCCTAATAGGAGCTCCAGAAATATGGAAGAAAGAAATTGTAAGAGAATGTTCAAAGAAAAGATTCAATGAGTCTACAGATTAAGAGTCCATTGAGGACATAACACAGTGGATAAAAACAGGCCCATACCAATGCACAAGTGATGGTTAATTTTATACGTCAACTTGACTGGGTTGCAGGATGTCCAGACAAGATACTTGATCAAACATTATTGTGGGTATTTCTGTGAGGGTATTTTGGATGAGATTAGCACTTAAATTGGTGGACTTGAAATGAAGCAGGTTACCTTCCGTAATGTGGGTAGGTCTCATCTAATCAAAGTCGAGTAGTTTGGTGCATAGTCTCCCACTCTTTATCACTCATGAGGCTTCCTGAAGGGGCTTTTACCTTCTTCATGATCTGGTTCCTGTGATATTTCTCCCCTCACTCCTGAGTCTATCAGACATGTCCAGTTGTGAAGAGAGTTCAACTCCTTTCCTCATGACTCTCGACTCTCATTCAAATGTAGAAATATGCCTGGCCACATGTTTGACAGTCCCCAAACATCCCACTGAAAGCAAACATAAGGTCCTTGAGACAGGTATTTCCTAACATCTCAGGCTAGCCTGTCTCAATCTCAAATCCCTTCAGCCAAGATAACTTTATTATACAATATAGTTTATTATTACATGAAGTCCTGATTTTATACTTCTGGTTTTCTAAACCTTGCAACCATTTTATTTTATTTTTACATAATTATGTTCTGAAATAAATGGTTTTTACCAACTAAGATGTTAGTGTTTGTACAGAAAAAAAAAAGTATGTTCTTTAAAGAGAATCATGAAACTGAAATGGAAGTATGGAAGCAATAAAATTATTATCATGGTTTCTCTTAAAAACAGCTGGCTATCACATTTTAAAAAACCACGGGCCTGTTGACTGTCTCAAAACACACACAGACCGTTGGCATTTATTGTACCAAGCAGGACCTACCCCACCATATGGTACCTGAGCTAGTGACATATTTATATAATCCTGTGAATGTCCTTTCTACATATGTTAAACAACCAAAGTGAAATGCTATGACTATCAAACATAGCCAAATGAGGAGAGGCAATCATAAACAGCTGGAACCAGAAAAAGAATTGTGACAATGCACTTTCCTTTTGCCTTCAAGCTTGTTTTTCAAGTACTTTTCCTACGTGTAGGTTAAACCACCACTGGATGGCAGCACAGTGGCGTTTTGCTGGTCTTTACAAGCCAAGTCAGAACCAGGAAACTGGCTTGAGGCCTCCTCATCAGCCTAGCTGAAACTTAGAAGTGAGACTCACTGCAGCATTGCCTTCATCCTTCCATCCATCCATCATCATTCATCCAACAAATATTCATTGCCTTTAAAAAGAACTCTTATTAATGGTTCAGTTGAGTTTAAAATAATATCACCAAAACCATATTTAAAAATAATTGTAGGAGACGAGACAGAAAAGAAACAGATTCAAGGACATTGTTCCTGTACAGCTGGTGGAGATGGAGAAGTCCAGAAGTAGGCAGTGGCGTTGGCATGTTGTTAAACACAAAGGATCAAGCATTAAGTTTGACTCAAGGAGGGAGCCTTGAAAGTCATTTCTTGGGATCAGAAACCCCAAATGATTTAAGGTCAAAGCTTTGGAACTAGAGGAAGTAAATCATGACCAGTCAGGAATAAGGTGGTGGTAATGAATTTTAACTGCTGCTCCTTGTGGATCCAGGCAATCTCACAGAGCTGTCACACAAATAGCTGCTGACAGAGGCACTTTCATACCCCGCTGATCCACTTTTACCGGCTCTTATTTTTCTTGCACTCTATCAGAGAGAAGCATTTAGTTTACGTATTTGCCACTAGTGTATTTCCTTCCTGCTCTGTTGTTTCTAGCCTAATTTCACCTACATCTGCTAGTTTTATCTTCTCTACTAAGAAACCTTTGTATAACTATTGCAAAACTAATGAGAGAAGTTGGTTTGTCTCTCAATCTGACTTCTTTAGTTTAAATTGCCTTCTACAACCACATCAAAAAGGGCTTCCTCTAATGGTCAAAAGTGTGATTTTTTATTCTTTTTGTCTGTGGAGAGAATAGCATAGAGAATGGCTTTCCCCTCTAAAGCAATGCCTTTTAAACCTTTTAGAATCTGACCCTCAATAAGAAATATGTCGTACTTCACAGCTGTGCCAGCCCCTGGACTGTTGGCTCTCAAATCCATTCCCCACTCTTCCTCTGCAGATCCCAAAAGGCTGTATTTCTGAGGATTTCAGGTTATGTTAACTGACTTCCGTCTAGTCCCACCCATGTGTGGCCCTGTTATGATACTACAGGGTGGGACGAATTGAAAAGCTAAGGTGATTCTCTCCATCTCTCCCTGACTCTAGTGTGTCTTTGACAGTGGCTGAGTCTCCCCTCTGGCTCCAGCTCCAATCAAAACGGCTCCCCAGTGATTTCAGCTTCTGCTGGATGATCCCAGCTCTGGGATCCAGCAACACTACCACCTCCATTTGTCCCTCTAGTTTAAAGGTATTAGTGGTTTCTGCCATTGCTGACTTCTGGGTTGCCTCACCTTCCCCTATTTGGCTTCTCAACTTTTTTAGCATTTGTGTAACCAGTTTCCTGTATTAAATTCCCTCTGTTAAAAACACACTGAAAATGGTTTCTGTTTTCCTGATACATTAATTTCCTGAAGCCAACATTTCAGTAACAATATTCCTTTTACTGTGTGCAATGACTAAGATATTTCCTATTTTATTCTATTTCACATTTTTTAAAATGTCAGTCACAGCCCACTGAATGGAGTTCACATCTCACTGATGGGTTATGTCTCACTAATGAAGATTTGAAAACACTGCTTTAGAGGCAGTATTTATTTATTGTTAAAGGTCGGCTTTACTGAGTTATAATTTATGCACAGTAAATTCACTCTTTTAGGTGCACATCATTATAATTTTGACAAATGTGAACAGAATATTTTCATCACCCCCAAAAATTCCCTTGTTCTGTTTTGTAGTAGCCCCTCCCTCCATCCCTAGCCATGAGTAACCACTGATGTATCTTTTGGTCCCTATAGTTTTATCTTTTCCAGAAAGTCATATAAATAAAATCATACAGTATGGAGTCTTCTGAATCTGATTTTTTTCACTTGGCATAATGCTTTTTAGACTCATGTTTGTTGTTACATATATCAGTAATCCATTCCTTTATATTGCTGAGTGATATTATATTGTCATGTTAAATCTTAGAGGCTTTTCCCCTAAGTCTAAAATGTATTGTTTTGCTTTTGCTATTTGTTTTCTAACCTATTAGTCTGGAACCACACAAAACCTTTGTGGAGGTCTTAACTGCTGGGTCCAGTGGTTGAAGGCATGAGATGGGAGTTCATCACAGAACAGTCTCAAAGAGTTTACGTTTAAAGGTAAAAAAATAAATAGCTTGGACTCTGGAGTCTTTCTCAGACTGCATTCTGCATCCAACTCTTGGTACCACATGATCTTGAGCAAATTACATTACTTAACCTCCCATAAGTTGTAGTTTCCTCATCTGTAAAATGAGATGTTAAGAATGGTGTATGTTTCACCAAATTATTATGGAGATAAAATAAAATGTGTAAAACTCTTAATACAATGACTGGTCACATTAACTACTCAGTAAATTAGTATATGTGCTATGAAAGCTGATATGAATTTAGCCACTCAAAAAAGTCAGAAGGAACAACATTTTTCAAGACCAAGTCACTCTGCTGAAGCCCCTATCACTCAATTCTGAGTGTCTGGGAGCAGTGCCATTGCCAACCAAGGAGGAAAAGAGGCCTGATTCAGCCTGTGAGGTCAGGAAGAAATGCCTATGAAACCGAAATTTGGGGACTGCCTATTTACTCTCGCACCTAACATCCTTAAGTTAGGTGGTCATTGCACTCTATATCAACAGACATGAGGTAGGGGTGGGGGGTTTACATCTTCTTTATAATGTCTTCAATTCATACGACTTCAGATCTCCAGTGCATGTCTTGAAAAGATGCAGGCAGCATGATGCAATGGGAAGAACCCTGGATTTAGAGCCAGATCACTTTGGTACTAGCTTGGACTTTGCCACTCTTCATTAATGTGCCCTTGAACAAGTCACTTAGGGTTTCTGTGCCCTGGTTTCCTCATCTGTAAATGGATACATAATCTGATTATTTCCCATAAGTCTTCTTGAATCAACTGTCCTTGCAATGCTTTCAAAATTGACATTTTATTATTATCTTATATAGAAAATACACCTGATCATTCAAATGTGGCCATTCTGATTTTGAATTATATGAACTCTCTGTGATGTGAGGAAGATGGAGATTATTTCTGTGAAAATATTTGCTATTGCTTCTGTACTAAAGACCGAGTGAGTTTATAAAACACTGTTCTACCCGACCCCTGAATGTCAGTGCTTAATACTCACCAGGCAGGCACATTCTAACAGCCTTTGTGTTAGTATAATAGGCCAGTGAATTCTATTTGCTGCTGGGGATTCGATCATATCCTACAAACAAAGACAGATTGTTTTGAATTAGTGTCTGTTGAGTAAAGATGTTCCACTGTTAAATTACTTGAACTATGTGTTTTAATCAACTTGAGCCTACTACTTCACAAACCATATTTCTCTGTAGAATAAAATTTTTCTTTATAAATTAGATAAGGTAAATTATTATTTCTATATATTTAAATCACACTTGCAGCATATGCAATCATTTTTTAAAAAACACATTTTGTGGCTTTCAGAAAGCCATTAAAATGTTGTCTTAAAAAAGCAAAAAAGTATCATTGCTAAGGCTTAACTGTTTTCTACATAGTCACCTCTGATACATTTGTTTTAAGGTGCCTAAAAAGGACTCTACATAATATCAATTCATAGGGATGTTCTATGCAGAAAAGTAACTTTTGCAAAGGTATAAAGATCAAGAAAACTGCAAATCATTTAGTATGTCTGGATCCATGGATACATATTGGAAAGTGGCAAGAGATATAGCTGGGATGAATAGAGGCCAGATCATAAAGGGCTGTACTGCTGTTTTAAACATTTGTGTTTTATCCAAACCATTGAAGATTTTTCATCAGAGAATGCATACATACATATATGTATATGTTTTCATACATATATGTGTGTATATGTATGCGTATGTACTTTATTGAGATATGATTCACATACCATTACAGTTTTTAGTATATTCATTGAATTATGCTACCATCTTTAAAATCAATTTTAGAACATTCCATCATTCAAAAAAACCCACAATGTTCTCATTACCAGTAACACTGCACCCCACCCCCAGCTTTAAACAACCACTAATCTTTATGTATCTATAGATTTGCCTATTCTGGACATTTCATATAAATGGAATCATGCAATATGTGGAATTATGTGACTAAATTCATTCACTTAGCTTAATGTTTTCAAAGTTTATCCATGTTTTTGCATGCTTCAGTATTCATTCCTTTCTCTTGTTGAATAATTTTCTATTTCTTTTAGTTTTCTACTGCTGCTATTACAACTTGACACATACCTAGTGGCTTTTAAAAAAGCAAATTTATTATCTTACAGTTCTGTAGGTCACAAGTCTGATGTTAGTGAAACTGGACTAAAAATAAGGTGTTGGCAGGGATGCATTCCTTTCTGGAAGAGCTAGAGGAGAATCAGTTTCCTTGCCTTTTCCAGTTTCTAGAGACTGTCTGCATTCCTAGGCTAGTAGTTTCCTTCTTTCATCTTCAAAGCCAATGACAGCAGGCCATCCTTCTCACATTGCATAACTCCAATATTTTTTTCTGCCTCCCTCTTCCACTTTTAAGGACCCTTCTGATCACACTGGGGCCACATGGATAATCCAGAATAATTTCTCTATTTTGAGGTCAGCTGATTACATGACCTTAAGAATTGAGTTTATATTGTATATATAGTTTTGTTGTCCACTCTTTTCAATCACCATTATATCATGAGCATTAGCTATCAAAAACAATAGAAGTAGCTCCATAGCATTCTAGAATAAGAAAACACCATCTCTCATTTAATTAGACCTCTAAGATATTTAGGTTTATTTCCAACTTTCTATTATGATAAGTAATACTATGAGGAGAATTCTTGCATTTACGTATTTTCTTTTATTTGGATCTTGAAGAATGAGTAAAGTGGGTTTCATGGAATCTAGCAAAATAGTGGTTCCCCAAGAACATGGCAAGATGCCCTTGTGCACAAATCCTGAAAGATATAGGATTAAAGTGTTCAAAAATTAAAAGTTGGAGTTTGCCTTCCTATATGTAAAGAGAAATTCTTGATGATGCAAAATTTTATTACAGCCATGATAAAAATCTATCATTGTTACTAATGTGAAGCTATCAATCTAATAGTGGGCTGACCAAACTTTACTTTTTCTCTCCCAAGAGTTGTTTTTTTTCTAAACCAGATATTTCAAGCTTAAAAAACAAGAACAACAACAACAAAAAACCCTATCAGTTATATAACTATGCCAATTGGTAGATACTACTTTACATTTCTAAACTACAAGATGAAGTCCTTATTTTAAAAGGGATCTAATACTTCAAGAAAATTATTCCATAAATAAGTTTCAGTGTTTTTAATAACAGATCTGGCACTCCAATACTAGCTACCCTGGCCTCAAACAGAATCTGCCCCAATAAGGTTGTGACTTCTGTGTCAGAAATAAGCCATAGATTCCCATGCAGTTACTGTTTATTGCCTGTGTTATTTATTATTTACACCTGTCAAGTAAGCAGTTCCTGCAAAGCCAGTACTTCTTTTTTTTTTTTTAAAGATTTTATTGGGGAAGGGGAACAGGACTTTAATGGGGAACAGTGTGTACTTTCAGGCCTTTTTTCCAAGTCAAGTTGTTGTCCTTTCAATCTTAGTTGTGCAGGGTGCTGGTCAACTTCAAGTTGTTGTCCTTTCAGTCTTAGTTGTGGAGGGCGCAGCTCAGCTCCAGGTCCAGTTGCTGTTGATAGTTGCAGGGGGCACAGCCCACCATCTCTTGCGGGAGTGGAACCATTAACCTTGTGGTTGAGAGGACGCGCTCCAACCACCTGAGCCATCCGGGAGCTCAGCGGCAGCTCAGCTCAAAGTGTCGTGTTCAATCTTAGTTGCAGGGGGCGCTGCCCACCATCCCTTGTGGGACTCGAGGAATTGAACTGGCAACCTTGTGGTTGAGAACCCGCTGGCCCATGTGGGAATCAAACTGGCAGCCTCGGAGTTAGGAACATGGAGCTTTAACCACCTGAGCCACTGGGCGGCCCCTAAAGCCAGTATTTCTAAATATTTTATTGGATCCTCAAACATTGTTATTACCACCAGTGCGATATGCATGAGAATGCAACCACTGAGTCAAGAAAGACAATGGAAAGAAAACAAGATGAAGATGACTGGAACACTATACAGAATGCAGCTAGCCTTGATGAATTTCAAAGGCGAAGTGGTTTTAAGTCCAATGTGTTGAAACAGAGAATATTGGATCTTCTCCAGGTAGGTGGAAGAAAATTTTAATGTAATTGCATGCTTTTTGTTTCAGATTTTAAAAGCAGACCTCTTTTGAAAAATTAGAGGTGGTTTTTCACTATGAGTCAAATATAAAAAGTGAAATCACTGTTTCTTTAGAAGTTGAGAAGCCATCTTCCACCATTCATCACTGGTAGCAGACCCTAAGTCTGATCAGTAACTAGTATTTAGCAGCATAGTTTCTAAAAACATGTTTAAATGTTATTTTGATGTGAAGTAACCAGTCGCTTTTATTGTCACAAAGTTCATAGACCAAATATTTCAAGTTAGGAATCTTTTGTGGAGAGGACTCCTAATTATAGTGACTCTTCATTTATTTTGAACTCATCTCAATTGCCTTTTGATCTTCCTTAACATTCCATCTCCTCAATCTCTTTCTAAATTCTATTTGTTTAGTCTTCACTTTTTTCTCCATTGTAAAACCCCAAACTGAAGAAATTAAAATAGAATTCCTGATAATATAATTTAATGTTATCTTAAGACTTTTCCTACATGCTCTATGCACCTAATGTTCTGTGAGATATGTGTTTTCTTTCCCTCTAACACACACTCATATGTTTTGATTACTAATGCTTGAGCCACCCCTCCCCAGTGATAACATAGCTCAGATCATTTTTCTAGTGTGCTGGTGAGGCTGTCACATGGAACAGAATCAAAGCCTCAAAGAGCAAATTATATTGACTTTCCCTTCCATACAAAACCCAGAAGGAAATTAAACTGCTTTCATGTGGCTTACTTTCAGATGCACTATGGCATAATACGCTGTGTTGCCAACATATTTCTCTCTTTTCCATTTGAATGCATCCAAAAATCTTACTGGAAAAGATAGACAAGCTTTAAAAAAAAACTAAAAAAAAAAAACAGACCTCAACCTTTTAAGCGGTAAATTCAACTTGCAGAAGTTTTATAAGACCAGAAATAATCTGGCCAAATCTTATTAAAGATATATAGCCAAACATCCTCAAAATTTAACATGAGTGCTTTTCGTCTTTTGGATGATGACTTGAGAAAAATAGTATAGTGCCAAGAAAAATGTCTCATGGTTGAGAATTTTTTAATATGTTAGAAAAAAAGTGGTATAAAATTTTGGAAAAACATGTAGTAAATATTAGAGGTACAATTAATCTCTATCAGGCTAATATTTTTAATAGAGGAAATGGTCATTATTGCTTTGGGAAGGAGGCAAGGCAAGCAACATGGTAAAATGCAAAAGGGCAGCCAGGAGAGTGGGTTCCAGTCTTGGCTCCATCATTTACTAGCTGTGTTATCTTAGACAAGTTACCTCGCTCTCTGAGACTTGTTTTCCTCATCTGAAATATGGGAGTAATAATGTATACCTGCCTACCTCCAGAGTTGTTGTGAGAACCAAATTAATTGAGTTGTGAAAGTGATTTCAAATTGTAAAGTGATTTATAAATGTAAGGAATTATCGAGATTATTAATAATATGAATAAGGAGGACTTGGAGACATGGCTACATCAGGAGGAGGCAGTCTAGGCAGGAACTCTGTGCCTGGGTTCACAGACAAGTGGTGTCACCTCTTCTCAACAAGAGAAATGCTGTTTCTTGCAGAAACAGCTCCTGGCAGATGTGTGAAGGAGACCGTCTGTATTGACATCAAGAATCTCTCCTTCCCTTAGTCCTCACCCCCTTTCTTTCTATTTAATTCCAATAGTCTCTTCCTTTCTGTTCTCAGGAATATATCAGCTATATTCCCAATGAAATAATGACTATTAAGCCTTCATACGTTCTCCCAGAGGTAATTATGGGAACAAAGCCTACACCAAAAGCAGTGGTAATCAAATCAGGTGATGAAAATGAGCAAACAAGGTAGCATTTAAGGAAAGCAGGGACGTGATGGGACCAGCACAAAGGACAGCACAGGCCTCTCTCAAAGAGGGCACCCAGCTCCTGCCCATGGGTGTGTGGGCTCTAATATTCTCAAATCTTCTGACATTTCATTTAAAGTTCATATTTTTGTGAGAAATTTCCCAGTTTAAAAAAATCGGACTTCTACTGTTTGAGGTCGAAGTTTAACAAATCTGTAAGTTGCATTTATTTGTGGGTTACCTGTTTGTATCTTTGGAAAACAGATTATTCCTGCCTGTATGGTCTGATATGGATATAGCCTGACCATAGTTATAGCAAAGAGTTTCATGATTGTAGTTTATTTGATAGTTGGCACAAGACATCAAAATACGAAGTATGATCAAACAATATGGTGAATGTTTAAATTTTAAAAATTTATTACAGTAAAAGACACATTGTCATTAATCCCCCTCAAAATACTCCCCCTCGCTTTGAACACACTTATCCCATCGCTCTTGCCACTTTCTGAAGCAGTTCTAGATGTCCTCTTTCATGAGTGTCTTTAGTTGCAATGCCATGGCTGCCTCAATGTCCTGAATCATTTTGACTTTGGGGAAGAGCCCGATCCTATGAATAAGGTGGATGAGGACACACTGCAATATTTTTATTTGACAGAAATTGCTGTACCAGAAGTGATGTATGACACGGAGCATTGTCATGATGGAGGAAGATTTACAGCACACTTTAAAACACACCTTCTCTCAACCATAGCCCACACCCGACTGACTGCACCAAAAAAGTTGAAACTTGTCACACACTGTTACTAGTTTCATGAGCCGCTTCCCATATTGAAGATCCCTGCTTTTCTGTTGGATGGCATTTGGAAGCAGCATTCACCGTATGTTTTGATCATGACGGTAAGGCTCCGTGTTACACATCGCTTCTGGTACAGCAATTTCTATCAGATAAAAACATTACAGTATATCCTCACCTACTTTATTCACCAAAGCTGGTACCATCCAACTTCTGGCTATTCCCTAAAGTCAAAATGACCATGAAAGGTAAACATTTTGAATCCATTTAGGACATCAAGGCAGCCACAACAGCACAACAAAGATACTCACGAAAGAGGACTTCCAGAACTGCTTCAGAAAGTTGCAAGAATGATGGGATAAGTGTGTTCAAAGTGAGGGGGAGTATTTTGAGGGAGATTAATGGCAATGTATCTTTTACTGTAATAAACTTATTTAATTTAAACATTCACCATATTTTTTATCACACCTCGTATATAACTACATTTAAGCAAAGACGCTAAGTTGCTAAGTACATTGGGATCAACAGAGCAAATTAAAATAGTTTTTATTTTAAACCTAGGTTCTAGTTTAAAAAATCAACAACTTGATACCTTTAGGTTTTTCCCCCCAATATTTCAATGTACATTATGCAATATTTACAGCAAAAATTCATTTACTTAATAATTCTATGGAGCAGTAGAGAAGACAAAAAAGATGGCATAAAGGCAAACTGATGTGAAAATGAATTATAGCATACTCCTTATCTCATTATTTTAAGTCACGGTACATAGCATAATTAATCCCTTGTAAATAAATGGGAAAGTTGCTTAAGTCCTAATAAAGAAAATATAATTCAAACTAACTTTATTAAAATGGGCTAGAATAGTCTCAGTTATCCCATTTTCCCCCTTAATTTCAATCTAAATCCTGCTGAAACTTTAGCAACTTTACCATGGATTCTTCCCTTAAAAATTGTAAAGGCGAAAAAGACCAGAAATGCACAGGATAGAATAAGGCAAAGGAGTCTGAGGTCAGTCATGTTTATTCTGTTAGAAGGTAAGGGACTTACATGTAAGCTGAGTTTCAATACAGAGGACACTGGTACAGAGGTATAGGGAGTAAGATTCCCGGCACACGTGGGTCCAACAGGTAGCATTGCTACGGATTAATGGGTCAATTTCTATGAAATGGATCTTCCAAATTTCCTTTATTATCTACTTTCAGTTCTCTCCAGCTTTATTAGGTGACATTCTTAAAGATCTAATAATTATTTTAATAAGGTGGGTTTATTTATCCTTGATTGGGGGACAGAAGAGGACTAGGGAAAGTAGGATATGAGAGGTTGTTCTAAGTTAAAACAAAAGAAAAAGATGACTGTCAAAGAATTCATGACTATGATATCAAGATAAGTGATTGGTATTCCATATAAATTTCAGACAACATTAGCATATGTCATTCATCTATTTATTACTTCAGGACAAGATTGGTTTGTTTTTGGTGGCAGAAGTAATTCCATCTGTTTCAAAAGACTTTGGCCCACAGTTATGCCCTATTTTTTATTTAGTTTCATAGAACAGTCATGTTTTCTTGGTTTTATTTTTCCCCCAAGAATTTTGGGTCAGAGCAATTCTATATTTGCAGTGGTTTTTATGAGTTTCTTTATGTGTGTTTTGATATCATATTGGGACAAGGTGTGTCCTTTTGTAGACTTTCTGGTTTCTGGGAAGAATTAACTTTTTTTTCTTTTGTATGCCATGAATCGGATGTTTAAATCGAATGTAAAAATCAGATGTTTATATTTTTCTCCTTGTAAAGTAAAAATATCCTTTGGAAAATGGGAAGGAATACTTTGAGTAAATGCAACAATATGTTTAAAATGCCACCATCCTCTTCTCTCCTCCCCCTTTTCACACTGCATTGATTACATTTGGTGCAATAAGACATAAAATTAGTCCTATCTCTAGTTCAATTTGTCTGCCTTTTTAGACTCTGCTGCCCAATGACCTCTAACAGGCGTTTACACTATAACAGTGTAAAAAAAAATGTATTCGTGGGCAAACAATATCTTTATATTCCTAGTATTGGTGGTAGTAGAATATGGGATGCAATAAAGTTGATCTAGCAAGGAAGAGCCAAAGCTAGAAATCCAGGAAACAAGAAATATGTCATAAAACACTGAACAAATATTTGTTGAGCATTTTTTTATGTGCAGGGAACCCAGTTGACCACTATAGAAGTTACAAAGGTGTTTAAAATACAGTTCTTATCCTCAATGAACTTAACAGTCAGCTGGAAGAGACACAGTCACATACCCAAATCACAGCACAAATTACAAAAGATGTTTGAAGATGGCGTCAGCGCCATAGGGGGTTTTCACAGAGTGTGTGTTTATTAATTGCTTTATTGACATATAATTTATGTGTGATAAAATACACCCATTGGATAGGCATATTTGAATGATTTTTAGTAAATTTATACAATTGTGCAATCATCACCACAATCCAGTTTTAGAACATTTCCATTACTCAAAAAAATGTCCTTGTGTGCCCTTTTGATGTAAATCTTCCACTTCTATCCCCAGCCTCAGGCATCCATTGATCTGTTTTGTCAAAGGAGACTTGAGTCTAAGGCTAATTTGACCTCACTACTGAGACAGTGCCCTTTTGAGGACTTTAGCCAGTGCCTGTGGGAACGTGAACTATTCTCAGCCCTATGTAAATAACCCTCAAGGGATTTTTTCCTTTTGCCCCTTTCCTGTGGTTCTTTCCTCAGCCTCGTAGATTCCTCACACTCAGACAAGAGGGCTTCTCTGCAAATCTCTGAAAGCACCAACATGTGTGCAGCTCTCGCTTCTCTGATGTTTTGCCCCATACATGGTAGTAGTTGCTTTGGCCTCCTCAAACTCTCAGCACTGGCTCCTCAATCCACTGAGACCATTGGGCTTGATTAGTGTGGCCTGTGAGCTGGGATACTCATTGAGCTTTCACCTCATTTGTTCCCTGATTTCAGGGACTGCTATCCCTGAATTGCTTGTTGTCCAATGTCTGAAAACCATTGTTTTCTATATTTTATCCAATTTTCTAGTTGTTTAAGGTAGGAGGGTAAATCTAGTCTCTGTCATTGCATTATGGCTAGAAGGACAATTTCTAGTTTTAAGGGTATTTTCCTGTTATTCCCATGTATCACCTATCTGTTCTATGCAATACAATGAATTCTCAGTAAGTCAGCACCAATTTAAACTAGTTTTAAGATCAAACATGATTAATATAGATGCACACATATGTGTATCTATATAGCTATATTTTAAAAACATTAAAATAGTGATGAAGCAGGGAAAACCTCTATATATTGTTATGAACTACCATACTTGCCACATTATGTCAACTTAGTAACAACCCATCTCTTTCCAATTACATGTAGATAACTGTTATTTTGAATTTCATATGGAACGGGGGTCAAATGATTCATTTGTTTTTAAATTTTAAAAAATTGAATTTATTTTATAACCCTTTGCATGACATTGCAAGTTTGCTTGGTAGAGAAGAAAAGAATGGCAGTAATAGAACAGTGGAAGCACAGAGTATCACAACCAACATCCTGCATGAGATACTTAAGATATGCTCTCATCCAGATAGTTGTATTTGTATTGTCATACTTTGGAATGACATTTACAGATTGAAAGATATATTCTTTTACCAGGATTTTGTGGTTTAATTAGAGAAACCCCCACCCAAACTAGTTAATCAGAAAAGGAAGTGAGTGGCAAGCTCAACTTAAGGTCGATAATTAGGTCTAAGTTTCAGATGTGGCTGGATATTGAGGACCAAAAGATGTTATCATCGTTCTGCTTTTCTGGCTCCAATTCTGGCTCCACTTCCTTTATTCGGACTCCATTCTCAGGCAGTTTCTCCCATCCTGGTTGCAAGATGGTTGCCCTGGGCTGCATATTTCCACTTCATATTTCCAAACATTCCAAGAAAAGATCCCAAGATTCACTGTGAATCAACCTAGGTCTTACATTAGATCTGCAATTAAGTTCGCGAATTTGTTGCAACCATGTTGCTAACCTTTTTTTGATATCAGAGGGATTATTCATTATGAATTTGTACCAACTGGACAAACAGTTAACTAAGTTTACTATTTAAAAGTGCTGAAAAGGCTGCTTGAAAAAATTAGACGACCTGAACTTTTTGCCAACAATTCATGGCTCTTGCATCATGACAATGAACAAGTTCACACAGCACTGTCTGTGAGGGAGTTTTTAGCCAGTAAACAAATAACTGTATTGGAACACCCTCCCTATTCACCTCATATGGCTCCCAATGACTTATTTCTTTACCTGAAGATAAAGGAAATATTGAAAGGAAGACATTTTGATGACAGTCAGGACATCAAGGGTAATACGATGACAGCTCTGATGGCCGTTCCAGAAAGAGTTCCAAAATTGCTTTGAAGGGTGGACTAGGTGCTGTCATCAGTGCATAACTTCCCAAGGGGAGTACTTCGAAGGTGACAGTAGTGATATTCAGTAATGAGGTATGTAGCATTTTTTCTAGGATGAGTTCGCGAACTTAATTGTCCTACCTTGTATGTCCACCTTGACCACTTTGGAAAAGGGAAAGTAATACTCGTACACTGATTGGCTTAAGCCACAGTCATGTACTTTCCCTTAGATCAATGCTAGAGTTCTTCTCAGATCATGTGGCTTAAGACTGGAAATCAGACTGTGGTTGGAAGGTGGGTGAATGGCTGCTGGAAAGACAAGTAATAAATGTGCTCTCTGTGTATCGGATGTAACTGTAGCCAAATAAGTTTACATCAAATCCACTTCAAACAATATTTTGACTGTTACAGCCTATATTATCTCCTCCTCCACTCTTGCACTGAACACACATATAGTCTTATTGCCCTGATTAGCTGAAGACTGATTATACTTGAGTTACATTGTGCAATAGAGCACATAAGGAGAATATGTAAACAGACAGTGGAAATCCTGGAAGACCTTGTAGAAAAGGAAGGATTTTAATATCAAGAGATGGAAGGGGAATGCCATTCAGGAAAAGAGAACAGCACAAAGCAAACAGGAAGGAAAATGTAGAATAATAAATAGATCAGTGAAAGTAAAGGTTGGAGTCAAGGATGAGACTGTAAAGAGGCTGAGGAAAAATCAGGCAGATTCTTGAGCCTCGTGAAAGGATATGAATTTACTCTGAATGTGCTAAAGCTCAGGTCAGCAAACTTTTTCTATAAATATCCAAATAGCAAATTTTTTAGGCTTTGCAGGATGAGAGGCAAAATCAAAGGCATCATGTAAGTAGTACTTATACAAAAGATAGAAAACAAATTTCCATAATGGAAATATAATAATAAAAATAATAGAGTATTTTTTTTATTAAAGTTTATTGGGGTGACAATTATTAGTAAAGTTACATAGATTTCAGGTGTACAATTCTGTAATAAATCATCTATATATCACATTGTATGCTTACCACCCAGAGTCAGCTCTCTTTCCATCACTATATATTGGGTCCCCTTTACCCACATCTACCACCCCCTCCCCCTTTACCCTCTGGTAACCATTAAACTATTGTCTGGGTCTATGAGTTTTTGTTTCTTTATTTGTTTGTCTTGTTCTCTTGCTGTTTTCACTTTTATATACCACATATCATTGAAATCATATAGTTCTCTACTTTTTCTGTCTGACTTATTTCGCTCAGCATAATAGTACTTTTTTGTAATATAAGCCTACTGTATGAAATTCTTTTGGGGGATCACATTTTATTTAATTGAGTCTCAAAATTAGTGTGCCTACCAACAAATGCATTACAAATGTTATGTGTAAAAACCATTCTTAGTTCACAAGCCATGTCAAAGCAAGAAGCTGGATTTGATCCACTGGCAATGGTTTATCGACCTCTATACTAGCAAATCATTTCATGTTTTTGAAAAGGGGAGGTCATCTGATCATAATGTTAGTGACATCATAATGAGACAAACTAGAGGCAGTATAGTACAGGCAAGAGATAATGAGAAACAAGTTAGAATGTCATGGATTCTGGTGGTCATGTAAAGTGGAACAAGTAAGAATCTTGGGTCAAGTCAGAGTCATAAGGAAGAGCATTAACTACTCAGATGCATAAACCCTTATTGTAAGGAAAGTGTTCACTCCCTTTTCTATACCTCCTTGACATGTGCAGGGCCTCTTATTTCTATTGGGAAAGGAGTCAGATGCCTTTAGGCAAGTCTAGCCCCTGATTTAAGCAGAGTAAGAAAAGCGAAGAGAACCTCCAGAATAAAACTTTTAAAAGATGAATTGACTAGGCAAGGAGAAGGGAGGTACTTGAGCTCTGTTTTCAGGCACTGCGGAGACCTTTTGAAAAGAGAATCACTGCTCTCGGAAGTAGTTTTGTAGCTATGGTGAGACACCATATCTTTAAAATCCGTTAGGTTTGGTCAACTGAGTCAAACTCT